>NC_143057.1:120485681-120788712 GCF_052426305.1 Pelodiscus sinensis
CCACCCCCACCCCAGACAGACAGTTCTCAGGGTTCCCCGCTTGCTTGACTACCTCGATGAGGGACAGCAAAGCAGTCCTGTTTTGGAGTGACCTGAATGCCCACACTGGGCACATCACAGCACTCGGCCATCAGCCCGGCTGCACTTGCCGCAGGCTGCCATCTGGGGGGGGGTCAATCGGGGGGCTATCAGGATCCAGGAGGCCCTGCAGGTGAGCTTCTACCCCGAGGAGCCCGCAGAGCAACCTCAGTCCGCCCCATTGTGGGCTCATGCCCCATTCCTCCCTCACCTCCTTCCACTTACCCCTCCCTAGCCCCCCTTCCTGATGTAAAAAATAAAGGTCACGTGTTCAAAAATAGAAACTCTCTTTATTTAACAAACTGGGGGGGGGGGGAGAGGGTGGAAGAGGGGAGGGGAAAACCTGAGAGGAGGGGGCTGGAAGGGGGAAGCCAGGGGAAGAAGGAGGAGGGGAAGTATAAAACTATGGTGTGACGTAGTGGGAGGTACCTTGCTGGTTGCTAGGCTTGGGTTGTGAGTGACCTCCACTGGCTGCTGGCTGCAGCATGGCCCAGCAGGGCAGGGGATGAGTCATTATGCAAGGGGGCTTCGAACCTGTCTGACGAGTTATCTCCCAGGGAGCGGAACAATGGGAAGAAGGAAAGTGGAGCCCTGGCTGGGGGCAGGGCTGGAGGTGAGTTAGTTAGGTTTCTGGCTGGTATCATGGAGGAAGCAGCCTAGGCAACGGGCTGGGATTTAGGGGCCCAGGCTCCCCCATCTCAAGGGAGACTGAAGCATCCTAGGCCTGCCCTGTAACCAGATTACATCTAGGCTGTGCTGTATCCTGGAGAAGCAATAAACTCCCTCTATTCTACTGGCTGGTGGAGTCTGTCCGTGCCATTACGGGGGTGCAGGAGACGGGAAAACCCCGACACGCTGTCACATATGGTATGCCATATCTTCAGTACTGTGTATAGATGTTGTCTCCTCACCTCAAAAATATATATATATTGGCCTTGGAAAGGGTTCAGAAAAGGGCAACTGAAATGATTAGGGTTTGGAACAGGTCCCATAGGAAGAGAGGCTAAAGAGACTAGGATTTTTCAGCTTAGAAAAGAGGAGACTGAGGGGGGATATGATAGAGGTCTATAAAATCATGAGTGGTGTGGAGAGAGTGAATAAAGAAAAGTTCTTCATTAGTTCCCATAATATAAGGACTAGAGGACACCAAATGAAATTAACGGACAGCAGGTTTAAAACTAATAAAAGAAAGTTCTTCTTCATAGAGCACATAGTCAACCTGTGGAACTCCTTGCCACAGGAGGCTGTGAAGGCTAGAACTATAACAGAGTTTAAAGAGAAGTTAGATAAAGTCATGGAGGTTGGGTCCATGTAGTGCTATTAGCCAGGGGGTAGGAATGGTGTTTCTGGCCTCTGTTTGTGGAAGGCTGGAGATGGATGTCACAAGACAAATCGCTTTGTCATTGTCTTCGGTCCATCCCCTCCAGGGTACCTGGTGGTGGCCACTGTTGGCAGACAGGCTACTGGGCTAGATGGACCTTTGGTCTGACCCAGTATGGCCATTCTTATGTTCTAAGCTCAGGGTCAGAGGTCTCACTGGACCAACTTGATTTTCATGCAAACCTGCTCCTGGGTTTGCATGTGGCCTTTGGTGGCCAGGCTGGCAGCTATCCTGCCCTAGATGGCCGCATTCCTGTGCCTAGTGCAGAGGCCTCCCCCCAAACCTCAATGAGGTCCACGATCTCTGCACTGGACTAGGCGGGTGCCCACCTCTTGCAGCCCCGGGCAGGCTCCTGGGAGCCGCCAGCCTGGTCCTGGGAAGAGGCAGAGGGCTGGGTGGCAGCGTGTGGCTGGCTCGTGCTGTGACAGGTGCAGGGTCTGCTGGCTGGGTGCTGGCAGGCTTGCACCTGGAACGGGCACTGTAGCCAGACCGTGCCCCTTTAAGGGCTCCAGGGCCGGGAGGGGGGCAGAAGAATTTCCCTGATTTGGCCCAGAGTGGCCACCAGGGCAAGCTGGGAAGGGCTAGCCTCCCACTAGTTCGAATTAAGTGGCTACACAGCCCTTAATTTGAACTACTTAATTCGAACTAGGTGTTACTCCTCGTAGAATGAGGTTTGCCTAGTTCGAATTAAGCACTCTGCTAGTTTGATTTAAATTCGAACTAGCGGTTTGTATGTGTAGCCCCTATTAAAGTTAATTTGAACTAACAGATGTTAGTTCGAATTAACTTTGTAGTGTAGACATACCCTCAGCGACTAGAGCATCTAATTCTTATTCTATTTGTTTCTAGCTTGTACAGGCTCTCCTATCTGTATCATAAAACTCTTTGAGGGCCATCTTCTGTGTTTATATAATCCATACACCTAGTGTGGTTACTGCACAATGCAAGTGGTACCTAGACCACAGCAACAGCTAAGATCAAGAGACCTCTACAGCATGGGCTGGGAGCCAGCTGGCTTTTAGCTCAGAGGGTAGAGACTCCTATACTTGGCTTCAAAGATCCAAGGTTCAAATCCACCTGGTCATAGTTACATTTACACACACACTAACATGGCTCTGCAAAGCATAAGGTATTAATAAATTGTCAGCACTGTGGATTATGAAACAGAATATCACAAGTTATCAGGAGGGGTCACCAGTCAATCCATTAAGCTCAACAAAATCACTGAGAAAAGTAGGGCTCATGGGATAATGTTCCAGATGACCCACAAGTCAGCTTTGGATGTATTGTCTCCCTGGCCCCAGACACCCAGGCCATAATAATAACACTTTTTCTTCCCTGAGGCAGCTATGTTCCAGTCTGTTCGCTCAGTTCACAGAACTACAACACTCACCCAGGAGCTCATCATCTCAGAAGTTAAAGTTCTTTTGCGTCTGAACTGGTGGACATAGGATTCTGTTCCAACGTCATCCAGTCAGCAGTTTAAAAACATACTGAAGAGCCTGTTAATTCAAAAGAATCCACTGAGAATGCCTTACTATCAAGTGGACATTTAATCATGTGTCCATTTCCCTGGGATCAATTGGCCAACCACTGTATTTACTTCCATTGGGTCTGAATGTTTGGTCCCCGGGGATAGTCATCTTCATGCATCAAGGGCACACAGACTCCTCCCCTGCTTCTGGCTCTTGACAGCTCATGGAATCAGGAGGGTCCTCCCTTCAAAACTACATGCTTGATTACCTTGGGGCTGCCTGCCCCCTTTCTCTTATTAGGCTTGAAAGCGGCTCCCCCAAAATATTCACAACGTGTCTTTGAATAAAACAGTGTGTGAGAGAATGACCAATATGGCTGTGGGGGGTGGAGGGGGATGCATAAACAATGTATTTTAAATTTGGTTAAGGTTACAATGTTGGCTAAGGATAAAATGTTGCTATTTTCTGCAGAAAATAACCAAAAAGGAAACAAAATCAAGGCACCCATTTACTCTTCCCTCTCTCTCCAGAAAAATGCGCTGGGGAGAGTGGCTTTGATTAACAGCTGGCACACTGCTGCTAGTGGCTGCCTGGGAAGTGGTGCTGAAGTTTCTGGATCCTTTGCCCTCCACCCCAAATGGACCCTGGCTTTCTGGGTTGCCGCTCTACCTCCACCTTCCCCAGTTTGGATCAGATTGCAGGCAGCCTGCCGTGAATCAAGCTCAGTGTATACTGATTCTCTGAAAGTAGCTGATTTCCCCTAGTAAATGTTGACTGGTGGGTAGGGGGACCTGGTTTGCTTTGGATCATGAAATACAGCAGAAAGCAGCTCAGTAAAAGGTAGGTGTTTCGGTGTAAAGAATGACTGCAATTCCAAATGTTGCAATGCTCTCTGTCACCTGGAGGGGGATGTTAAATTGCACATTTGCTGACTGCAATAGAAATTTGACATCATTCTCCAAGAGTGACCCTTTCAAAGTTGGGGAAAGTGTTATTAACCAATAGCACACTGCCTGCCTCTCCATTGGTATGGATTAGGTAGCCAATAACCCTCAGGGGATTTTCTACATATTATATTAATAGCTTTTTTTGGGGGGGGGGGGGGAAAGCAATTGAATCCAAAAATAATTCAGCACACCAGAAAAGATGAAATAAGTAATCAAATGCCCACCATTCATAAAGAAAATAAATCCTGTTGATTTTTTTCTTTTGGTCTGAAAAGCAATTACTCAAGACCATGATATAATACAGTGTGTCTGGAAAAGGGAGAAATGTAGAAACAAGAGGGTCTACCACAATCCTGAACAACCTAGCATCATATGCACTTGCTCTCATGAAAAACCACAACTCCACTTCTACAATCGGGTTGATTTTAACCCATGACAGCTAACACCAGTGGTTTACAGGTCCAGCTCTTCATTGCTAACCTGTCTCGCTCACCTGTCCCTCTCTCCGATGACTTCTCTTGTCTGGCAGTCAATAAGCTTAACATGGTCAAAACTTGACTACTCTTCTTCCCCTTCCTCTACAAGCTTCCATATTTTCTCATCCACTACAGACAACCTCAGCTGATATCTCAGGGTGTGTCTAAACTAAATGGCTCCATCAATTGAGCCATGTAGATTAGGCTGATCGGCAAAGGGAAATGAAGCTCGGGGCTTCCTAAAAAAAAGGAATAAGGGATCTTTAGGAAAAGGCTTTATTTTCCGAAAGAGCCCCGTCTAGACTGGCGCTTTTTTCCAGCAAAGCCCCGAGCCGGAAAAAAGCAGCAGCCATGTTCATGCAGATGAAGCGGGGGAGATTTAAATCCCCACTTCATTTGCAATTGCAATGTGTCTAATCTTCATACCTTTTATGGAAAAGAGATGCAGTCTAGACACAGCCCCCTTGTCTGCTGCAGAACTCCCTTTCTTGGCCCATGGTTCTGACTTTGTGTGTCACACCCTTCCCGGTGACTTCGTTCCTCCTTCTCCACTGCATCAGATCCAATGTTTTGTCTTCATGCTGATGGTTCTTCACAGCTTCACCCCTCCCTGCATATCCATTTTCTCATCTTCTTCTGTTGCTGCCTCTTCCCCCTCTCCTTGTCCAGCAATGCTGTTCTTGAGTGCTTTTTGGTCCATTGCTCTACTGTGTGTCTCCAGGCTTCCTTCCATGTGGGCCCTTTGGCATGGAGCACCCTCTCCAAAACAATTACATCCCTCCACCCTCCTCTTCTGCAAATCCATGCTCCATCTCCACTATCCAGTGAGGCCAGCAGCAAACTGGCAGCTGGAAATAGCACTGTCTATTTTATGTCTCTAAAGATCCTAATTGTTTTAAAATAATAAGAAACATCCAGCTGTGCACATACATGGTCTATATAGTCATAAACTCCTATTGGAATTTGTCTCTCTCCTGTTCACTGATTATTTAACTCTAAATATATTAGGAAATATTATATTCCCCCTTTACCATAGTATCTGAATCCCTCATAATCTTGTAATGCATCCACCCAACATCCCTGGTGAGATAGGCCAGTGTTATTTTCCCCATGTCACTGATGGGGAATTGAGGCACAGAGAAAATAAATGACTTGTTCTGTGGGTAGCAGGGAACTAAGCACAGGATTCCAAAGCCCTGCCTAGCACCCTAGCTGCCCCAACTAGCTTTCTTGCTCCCTGCCATAACCCTAACCCCCGCCACATGTTGTGCTTTGTTTCATATTTACTGGCCAGCTCTTTGAGGCTGGACCTGTCTCTTTCTATATGTGGATATAATGTTTTACAATGGAGCCTGGTCAAATATGGGAAAGGACTGTCCTGCAAATTATAAAACAAAATGGAAAACTGTGTATTTGTGTAGAAAAGAATTCCTCATATGTTTTCCATAAGAACATAAGAACGGCCATACTGGGTCAGACCAAAGGTCCTTCTAACCCAGTATCCTGTCTGCCGACAGTGGCCAGCACCAGGTGCCCCAGAGAGGGTGGACCGAAGATAATGATCAATTGATTTGTCTCCTGCCATCCTTCACCAGCCTCTGACAAACAGAGGCTAGGGACACCAATTCTATCCCCTGGCTAATAGCCTTTTATGAACCTAACCTCCATGAAATTATCTAGCTTCTGTTTAAACTCTATTATAGTCCTAGCCTTCACAGCCTCCTCTGGCAAGGAGTTCCACAGGTTGACTACACGCTATGTGAAGAAGAACTTTCTTTTATTAGTTTTAAACCTGCTACCCATTAATTTAATTTGCTGTCCTCTAGTTCTTCCATTATGGGAACTAATAAATAACTTTTCTTTATCTGCCCTCTCCACACCACTCATGATTTTATATACCTCTATCATATTCCCCCTCAGTCTCTTCTTTTCTAAACTGAAGAGTTCCCCTTGAATGTCTGCTCCTCTCCTATTATGCTGATGGTGTAATGGGATATAAAATATTCTGAGATATGCGCTCCGCTTGAAACTGTGCAAAGAACCGCCTAGCAAGCATTTTCTGCCATCAAACATCAGTTCATACGTGCTAATTTATGTACGGCTTGAAAACATCAATTGAGCCCCTTGAATAGGCTAAAATAACTCTTGCTTTAACTGAGTCCACTTGACTGGAGATGCAATGGCAGGATCATGCCCTGAGTGGGTGGTCTATCTTTTCGAGTCCACGACATGCACTGTGCCGATTCTATTTCCTGGGCATTACCCCATGCAAGAGTGAGGATGGGCTCAGTTCAGCCAACTCTAACTCCACCTCACACCCAAAAAGCATGGGATTTATAGGAAAATGTCACTGTGTGGAGTCACAGCCTGGTAACCCGTTAGGTAACAAATCAGCAAAGAGGAGGAAAAGGGTTACAGACCCAAATGTCAGATCTGTATCTAGAGCTCTACCACATTTACAAAAATTCAATGATTTGCTTATTTAGACACGGAAGGGAGGGCAGGGGAAGTGAGGGGTGGGGGATGAAAGGCACACACAGGGCATTCAGGGGCCCCTTGTGGGCCACAGGGGAGAGTCTCAGACCTCGTCTTATGTAAAACTGTCCTTCAAGGCCTTTCTGATGAGCACAGCCCCTTCCCATGCTCTCCTTACGGTGCTGGTGTCTGTTGCTTGAACTCCCTGGCCAGGTGTTCTACCTCAGCCCCAAACCTTTCCGAAATGTCTCCCCCTTGTTTTCACACAGGTTGTGGAGCACACCACAGGCTGCCACCATGAAGGGGATGTTGTGCTCACTGGGTCCAGACAGGTGAGGAGACTCCTGAACCTCTCCTTGACTCACCTGAAAGCGCATTCCAACACCGTTCTGCACCTGCCCAGCCTGGTGGTGAACTCCTCCTTGCTGGGGTCCAGGCTGCTCATGCAGGGATTCATGAGCCAGGGGAGCAAGGAGTAGGCCGCATCACCCAGGATCAGAATGGGAATGTCCACCTCTCTGACTCTGATGGTGCGGTCTGGGAAAAAAGTGCCTGCATGCATCTTTTGGAAGAGGCAGGCGTTCTGGAAGATGTGGGCGTCATTAACCTTTCCTGGCCATTGTCCTTTGTGATCCATGATCACCTGCAGCACCATGGAGTCGTACCCCTTGTGGTTGGTGAACTCCAAGACATGGTGATTGGGATCTGGGATGGGGAGGTGCGTGCCGTATATGCTTCCTTCCCCCTCTCCCCCACACAGATGGGGAAGCCCATGTCAGCAAAGCTGTCAATGATGCTGTCCATGTTCCCCAGAGTGACGACCCTCCATAGCAGGAGGTGATTGATGGCTTTGGCTACTTGCATGAGCACGGACCCAAATGTGGATTTCCCCACGCCGAATTGATTCCAGACGGAGTGGTAGTTGTCCGGCGTGGCGAACTTCCACCGTGTAAGGGCTGCGTGATTCTTCATGGGGATGGTGAGTCTCAGTTGGGTGTACTATCGCCTGAGGGAAGGGGCAAGCCAATCACAGAGTTCCAGGAAGATGGCCTTGTGCATGCGGAAATCCTGCAGCCACTGCTGGTTGTCCCATCCTTGCATGACGATGCAATCCCACCAGTCCAAGCTCATCTCCCTCTGCCGGAAGTGGTGTTCAACTGTGTCCAGGGGACTGAGGGGCATGTGCAGCAGCAGGAGCACCAGGACTTGGCTAAGCAGGGACTAGGGGCCATGTGAGGGTTTGTTCTCCTTGTCCTTGTCCAGTTCCTGCTGGAGCAACTTGCGGGCACTCTTGACATAGTGCACCATGAGGAACAGCATGAGAGCCATGAACATGGCACTGCTTTGCAGCACTCTGGCTCCCTGGTGGCAGTGCTGTGGGGTCTGCGCGGGAAGCCAGAGCATGAGAAGGCATGTGTCCACTGTGCCCCATTTCTGTCCCACAAGGTGGGAGGCACAGGAGGAGGTGGGAATGGAGAGGAGCCCCTATAAGTACCCAGCACAGTTTGCCAGACCAAGCAGCCACAAGAAGTATCCATCCTCCTGGCGCATTCCCCAGAGTGCTTCTAGGGGCTGAAGTCCAAGGCAGGCTCTGTTAAATGTGGGCGTGCTATTGCGACTAATTTCTACTTCCCCATAGTGAGGCCGCACAAATTCAAACTTGTTAAATCGGGAGTCCATACGTCGAATTTAGTACATTTGAAATAATTTCCTATTGTAGACATGGCCTTAGGATGAAGTTCAACCCTTTGTAGCTATCACAAGGCTTTAGAAACCCAAGGAGTCACGTTAGATGTCAGAAGTTGAGAGGCCTTGTGCTGGCCTTCTGTCTGGGCCTGCCTATATCGCCTCAATGACTTATTAAAATGGACGCTCTCCCTATCATCCTCTATGGCTTTGTCTATAGCTTTTCCCTTTTCATTCCCACCACTCTCATTTATAGACAAACCATTTAATACCTAAGGAAACTAGATCTGGTGAATTAACCCTAACATGTTGCCCAATGTAGGAGGATCCAAAAAAAAAAAATCTTAGCTGATTTAAACTCTAAATATCTGTTTATCTTAGACAGATAAGGAATAAGGGAATGCCAGATCAGATTTATCCCTGCCTCTGACCAATGATTTCCATATAGAGTGTGTGTCTGGAAACTGACAACCCTAAGTAAAGGAGTGCGTCACTTTTTAAAATTCCAGACAAGTCATATGAAGTAACAGGAGCTCCTTCTATCTGAGTTCAGCCTGAAGCTGTAGTCACAAGAGAAAGGGAACCAGTTAGGAACCCAACAGAAACTCATGACATATTCTATTGGAAAAGAACCTTGGGTTTGGAAATCAGATACAATAGCTGCTCCTCCTCTTACACCTGCAAACGAGAATTCGCTACTACGACCATATCCTTTTTCTGTATGGGCAATATAGATTTATCTGTCTATTTTGGCAGGATCTTGCCTCCGTGCTGCCTTATAACCCTTCGGAATCGGTGGGATATTTTATTCAGGATGCTCACCCATAAGGTTTAAAAAGGCAGCTGAAAGGCTTACTGTGTAGCAAATCCACATAACGATTGGCCACCCACAGCATCACTCCGTACACACAAAGTTCCAGGGGCATTATTGTTCAGCTTTCCCCAGGGAACTTCTTCAAATTTCAAAATTCCTTGTTGATGGGACCATCCTATACTAATGCTTTCATACCTCACCAGCATTTAATTGTATTCATGGTGGAAACCTTCATCCTAATGCAGACACGTAACTTGCGTGATGGTTAGAGAACATGTAGCTTCCATATTTGGGTCAGGAAGCTTTCCCATATTTATGCAGGCTCTGGTCGCAGTAGGTCCTGCCCCGGAAAGGTCTGTGAAATGGTCCCTAGATTTGGGGGCAGAAAGTGTGCTGACATGATTCCCCCTTTGAAGACAGGATTTTTCTTCCTGAATGAAGCACTCTAGCAGTCAGAGTTTAGCCCATAGTAAATCCAGTTGGTAGAACTGTGGGTAAAATACACTACAGTTCAAGTACATGGAGCTGGCTAGAGGCAACTTTTTCTCTACTCTCAAACAGAAGGATCAAAGAGCACCATCCCTCTAGATCTTCTAGCCCTGGTGCTTACCACTGAAAATTAATGTATGCTAAAATATGCCACTAAAATAGGAGTTAATGGAATGATAGCATGGCTCAAGGTTAGTAGACATGAGTTCTAGTCTCAGCTCTCCTCACTGACCCACTGGGTAACTTCTGGTAAGCCCCTTCACTTCTCTCATATTGTTTCCCCTTTCATCCTGTGCCTGTCTTGTCTTGTGTTTGCATAATATACATTATAGTGTATAATATATGCTATATTATAACATCATAAAATACAAGCTATTGTCATTTTCCCACATGTCACCGTCAATATTTACAATTTTCGTGGGCAAAACTGAGTCTTCTATGAGGTACAGGATTCTATGAATCATTTTCCAATGATGAAGAGCAGCGAGAGCCTGAAAATAGTGCAGATGATTCTGATCCCCTGCCTTCGGAACATAAGAACGGCCATACTGGGTCAGACCAAAGGTCCATGTAGTCCAGTAGCCTGTCTGCCAACAGTGGCCAATGCCAGGTATCCCAGAGGGAGTGAACAGAACAGGGAATCATCAAGTGATCCTCCCTTGTCACCCAGTTATAGCTTCTGACAAAGACAGGCCCAGGACAACATTCCTACCCATCCTGGCTAATAAATATTGATGGACCTAACCTCCATGAATTTATCTGGTTCTTTTTTGAACCCTGTTAAAGTCCTGGTCTCACTACATCCTGCAGCATCCTTCTACCTTGTATAGTAATTGGTTTACACCAATTGCAAAGTGATTCGATACTCCATAGTGTTCTGCTAGGATTTTGCATAATGTGGAAAACACAAGGGAATGGTTTCCATATTCTGGACATTATTATTTCATTTTATGAGAAAAAATCCCCATGTCTCACACAACCTGGAGTCTAGTTTTCTGCTGTTACAAAGAACCTCTAGCAAGGGATTAAAATGGATTGTTGTCAAATGGATATTAAACCGCTGGGTCTAGTTCCAGAACCACCCTCCTCCCCGTCACACCTGTCTCATTTAGGAAATTCTATATGCTTATTCCAAATCATCACATCATATCATTTAACAGTGTTTGGCAAGTTTTATCTATTAAATATTTTGCAACAGAAGCCTGTAAGGCAACAGAAGAGCAAAGCGTAAAATATATTTGACTTAATTGGCAGCAACAGACTGCATGCGTCAGAAGAAATTAACCTCTAATAAAGCAGGATGTGCAGGAAACGCAATGTACTCTTTTGATATGGTATTTCAAAGCTACCATTTCCTGGAACACAGGCAGATGCACAGGTTGGCTAGGACTGGGAAAGGCCATCAGATTTATGTGCATGCAGTAATTCTCAAAAGCGCTCACACACATACCCTTCTAGGAGTCTCCTGAGAAAATTGAACCGTCTGTCACTGCATCAGGTCATTCTGTGCAATGTACTTTGTAATAGTTTTCTCAGCATCTGAATCAAAATCAGATGGAACAAAATTGGGGGTTTCCCCTCTTCTTCCTCTGTTTCAACCACAACATCCTTGCTCCATCTGTGTGCTGAATGTCGATACCGTTAAACCTGATGATTTCGAGGACAAGAATGTCACAAAGACTTTCTCATGACCAATATAAGACCCACCCAAGTGTTTATGGGTGGGATTTTCAAGACACCTAATGGAGACAGGGGCAAAAGGATTCCTTGAAAGTGGGATGTTCAGTCTGCCCCAGGGGACTGAATACCCATGTCTGAAAATTATTGAGAGGTAGTTTTGCAGTGAACGGATTTCATTGCATGTTATTTTAGAGGTAATGAAAGATGGGGGTAGGGCCAGCATCTGGTGGCAATAAAGAAAGAAATAAAAAAAATCTCCTTATTTTAAGATTCACTTCAACTATGCTGAATACACAGTCTCATTTTTCATGGTTAAAACCATTAAGAAAATTGCAAACCTAGACAAAATATCCTGTGGTGAACTCCAGATAAAATGAGCACTTAGCTAGCACCTTTGATACAAGGATCTCCCACCCCTTTACTAATGTTAATGGACAGCCCTGAAGAGTCAGCAAGCATACAAATGGTACATGGAGGCAAACAGAAAAAACTAGGGCTCTGTGGAAGTCATTAAGAGAAGAAATGGGTCTAAACACTCAGTGAAATTGCCATTTGGAAGACCGAACCTGTCTCGTGATGTATCAGTTTGTTTTCATTGGAAATTAAAAAAAAAAAATAATAAAATAATAAAAATGAGAAGGTGGCAACTCAAGCAGACACCATAACGTCAAACACCTAGGCTACGTCTAGACTGGCCACATAAGACGGAATAGGCATGCAACGCAGGCAAGTCAGAATAGGGAAATCCACGGGGGATTTAAATATCCCCCGCGGGATTTAAATAAACATGGCCGCCGCTTTTTTTCCGGCTTGGGGAAAAGCCAGAAAAGAGCATCTAGATTGGCCCGATCCTCCGGAATAAAGCCCTTTTCCGGAGGATCTCTTATTCCTACTTGCATACGACTTATTCCTACGACATTTTCATACCCTTCAGTTTCATTCCCTCTCTTGGCCATATACCCTTTCATGTCTCTGAGCTCATTTTTGCCAGAGTTTCCCCTTTGAGTCTGGGTTTTTTTTTCTGTCTCCTTCAAAACACAGTGTTTTCCTTTGCCATTATTTTCAGTGTCTCACTGCCAGACCATCATCACTGGCTTCTTTCAGAGATCACTTTTAATTCCTTTTCTAATTGCATTCCTGTCATTACAAAACATCAACCCTCAAATGTTCTTCATTTGCACGCACCTGCTCTCTCATTTGTTCACTTGTCTTTACTTTGTCAGCAGATTGGAGTTTGTTCATCACTTGTCTGCTCGAAATAGGTATAGTTTAGATACACAAACATATCAGGGAAAGTGGGAACTATAACAGACATTTGAGTACACAAATACAAGTAACTGTATAGCAGGGTCAATTAAAAAAATATCGGGTGAAATCTTGGCCCCAGTGAAGTTAGTGGAAAATCTCTCATTGTCTTCTATGGATTCAGGATGGCAATCATATGTAGCTAAATTTTAGAAGTTAGACTGTTATTGTCCATCACATGGATGCCTATGGGAGCACACAAGAAGATTCCTTCCTCTCCTGCCACCAAATGCTTGCATATGTCACGCAATGACCAGTTACCCAAGTACTACCCAATTTCAAGTCCAGTCAAAACAGTGGAGCAGGAAGTGCTCAAAGAGCTAGAAAGGCATCAGGGCCGCCATCCCCCCATGTAATGATTTACAGAACATGACCAGTACAATACAGGAAAATCCATTCTGGCCATGTAGCTGCAGCAGAATTCACTTACCTTCTGAGCACCCAGCAGCCAAGGAAGTTGTGCTTTCTACGGAGCAAATGCTTTCACAGGGTTGATGTGGTTTCACACTTCCTGCCAACTTTGCACAATCGAGACCTCAAAATGTATAAGACTCACAACGGGCTCCAGAACAATGAGCAAATGTCCTTAATACCTCGTGTACCTTTCATTCCAAAAGAACCTGCCTCCAGACTTGCTTGCTAGAACCCTGCCACTCCCCAATTGCCCAATTCTGGTCTCATTTTTGTAGTCTTATTGACTTTACTCAGTAACATGGTTTTGGACCAGATTATCTGTTGCTTTCTCGTCTTCTAGCAAAACTCTATATTCTTCTCTTCTGTCTCTTAGGGTGTGTCTACACGGCACCCATACCTCGAAATAGCTTATTCTGAAATTTGAAAGTACAGGCAGTCCCCAGGATACGTACAAGATAGGGACTGTAGGTTTGTTCTTAAGTTGAATTTGTATGTAAGTCGGAACTAGTACATATTGTAGGGGAAACTCTAGCCAAACATTTCTCCAGAGCTCAGTTTTATTCTCCCACACCTCACTTCCTTCAGTCCTTTATTCTCAAGCTGAGGTGTCTTCTGAGAAAAGCCGTTCCGCGTCTCCCTGGTCTCCTGGGGGAGGCACTAGCTTCGCGTCTCCCTGGTCTGCTGGGGGGAAGCAGCTAGTGCGGGGTTGCCTCACCCCGTTTGTAAGTAGGGATCCGATGTAAGTCGGATCCATGTAACCCGGGGACTGCCTGTACTATTCCAACAAGTCCCTTAACCCTCGTGGTGGGTTACAGGGATGCCACAATAGCGTGCCCGTTATTTCAAAATATAATTCAAAATAATGGGTGCTTTTAAAGACACGGATGTTTAAAGACTTCCAATATCCCAAAATAGCACCGCTGTCTAGACTTAGCCTTATTGACATCAGAGTGACAAGAATACTTTGTACTTTGATAGCATAAGTCATTTGAGAGGCTCAAAACATTTTCCAGATGTGAGCCACATTTATCCCTGTTTGACAAATGGGGAAAACAAAGAACGGAAAAATTAAGGGACAGCTCCTCAATAAAATTAGTATTGAGATCAATGGAGGTTGCACAAGATAAGGATTTTGTCCTAAATATAATACAGTAATAAAAGTGAGAACAAAATTTGAAGTATAATCTAGTCTCCAGAGACACCAATTCAAAATTCCCATGCCATCATTGTCTTTAGTACCAATTGGGTTAAGTTTGGTTGGGTTGGGTCCTATGGGGGAGTTGGAGGGGATACCAGACCCTCCCACCCTATTGAGCTCTGGCCTAGGGCCTTGTTTGGCCTACCAAAGGGTCTGACACAAAGGAGCACTTGAAGACTGTCCTTCCTCGGCCACTTCCTCCACGTCTCCTGTCCAAAGTCCAGTCTGTAACCCAAAACCGTGGAAGGGGTCAGTTCAGCACTTGACACCTCTTCATGGCCAGGCATAGCACAGTGTCTCTTTCCCTCTTGGTGTGGCAGCAGTTTTCTCTCATGCCAGGACAGGTGAGTTCCAAGTCTCTCTCCTTCTGCAGTAGTCCATAAACAAAACAAGGGAAATTAACACAAACTGAGTCTACATTCAAGAGGAGGATAAATGCCTCCCTCTCAAGGTGTATCAGAAGTGGGTTCCCCTTCCCTTTGGGAGGGACCTTCAGGCAGTTGTTGATGGGAGAGATCCAGCTTTCCCTCAGGAGCTGCAAGGCAAAGGACCTTTCTCCTTCTTGGTCTGCCCACAATTGAGATGCTCAGCTCCCCTTTAACTCCTTCTCCAGCCTGTGAATCTCTTACAGGTGTGTCAAGGCAAGGGCTGGCTGAGCCCAGAGCACCACCTTGATCCCTTGTTGCCCAGGTTTCAGTAAAGCCCACTTTCACCCTTACTGCAGTGACAACTCTAGAGGAATGTCTACAGCACTCCCCTCTTTAATACCTATAGATGAATGGGAAATGGGTCCCCCCCCTCCATCAAATATTTTAGAGATTTAAAAAACGTTGACCATCCCGAAATGGGACAAAAATAATCTAAAAAAATGTTGAATTAAAAAAATTGGGGCAGAGGGGGAGAAATCATGTCAGGTCAAGCAAAATGTTTAATTAAGATTTCAAACTTTTGTTTTTTCAGTACAATTAGCTTAAATAAAAAAAGTCATTTTAAAGAGGAAAATTAGAAAATTTTAAACTGAAAATGTTGAATTGTTTTAAGACACTTAACATGCGCCCTTTTAGACCACAGCTCTGGTCTAATGGATATCATTTTCACCATGTCATGTTTTTACTATTGTTTCTAAACTTCTTTGTAAACAGTATTTCCTGGTTCCAGTTTTAGCTCAGTATTGATGTAGTCTTCTAACTGCACAGGGCCAAACACAGATGTTTTTAAATGGCAGCTATGTAGCTGTTCTCTAAGTCTACATCTACACCGCAGAGCTATTTTGGGATGCCGAAAGTATCCTGAAATAGCTATTCTGTGTCTTTAATGCACCCATTATTTCAAACTAGATTTTGAAATAACGGGCGTGCTATTCCAGTGTCCCTATAACCCTCATTCCAAGAGGCTGTGTCTACACTGGCATGAATTTCCAGAAATGCTTAAAACGGAACACTTTTCCATTATAAGTATTTCCGGAAAAAGAGTGTCTACACTGGCAGGCTGCTTTTCCGGAAAAATCGTTTTTCCGGAAAAGCGTCTGTGGCCAATGTAGATGTGCTTTTCTGGAAAAAAGCCCCGATCGTCATTTTCACGATCGGGGCTTTTTTCCGGAAAAGACTACTGTGCTGTCGAGACTGGCCCTTTTCCGGAACAGTTTTCCGGAAAAAGGACTTTTGCCCAAGCGGGAGCAGCATAGTTTTTCCGGAAAAGCAGCTGATTTCTTACAGTAAATCGTCACTGCTTTTCCGGAAATTCAAGGGGCCAGTGTAGACAGCTCGCAGCTTATTCCGGAAAAGCGACTGCTTTTCCGGAATAAGTGGCCCAGTGTAGACACAGCCCGAGGGTTAAGGGACTTGTCGAAATAGCGCTTCATTTCAAAATTTTATGTTGTGTAGACAGTGCCAAATTTTGAAATAGACTATTTCGAAATTACTTCAGAATAAACTATGCAATTTGTGTAGCACAAATTGAGGAGCTTATTTTGAGGTAAGGGTATTGTGTAGACACACCCTAAAAGTGCTAATCACCGGAATATCTTGTCCTTATTCCCCCTAAATGTCAATGGGCATCTTGCCATTGATTCAGTGACAATGGGATTAGCCTTAAAGCATGTGGGTGTTTGCTTGCACCTATCAAAAATAATTAAAAAAAACCCAGCCATGAATGTGTAGCCACGCTGCTTACAGAACTTCCATAGTGAGGCTTCAAGACTGTATTATTTTTATCTCCAGAGCTCCATCGGGGCAGAGTGGGAGGAGAAGCATCCTATGGTCACCATCCCTATGTTACCTACTCCTCCCCCAATTTGAGTCCCTCTCTTCCTTCTGTGAAGGTTTGTTTCTAGATCAAGGGATACCATATGTGAAGGTAGCTGAGTCATGTTTCCATTCTGTAGGTGTGCAGAGATTCCTGCTCATGCATTTTTTCCAAGGGGCAAGATCTTTCTCTCTTGCTCTTGCTCTTTTTCTTTTTTACTTTTAAGGACATTCTGGAAAAAAAGAGAACTGAAGCATGTTTTTCTCTATTTCCATAAAGAGGGCTTGAGTGCATGGTATTAGTATCCAAAAGCTATTAAACTCCTTACTGATGTAAAACAGATGGAAAATAAGACAAAAGAATTCACAACTCATGTTAGACTGAATTGAATTCCTTTAATTTCACACAATGAATAACATATGAATAGGATTAACTTTTTTCTTTTCTTTTTTCCCTTTTTTTTCCTTTTTTTTCTTTTTTTCTTTTTTTAGTTAAGTGCTCTATACTGTGCTAACCAGACTTGGTAGCCAAAAGACTGAGCTTTGTTTTAGAAAAAAATGTTTAAAAACCAACATCTAAGATCATGAAGGAGCATGACATTAAAGCATGCCAGATGTATCTAAGCCTCAAATAACATCAAGTCCATATCCATTTTAAATGTACAAAAATGCTTCATGAATAAAAACTGTTACAAAAAGAACATTTCAAACAATGTACAAGGTTTTTTTTCTTGCCTCTATATTCAATAAAATACAAATACATTTTTTTGCTCTAAAATATGTTTACATACAATCAAAGTAGAACATGCAAATTACACTTTAAAAAAGGCTTTTAAAAACCACTTATGAATACAAACTAAAAATTAGCCAGCACGACTTATAGAACAATCTTGTGCCCCATTCGTTTGATTTTTTTAAATTTTTTGAAATACAGTATATACATATTTAACACTTCATGTGCATTTATTATTTAAGAAATAGCTTAAAAGAAAAAAAGAAAAAAGTAAAACAAACCAACATGGGACTGAACTGCTTCCCCCATGTTGTCCAGTTGGCAGCTTTTTTTTTTTTTTATGGTTTTACAATTTTGTTCTTTTTTTTTCTTTCCTTTTTTTTTAGTGTTTTTGTACAACCTTGACAGGCATCTGTAGGAGATCGTGAATAGGTTTCCCTTGTTTAAATGTGCTTCTAATTGTCTCAGAACTGCTGCACCTCATATTTTGGATAATGCTAGAAGGGAGTGGTATCACAAAGGCATGGTCAAAGTCACCTCAATTCAGAAAAGTGTCCCTTTAAGGAGGAGCGTGCTAAAACACATGCGTAAGTGATTTTCAGAGTTGGGGACTGTGAAAAGAAGAGTTAGGGAGATTGTTATTTAAAGAATAATCATTAGTATATGTCTGTATTACTGTAGCACCTAAGACCCCCTCTGACATGGACTAGAGCATCATTGTGCACAACTTAGTATAAACAATACACACACAATGAATAGTCCAAAACACTACAGAAAAATGGAAATTTATGGGTCATGCTGTAGGATACCCTACTATTTATTATTAGTAGTGTTGCTGTTGTTTATTTCTTCAGTGTCCGAATGTATTTGAGGGGCTTCACGCAACATTTAATAGTGGAAGGGCTCAAGAAACTGCTTCCCTCCATGCTTCTAACTGTCCCCCTGTTCCTTGCTTTACACAATCAGTCCTTGGAAACATGTTTAGGGAATTTAGGCAGTTCCTCAGTTAATCTTAATAGTGCTAGGGGGAAAAAATCAAAAAGCTCATTACTGGAATAATGTTGGGTAATAAACTTCAGGAGTGGGATTTTAGCCTTAAGCCTTAATACTAAATCCTTTATGGCCTGTCTGTAGTACATTATCTTATAATGCTCTTCTGTCAGCAACTTGCCTATCATCTTTATAGACTATGCAACAGGCAGAACACAAACGCTGAGTGCCACCGAGCCATCTTTTCTGCCTGCTTTTATAAGAATTAGCATGCTAATCTTCCACCGGCCCATAATGGCAGGGTTCTGATGCTGGTTGGAGAAACAGCCAGTATTGGGTCAGAGCATCCTGGCTTCTTAGCATGTGCCATTGCAAGCTCTTGCACTGAAAAACACAAACCCGCAGTCATGCTAGTTAAAGAGAATTTGGCCTAGATGGTTTGTCACTGTAAACTCTTTGGAAGCTACTGGTGGGGATCAACAATAGGTATCCAAATTGTGCCTTTATTCCTATGTGAGCACTGCTAGGGAGACAAGAGTGTAGGTGCTCTTAGGTACTCTGAATATGGGATGCTTAGGCTCTGTCTAGACTGGCATGATTTTCCAGAAATGCTTTTAAGGGAAAAGTGTTTCCGTTAAAAGCATTTGCAGAAAAGAGCGTCTAGATTGGCACGGACGCTTTTGCGCAAAAGCACTTTTTGCGGAAAAGCGTCCGTGCCAATCTAGACAGGGTTTTGCGCAAGAAAGTGCCGATCGCCATCGGGGCTTTTTGGCGCAAAACACTTTTTAGCTGTCTACACTGGCCCTCTTGTGCAAATTTTTCCCAAATGGGAGCAGCATAATATTTGCGCAAGAACACTGACAATCTTACATTAGATTGTCAGTGTTCTTGCGCAAATTCAAGTGGCCAGTGTAGACAGCTGGCAAGTTTTTCCGCTTTTGCGGAAAAACTTGCCGGTCTAGATGCAGCCTTACTGTATAGTCCCTCCATTTGTTAACAACAGTGTGCTGGGGCAGGTTCAAATCATTCCATCAGCCCACCAACTCTGCCCTCTTGGGGACAAGAAACTCTGAGCTGATTCCATAGTCTAGTGCACAGATAGAAGTTGCTCTACATTGTGCCTGGAGGTGGGGTGGGAGGTGTCTATATATATGGGGTCAGCGAGCTCGTGCCTCTCTGTAGGGGCAGCCAGAATTCAGGATGCAAATTCAGGAGATGTGTGATCTAGAATAGGGCCCACCTGTGGCATCCAGATATGGAATTTGGCCCTTTGAGACCTTTTCTCCACTTTCTAAGCACGTAACTCTCTGTTATGCTAATGGGGAAAGAGAACATTGAATATGGATCTAGAATCTGTCAATGCTGGGATTCGTTTCCATTTGCAATCTACCTGGACAACAAGAACACACTTTTCTTTTGCATATAAAGAGAGACAGTCAATATTTTAGGCCAAAGTGAGGGGAAAATAGTCCCTTAACAATTAAATACCAATAAAGTTGCTGATGGGGGGAATTTAAACATTTCTCTGCAGTACCAAAACTTCAATGAGCAACACGGTATTAGTTCACGAGGAGCAAAAAAGCAAAACTAATGGTAACAGAATGAGAAACTGACCACTCTACTCCTAAGTTGTGTGAATTGCAAAGGAAACAACAAAAGCAAATTGGTAGAATAAATGGTGCAAAAAAAAAATTAGGAACAGAATCATGTGGCCCTTTTCAGTGTTTTAATGAAACTTTTGACTGAGTTAAGACCACAAAATTTGCCCCTAGTTTTTTTTTAAATGCATTCATTTTGAACAATCTAAGGTGCTATAACAGAAGTTAAAAAAAATAAACATTTAAAAAGATTGAGCTTTATGTATACAGTGTCCCTGTAACACCATAGTCTTGATATGATTTTGCAAATAAAGAACAGAAAAGAAACTCTTTTTTGGAGAACTAATATTTTTATTTATTTAGTGTTATGCTATTTGAAATGTCCTTGGCAACGAGCCACATCAAAGATTTTTCAAACAAGGGAATCATTTAATAATTCCACTTTCTATTCCCTCACTGGAATTTCCCTCTCTTCCTCTTTTAAAATTAATCTTGCCATGCCAGGTGTTCAGTATCTTGGAGGAATTAAAAAATATATAAAGTTGAAAGTTCCTGTTCTAAAATGTCATCAACTGACTTTGAAAAGTAGTATAACTGCAAGAGAATAGGTTTCATCTTCAGTCTTAGTTTTGCTTAAAGTTTTTAACTGGGCTGTGGACATTTAGATCAGGTATTTTATCCAAACTAAAATCAATGGCTAAATTTACGACTTGGATGAGAAATTTACAATTTAAACTGACCATTTAAAGAGACGATTTGTCACACACAGTTTGCATCCATGCAGACTGATAGCTTTGTAATTACAGTATGTACAAAAACTTTTTAGTTTATTAAGGCAACCACAACTTGGAGAACTTGTCCAAAGTGGCATTAATACAATTGCAGTGGTGCTACCCTTTGAACATTATTTTTTATTTTTCAGATAAGAACACTTATTCCTTTTTTTTGTTTAAGAAGTAATTGCCAAGAAATAACTTACTTCTTCATATGGTTTTATTTTCTGTATTTTTAAAACAACCTACTTTACCTATTTTCTTTTAAAACAACATACCAAGGCATTGCTACAGTTTTCATCCAATCCCGAAAACATTCTGCACCTGGAATTCCCACTGATTTCAGTGGGACGTTACCGTGATGGGAACAGGTAGGACTGAAACCTCTCTTGTCTCCCCCTCTCCTCATTTTTTGGTGATTTTTTCCATATTCTGCAATATTTTCTATTCCCCAGAAGTTTCTTGCTGTTCTTTTGCTGTTATGTACTGGGCATGAAAACAACCGGGTGACCACTTTGTTAACATGCCAGTGAGAGTGACAAGTTGCTTAGCACAAAGGTGCTACCACTACTGATTATCCAAGTACACCTTATTTTTAACCACAATGCTATTCCACCATTCCTCAGGATAGCACTCGGAATGAGCGTGTATGTGCATGTAAGGCTGTATTTGTGTATTGCGTCTATTGCAGCTAATCCTTATGTAAGTAGGCAAATAACTGAGGGAAAAAATGTATCCTTAGACTAAGAGTCAGGCCATTTGGGAGTACGATGTGCCCAAAGCCTAGCAGGTTTATAAAACTCAAAAATTAAATGAGTTCAAACAGATCATAAAAAGATCACAGTTGAGGAATTTACATTTTTTTTTACAGTGAGTTCTACTATGCTCTAGCTATTCTTAGTTTTGCCTGACCCACCAAATAAAACTGAAGTTGTGTATGCCGTTCGAATGATGATGCTGAGTTGCTTACTGAGAAGAGAGCTTTCTGCTCGCAAGATACGAGAATAGCAATGCTGAGATGCTGATTTGTTTTGGACACTCTGCAAAGTGGATGGGCTCACTAACCTTGAAACCCTCCCCCCCCCAATCCTTTTCCCCTTCTCCTAAGGGCTAATGCCAAAGATGAGGATGAGGATGATTGGTCAATCCTATCAGAACAGTTATGGCTGCCATGCTACTGAAAAGGGGAGTGACTCTGATTGCTGCGGCAGATGTCAGGCAGAACCTACACCTCTTATGCACTGCAGTGTGTCGGTCCTGAAGTGCTCAGCACCCAAGACTGGAGTTCCAAGGGATGTGTCTGTACTAGGGAAGAACTTCGCTTTCACTTCCTCTAGCTTTCCGGTGCCTTTTCACTTTCACTTCCTCCTCCTCTTCTTGATGCTGTTGCAGATGTGGTTTGTTTTTTCTCTTTCCAACTCGTGGTGTCCGGGGAAGAAGGGGAGGGGGAGGCGGAGGAAGAGGTGGGGGAGGAGGAGGAAGCGGTGGTGTCTCTCGAGCCATGTTGATTACCGCCTCAATAGTGGCCATGACTGTATCTTGACTGGCTGCTTGTTCCAGTATTAAAGGATTCAAGGTGGGTCTCTGACCTCGTTTGCTGGGAAGGTCAACACATTTTTCCAGAACTGGCATTTGGTCTCTAGAGTCTTCGTCAAACGAGAAAGGTTGCTTCCGGGGACGCCCTCTCCTCTTCTTTACGAAGTTATTGCCTGTCTTTGATTGTCTCTGCAGCCGCTTGGCTTTCAGGATTTTGTTCACGTGATCCAAGTTCTTTTTGGTGGACAGGATCTTGGTGTAGTTACACATCTTGCGCACCTCACACTGGATTGCTTCGATTTCCCGACGCTTGAATCTCTTTTTCAGCGATGAGCTGGCTGCTGGGAGAAAAGGAGAGAAAGATCCATTGTTAAAACAAAAATGAATGGAAACTGTCTCGCTCCTCCCATGTTCAGGAAGGTGAAAAGCTGACATGTTTAATAGGGCAGAAGGCACATGTTTAATAGGGCAGAATGCAATGATTAGTAGGAACGCATGGTGATAAATAATGACAGAAAGATGGAAACCTGCATAGAAGAAGCAATTAAGAAGAAGAAGACGACAAGATTATTTCTTACAGTGGCAGAATTAGCCATGCAAGAACAACTATTATCATCTTTATTGCCAGTTTAGATGAAAAACGTTAGGATCCTGGCTACACAGCCTTCCTCAAAGATCTGTCCATTGTTGGGTCCTCTCTTGAACAACCTTTTTGGGTACGGTGGCCAGTCTGCTTTTCAGCCCTTTTGCCTAATGACTTGTGAATCTCCAAAGCACCAAACACTTGCTACAATATGTTTCACAACGGGCTTGTTTTGAGCCCACTGTTATATAGCTCTGTTCTGCAGGGACTTGTTTCCTGTCCCTGCTCCCATGCCTTCCAGTGGAATTGGAGGGCATGATAGAGAAGAAACGCCACACTGATTTAATGTACCAGTTGTCAACCTTGATAGGACTGGTCGCCAATCTAGCATGCACCACCAATTCAGCACACTTGATGGCTTCATCCTGACCTTCAATGGTCACTGCAGTATCCATTGCACTTCAGAAATGACAAGAATCAGCTGTAATGACTAAAAGGAGACACGTTATTTAAATCAGTGGACAAAGACTTTGTGGTTCGCTTTGGCTCCCAGACACACTTACCCAGCTTGGGCTTCTTCATAGCACCACCCTAAACGCAGACCTGAACTAGCCAGTCATAAAATGGAGAGCTACCTATGCTACAATCACACAGAAAAAGTCTAAAGTCAACAACAGTGGCCACATTGCAGTACTACAGTAAACCTACACTTAGAATGTAACTTCAGTAGACTTCCGATAATCCGGAACCTATGGGACCTAGGTGGTGCCGGATTATCAGATATGCCGGACTATCAGGAGGTACTATAAGCTGGTTATATATATACTGTATACATTATATACTGTATATAAAGTGTTCTTAACCCTTTTTATTGTACATACTGTATACAGTATACTGTAATGTTTTAGTTTTTTTTAAGCCTTTTTTTACCCTTTTTGCTCAGTTCAGCTGCTGCCACTGTTACCTTGTGACTCATTTTTTGCCAAAGCTTACTCACTAGGCTCTTGCCATTTTGATGCCGGACTATGAGGAGTGCCGGACTATTGGATGCCGGAGTATTGGAGTTTTACTGTAATTTCTTGGATACCAGAGCAGCAGCGGTGAGTAAATACTGTCTCTTTAGTGTGAATCATTGTAGATTTCTTTGTAAGTTACATTCTGTAATATCTGGTGGATGGGAGAAACTCAAAACCCATTCCTAAGTAAACACAATCAGAGAAGCATCCAAAATACCTCATTAAAACACCTTTTCTCAAAATGCTTCTGCACTAGTCTTCCGGGCAGAACAATGAAGTGAAGATGCACATGGAAAATTTCTTCACATTGGGGAAAAAACATCCGAAAACTTACCAGAATTTCTAATATTAATACTCAGCTGGAAGACTGTCATTCAAATCCCCTACTATACTTTTTTTCTAGGTTAAACTGAGAATCTATATCGAAAGGAAAGAGGAGCCAGTGATTAGGACTCTAGATTAGCACTCTAGGGTGCATCTACACAGCAGGGCATAACTCCAAATAAGCAACGCAAATCAAGCTATGTCAATTGCGTACTTTATTTCAAAATAGCTTATTTTGAAATTGGGAGTGTCTACACAGCACTTATTTCGATATAGAACACGCTTCCTCTGACTTCCCTTACTCCTCATATAATGAGGGTTATAGGAGTTGGAGTAAGAAGTCCTCCAGCTTGACAGTTTTTTGACATTATTTCAATATCACTGCCTGCTGTGTAGATGAGGACTATGTTATTTCTAAATAACCCTAGTTATTTCAAAATAATGTTGCTGTGTAGACATACGCCTAGAGACTTAGGCACAAGTGCCCCCTGTACCAAAAACTCCCTATGTGATAAGTCATTTTGGGACAAATGCAATTAAGTTCCTCGCAGGATTTTCACAAACACCTATGTACCTAATTTCCATTAAAACAAATGAATGTTAGATGCCTAGGTGCATTTTAAAACCCCAGTAGGCCCATATATCTTGTAAAATGGGGGTAAAAGTACTTTCTTGCTTAACGTATGTATTGTCAGGATATATACACATAAGAGATTGTGAAGTGCCCAAACATTATTGCAATTGGAGCCATGTAAGAACCTATAATAAAAGATATTGTTTTACTATTAAATTTGTAATGTGTTCTAAAGTATTTTGTCCTTACATAATTATGCATTTAAAAAAATCTGGTACTAATATTGCCAGTTTAAAAATCAGTAAAATGTTGCTTGTATACCTAAAAATATAGTAATAACAGTGCCAACCAACTGAGGGCTAAATTCTGTATTTGCTTGAATGGGATTCTTGGCATCAGTGGGGTTGCATGGGTCACACGTAACAGCGGGCTTTATGTTGACTTATCTCCATTGACTGCGAAGTTATCAAGGCCTAATCCAAGATTTCTTGCAGTTCATGGAAAAATTCCCATTGACTTCCATGGGCATTGGATCAAGTCCTTTCTGTTAATTCAGATCACTCTAACTTAGATCAGAATCTAAGACCGTAGTTAAGTCACTTGTCCAAGATCACTCAGTGAGTCATTATTCGAGTTCAGAACAGAACTCAGCAGTTTCTGGCTCCTGGTCCTTTGCTTAAGATGCTAGATCTTTGATGTCTTTCTTAAATAGTTTAATTGTTCTTCACTGGATGGGGGCTTCTGTTCACAGTTCCTAACTTGCTCACAGGTCATTGACTAACTGACCATCCCTTTATGGATGAAACTGAATGTATTGATGAAGCTACTGAAAATAAGTGGCTTTCCTTTTAGTCCTAACTGTTCTGCACTAACAAAAAAGAAACGGGAGAATTCCGGATTCTGCAGTCAAGAATAAAATATATTTCACTCAATTAACCTTGGTCTGTGTCTACTTGCAAACTTAATTTATACCTCACTGCCAAGCAGTCGTTTGGGTTTGAAATCTTGGAAGTTTCAAAAGCAGCCAAGATTTCTAGAAAAGGTTCACTTGGGGGTTATCATTCCCTTCATGGATAACAGCCCAATCCTTCTAGCGGTAGTTTAAAATGAAGTACTATTTTAGTATTTTCTGTAGATAACCAGGAACAGTCAAGTGGCAGAAATCATTACTTGCTTGCTCTGGGATAGACCAGTTTCAAAATAAAAAACTCATTCATTGTCTTCCCCCTTTGGAGAACATAAATTATTTGCTCGTATAGTACCGTGTTGCTTGGATTCCACAAAGAGCTTGCATAAACAAACCCAAGTTACAATGCAAGAAGTCGCAGTGAGTCATAAACACAACACAGACATATGCTCTCATATAAATAAAGACCTGGATGGCCAACATCCCAAAGTCTGGTTTTCATTAATTATGAAACAAAATATATTTTCCATATGTAGCCCACTCTCCTCCCCACTCCCAAAAACATCACTGACAGTTTGTGACTCACAGAGGACAAAGAAAAGAGGAATGCAGTCAGTTTGGTAACAAACACAGAAAGGCTGGAAATGAAATATCTCAACTGCTAGGGAAAATCCAATTAGTTGCACTACATTCTCTGCGAGTATTTTGGTCACCCCTACCAAGTGTAGATTAAGTGTTCTCAGGTGGAGTGCTGGTCAAAGACTGTTTTTTATTTCCTGGCCTGATCACATAGCCTAGGATGTGGTCACATCCCTGTCACATGGGAAGAGTCCATTTCAAATTGTTTCAATGTCTATCTTCCAGTATTGCCAATCCCAAGTATTTACAACTCATGAAACTGGCTTTAAAATATTTTAAAAATACATGTGGGGTTATTTTTATTTGCTTTTTGTTTTCTGGATATCCTCAGATCAAGCATTTTCAAGAGTTTTTTTTTTCCAGCAGCCATGAGGATTGCAACTTATTTAAAAAAGAAAAAGCCAAGATTCTCATGTGATCGAGTAACCCCCAAAGGAATGAATTTAAAACAAATACAGCAGATGTTGCGAAACTTGAATCAAAATTGCAAAGAGTCGGCAACACTCTCTTCCCTTCCTTTTCATAAACTCGTAGATGTTAAGGTCAGAAGGGAACACTGTGATCATGCTGTCTGACTTCCCGCCCACTGCACAAAACGGAACCTCACCCACTCCCCTCCCCAGCAATCTCTGGATGAGTTACTGAAATCCTCCAATCATGGTTTAAACTGGCATAGGGAACCTTTTTCAGGTTGGAGGCCATTGACCCACAGAAAAATCAGCCAGGGGCCACATGCAAGTGAAAAGCCACAAAAAAAACCCCACCAAAAATTAAACAAAAAAACCCAACCCCTCCCCTCACGAATTAAAAACCTCTCACAGATGCAGCCCCTGACTAATAAACAGAAAAAAAAGAGACACTCATCTCACTCATTCAACTCAGGGAGCCAGGGTTCTCTCAGGGTATGTCTACACTACCCCGCTAGTTTGAACTAGCGGGGTAATGTAGGCATACCGCACTTGCAAATGAAGCCCGAGATTTGAATTTCCCGGGCTTCATTTGCATAAGCGGGGAGCCGCCATTTTTAAAACCCCACTGGTTCGAACCCCGTGCAGCGCGGCTACACGGGGCACGAACTAGGTAGTTCGAACTAGGCTTCCTAGTTCGAACTACCGTTACTCCTCGTGAAATGTTCCTAGTTCGAACTAGCGGGGTAGTATAGACATACCCTCATTCTTCAAGCCATAGGGCTTCCAGATTAACTCTTCTGGGAACCTGGGGCTTGTAGATTATGTGGGGTACTTCTAGGCTCTTAGGTGTGGCCAAAATGAGGGGTTCAGTATGTGGGAGGAGGCTGCTGGGAAGCAGGGTGGGGGCGCAGAGCGTGGGTGGGAGGTAGGTTGAAGGAGTGGGCTGAGGGTAGGGGTATGAGACCTAGGCAGGAGGTAGAGTGCAGGAGCTGGCAAGGGGGTCTGAGCAGGAAGGAGCAGACAGGAGGGAGCAGGAGGGGGTTGGGGGTGCAGGTTCTGGGTGGTAGGGGGAGTGCAGGAGTGGGCTAGAGTGGGGGGAGGTCTGGGAAGGAAGGGGATGTGAGAGGGAGCAGGGAATGGGGGGGTCAGATCAAGGTAAGCCATCCGGCCCATAGGCTGCCCCTGGTTTAAAGGCTTAATGTTACAGAAAATTCTCCCTTTCCCCTAGTTTAAACCTACAAGTGACCCATGCCCCACGCTGCAGAGGGAAGTAAAAGCATACAAACAAACTAAAAGAAAACACACACACACACACACACACACACACACACACACACACACACACACACACACACAAACCAAAAAGGATCTCAGCCATTCTGATCTAGGAGAAAATTCCTTCCGAAGCCCAAATATGGCAATCAGTCTCTGAGCATGTGAGCAAGATCCACCAGTCAGATACCTGGGAAAGAATTCCCTATAGTAACTCAGAGCCGCCCCCTCTAGCCTACCATCTCCAGTAGTTTTGCTGCTGGCAGTCACTGATGGGCTGCATCGTAGGGTTGCCAGGTGTCCGGTATTCTACCAGACAGTCCAGTATTTGAGCCCTCTGCCTGGTAAAAAAAATCACGTGCAGTGTCCGGTATTCTCTGATTTTTCCGGCTGGGCACCGGACGGAAGACTGATGTGGGTAGCCCCACCAAGTTTCTGCGCAATCCCAGGCTCCCAGAGGCATTTGCGGCCCCGCCTCCCAGCTGGGAGTCCAAGCTGGGGGGCGGGGCCACGAATGCTGCTGGGAGCCTCTGGTCGCATCAGAAGCCTGGCAGGGGCATGGGGAGTGGCTCAGAGTCTGCCCCTGTGAGAATTCTGTGCAATCACAGGCTCCCAGTGCTGATCGTGGCCCCGCCTCCCAGCCTGGGAGTCCCAGCTGGGAGGCGGGGTTGCGATTGCCGTTTTTTTTTGTTTTGCTCGACCAAAAAATACCGGAGATCATCTGGCAACCCTAGCTGCATGCCATTGTAGGCAGTGCCCTCACGCCATCCCCTTCAGTCTTGAAGACAGATTTTTGTATGCTCCTTACAGCTCCCTATGGAAGACTGTTCCAGAACTTCACCCTTCTGATCGTTAGAAACCTTTGACTAATTTCTAACCCAAACTCATTAATGACCATTTGCTTTTGTGTCCATATTGGCATGTCACATAAACAACTTCTCTCCGACTCCGGTGTGTATCCCTCTGATGTGTTTACAATCATATCACCCCCCCCAGCCAAGCTCTGTGATGTGTCTCTTCTGCTAAGGTAGGTTTCCCATTCCTTAATCATCCCAGTAGCCCTTTGCTGCAGCTGCTCCAGTTTGAAATCCCGGCCCTAAATCAAATGAAAATAAAAGAGCAACCAAAGATCCCTGTGGATTATAATCTTGCTACAGATATCTGCCAATAACTGCTGTTGCTGCACCTCACTGACTTTCTGATCATCCCACGCTTCTTTTTTTTCAAAAGAGTTGCTTTTGAAGTGGGCTGTTCTGCCACTGAGGTTTTAGTGGGTGGACATGTGATCTGGCTACTAACTCCTATCAGCAGCATTCTGGATAGCCTCCAGAAGCAGAGATCTGGTGTCTTCCTTGGTTTTATTTAGATACCGTCTCTTCTTCCTCACTGACTAACACTGACTAACATTCCTTGTCTGACTAACACCTGGGCAGTTTGACTTTGGAATGGACTGTTCACTTAGCAAGTTGCCAGCCACTTTCTGTTGGATTCGACTATGTTTTCCCACTTCCCAGACTTCGGCATGACTGTTAGAGTACTGAACGATTTTACAATTCCAGGGCTTATTACCATTGTGTTAGGAAGCCAGTCAGATGTGGGCATAAATGGTTTTGCTTTTCTACTTTTGAAGCTGCTGAGCTTGTATTCCTAACACTGAGTGCAGGAGGTCAGACTAGATCAGTGTAGGCAAGAAGCGGTTGGCTGCAATTCATCGTTCCCAGCCAAAGGGAGATGTGGGAAGCAGCGTGAGATGAGACACCACTTCCCCCTGTTGGTCGGGCACAGTGAACCGCGGCCAATGAGAGTTGTGAGCAGCCATACCTGCAGGCTCCTAGCATCTGGCAGTCCCCCGGGGCTAACCTTGGTGAACCATGTCTGATCTGCGGGCCACTTTTTACCTATCCCTGGACTAGATGATCATGATGGTGCCTTCTGACAAAGGATGTAAAATCTTGTTTAATTAGTTAACCGATTAAACATAGTATGCAACCAGTTAATCAATTAAATGGGGGCAGGCGAAGATGGGGGCTGTTCTGGTCAGACTGAAGCACCCCTGCGCCCATGGTGCACGTAGGCTGGGCCTGCCTCAGACGGGGACTGCTCCATCTGGGCTGGAGCACTCCTGCCTGTGGCGGGCTCCACAGGGCTGGAGCAGCCCACGGTGAGTAGGGGGGCTGATCCAGCCCCTGTTGGTTAACTGTAACCAGTAAGTATCACCCGATAAGAGTGACGCTTACTGGTTAACCGGTTAAGCATTTACATCTCCACTTCTGACCATATTAGTCTCTGAGGTGTGTTATGATATTTTATGAATGATAAGTATGCCTCTCTTGAACAGGCCTATGAGGTCAATATGTTGAGTCTTAAAAAAAAAAACAAAAAAAAAAACAAACAAAAAAAAACTTTTACAGACTTACAAAAGGATCAGTGCAGAGGGTGGTCAGTTTGGGTACATCTAAACTACATGCCTCCGTCAACGGAAGCATGTAGATTAGTTTATACAAAAAAGGGAAATGAAGCGGCGATTTAAATAATTGCACCCTTTGTGTTGAATCTGCATTGGTTCACCTTTCTGTTGTCTCTATGCACTATGAGCCAGATTGTTGGGAAGAACAAAGATCATTTGACTGCACATAAGCCTTACTGAGGTGCATTACTAAGTCGTTTGGAGCGAACGGCAATGTACGGTGGGTCCTCCCAGTGTTGGGGAGACCGTGCTGGTGCTCCAGCCCCCTCCCCTCCACTATTCCACTGCAGGGCTGGAGCACACAGAATCTCCTAGGCTGGGCACCACTAGGCTCTGGTGTGGGAGGGGAATGTGGGGCGCGTCTTTCTCCTCAGTTGGGGCACCTCAGTGAAGGTTTTGTTTTGTTCATTTGTGCTTCTCACTTGTGTGTGGCCCCTGAGGAACTGCTGGTATGCCAGCACGCTGATGCCAGCCAGAGGGAAGCTGACATGGACCCCCCCACGTGGGACACTGCCAAGAGGGAGGTATGCAGAGCACACCGCTAGAGAACCAGGTAGGAACTAGCTCAGGGGAACTTTGTGGAGAGCAGCAGCTTTGTTAAAACAGCTCAATATGTTTCAGTGGGATCCGCACTGAACTGGTGGTGGGCAGCCCTGTCACCCAGGTTGGGATTTGGTGGAGAGGGTGGGGCTGGGTTCCTGTTCCCTACCACCACTGCCTCCCACAGTGCTGAGTCTGTACCTTGGCTCTGGCTGGTAGGCCACACTGCCCTGTGGAAAGAGGGTGTTGTTAATGACTTTGTCTACTAGGCCACACTGTCCTGCAGGAAGGAGGAGGACATTAGATTGCAAGGCCTTGGAAGAAGAGGGTTTTGCGGTTGAGTTTGGCTGCCCAGCTAGGTTGTCTCTAGATAGTAGAAACTGTGGGTGAAGATGCAGACTAGCAAGTCAATTAGGGTTGAGCCCCACCTGTGGGGCCTTAAAGCATGGGGCCCACCCCTAGAGAGGGTTGGGTGTGCCAACCCCATTTCCCTGCCCCCACATACATACAGGCAGACCTGCCTCCCACTACGTGAATCACAATAATTAAAAACCAAAAAATCAATCACAGCCTTAAAAAAGACATTTTTATGATTTACAATAATATATGGAGATATACCATCTCCTAGAACTGGAAGGGACCTTGAGAGGTCATTGAGTCCAGTCCCCTGCCCTCACAGCAGGACCAAGTACCATCCCTGACAGATTTGCCCCAGATCCCTAAATGGCCCCCCTCAAGGATTGAACTCACAATTCTGGGTTTAGCAGGCCAATGCTCAAACCACTGAGCCATCCCCCCAAGAAAACAAGAAACCATTTATAAAGGGCTGGACTTTATGTCTCTTGTCTCCTCATCTGCCCCGATACAATGTCACTCTGTCTTGCCAATAGAGACAAATTGAAATGGCTACAAGCCATGCCAGGAAGCCACCGAGGTTTGATATGATACAGGAAATAGCTTCTGAGGCAAAAGGGGGAACCTTTGCTTAACCTAGACATTTCCACTGCTGGTTTACAGCTGTTTGAATGACCCAGTGGCCAGCACAGTGTTAAACGAAGAGGTGAGCATGGGTTTATCATACTGTTGGGGAGTTCACCGCCACCTCCCTAACTTTATTCCAGACAGCTTTGGTCTGTCTGTAGCACTAAAGATCATTCTTAATGACTGTCATTAGAAATCCCTTTGGAGTTGCCCGAGGCCATTTACAACAGCATAGTACAGAGAACGGTGTGTGTGAACCAGCTGGGCTCAGTTTGTAGACTTGGTTTGCATCAAGAAGTTTTCAAAGAGCTCCCCATTAATTACAGGAAACCCACAGTACTGTCCTGTTTTCCCATTAACACAGTTTCTTTCGGGTTTCACTAAATTATTTCAACATCTGGGCTACAGATAAACCAACAATTTAATTAGACTTCTGAAAATAGGAAGAGTGAGCTATGCAGGCAAGCATACACTTTCATCTTGGAACTGATCATAAAATATTTGTGTGCTTTTATTCTCCACTGCATTAAAAATAATCTGTCCTTAGCTCAGCTCTTTGATACTTTCCTGTATATAAACAGAGACTCCTGAATATCTGATACAAAGAGATTAGCTTTATAGAAACCACTATATGCGTGGAGCCCTTGTTTTCATTATTCAGCCAGGATGAAGGCATTCAGTAAGGATCAAACCACTTTTGTACTTTCCTGGCCTTTCATTAATTAATTAAATAGCCAATCCTTGCAAAGTGTGGCACCAACAGTAAATACTTATTATGCCCATTTTGCAAATGGAGAAACTGAGGCATGTCAGGGTTAAGAAACTCTCGAGGTGCAAGAAGGTCTCAGTGGAAGGCTCTGCCCTGTGGATTCCCTATTGTTGGTGGCTGGGGTTACCCTCACATCTAAACTAGAAAAAGATGGTCATGAGTATGAAAAATTCACATAAAGTGCTTAGTTTTGTTACATTCAAGTCATAACGCAAGACCTCTCTCTTGATGCAAGCTTTCCCAGAGGAACAAAGATGATGGGCAAATGACCTAGCTACAATTCTAATAAAAGGAAATTGCCAGGAATTATTTCATTCAGAACAGCAGTACAGAACAATGGGAAGAGGGAAAAACAGTTCAGTGAAAGGATGGACCCAGTGATACTCTTAATTACTTATTTTTCCCCATTTTCTCTGAAGGCTCTAATCAGTGCACTAGCTGCTTTTCATGATGTATATAAAACCACACTAAAATCATGGCATCTCGGCCAACACACCTGGGACTCAACCAAGGTGCTCCTGAGTTAAATGAATGTCCTCTGTGGATTGGCACAGATGGATACCTGCAACACACATTTACTAGTGGATAATATATATGAAAATCTACCTCAGCTGCTGCTTAGCTATCCATTGTGAATTTGGCAGAGTGAGTGCATTAGATGAAAATTGCTAGCTAGCAAGCAATGAATGTCAGAGCTGGGAATAGAACCTGAGAATCTGATTTCTAATGCTCTGCCCTAACCACAAAGGATGGCACTACTTCCCTCATTATTACAATGGTGCGGGTTTGATTAATATAGCTCCAAAGAACTCAGCTAGCACAGTGATAAGAAAACAATAGAAAAAACAGGGCCTGATTAGCCCATCGATTATGCACACTGGCAAGGGCTACTGAAGTCAGTAAGAGTTGCACATGCACAAACTGTTCATCTAATTGGATGCTTGTGTAAAATAGATAGAACAATAGACAGAAGAGGCAGAGAAAAGACTCAGTTACCTGCGTCAGATGTTGCTGCTGATGAAGGTAGGAGCGATAACACTGGCGTTGGTGGCACGGCAACATTTTCAAGAGCTGCTGGTTTCCTTCTAGTCATCATGTTACAAGCAGAACTTTCTATTCTACTATGAAGTGAAGTCTGGTCTGCTTTTAAGTGGGGACTTGTTATTCCTGGGGATTGTAAAGACAAAATAATGTGTGGGTGAATAAATATGAAGTATACAGGAGTGCTGTGCTGGATATCCATTAGAGAAAATGAACTACTGCTGCCTTAGGGTATGTTTAGACTATGGGACAAGGTTGAATTAAGATACGCAACTTCAGCTATGTTAATTGTGTAGCTGAAGTCGAAGTAGCTTAACTTAACTTTTGATGCTGTCCACACTGCAGTAAGTTGAAGGGAGAATACTCTTCTTTTGACTTCCCTTACTTCTTGTGGAAGCAGGACTACTGGCATCGATTGGAGTGCTGCTCTCAGTTCAAATTAGCTGTCTTAATTAGACCTGCTAATTCGAACCCTAGAAGAATGACAGCGGCAGCTTCGATCTTCCTCTGTAGTGTAGACGTACCCTAAGCGATACCAATATATTTCCATACCCCCTATACAAAAGTGTGTAATATGGTTTTGCAATTAGCAAAGATCATGATTTGTATTTGTATTTAATAATTTGCCTTAGAATGCACCATCACAACTCTCTATAAACAATGCTAAGCTAAAATAATGAGGCAAGGGTCCTACAGAAAAAAACAATATGTGATCATGTAATCACATACCACATCATAAAGCATACACACAAGGGAGTTGAATTAAAGTTGCATAGACAATCTTCATTCTGGCACTTCCTAACATTTGAGCGCATGGATTTGCAAACTTAATAATGTTTGTTTAATGTAAGTTTTGTATGTTTAATATATATGCATAGAGCGTGAAAGTGAGTCTATTTATAATGCATACAGTTATGTGTGTGTACATATAATGCTAACAACCTCATGAAAGCAACATCTGGTTATAATTAAACTGAAGGGCCTATATAAAAAACTGTATGAAAACATGCAGCTATAACCTGTTGACCTCTATTGATAAAAAAAAAAGTCTCTGTGAAACTGTGCTTCAACATATCAAGGGACAGTCATTCATTTTTCAAAAGTAATCCCTCACAAACCACTTATCCTCTCAAATCTCTACCTGCACACGGTGTTTGCATTAGGGACCTTGATTTATGGATTCCCGCTCCTTGAACGTAGAGGCCTACTTCCTGTTGCCGTGGTTACTTGGATCTTGGTTCAAGGTTAAACTACTCCCAAATCAAAATCAGTGGCAAGCACAGCATCTAACAGCCAGGTTATTGACTACCCTAGGATGCTTAAAGGTCAAAGACCAAAGTGCTGCTTACTGCCTTCAGGGTGAGTCAATATTTTCAATATTTTTATTCTGTTTCTTCTGAAGAAGAAGTTGCTGCTCAATTACCACCTAGGCAGGTTTAGCAAGGTCATACAAATCATTGAGGAAAATCCTCCTTCTAGGGAAGCATTATACATGTAATGAATTACTTCAAAGGCTACCTCCCTCCAGTTTTAGCTTGTGACTTTACAGAAGGGCGTCATTGATGGTTTTGTTCTGTAAGGTTTTAAACGTTTTGTGTAGTCTAATTTACCTCATGATGTTAAAAACTGAATCATTACAGTGACCTCATTTGCTGATTGGGTATTACACTGAGATTGGAATGAAAATCACCAGAGTTCACCTACAAAACTGAAAGTTCTTCACAAAAGTGGATTTGGCATTGCCACCTCTATTTTTACACATAGGTAAACTGAGGCACGGAATAATGATTTGCTCAAGGCAACACAGTGAGTCAATGGCAGGGTTTGGAGTAGAACCGAGTCTTCTGTCTGCTAGGCTGTTGGAGCAAGCTTCCCTACTATCACTCTCTCTTCTTGAGGCTGTTTAGAAAGGAACGCCACATACATTTCATATACCTTAGAAACTAGTGAAAATTTCTTCCTGACTTAATAGCCACCATTTGTCAAGGAGAACCCATCATTTAAAATATGCATTCTCTGTGATATCCTACAATATTTTGCACTTTGCTTCTTTTTACATCCAGGAACAGACAGAGCTTAAGTTAACTTATAAACCCAACTCCCAATTCTGATTTTATTTCCACTGTCATTACTCTATAGATGTTAATAGATTTGTTCCTGATCAGAATAGTGGTGAGATCAGATTCCATACTCCAGTTCCCAGACCACTGCTGACATCAGGTACAAGTAAGCAAACCAGGGCAAAGCAGAAGGGAAATTAATCAATGGAAAACCCAGGACAAATCAAGAAGAGAAAAATGGTTGTTTTCAGTCTCTAAAGGGGGTATTATGAACAGTCATAAGGGCTTATTCATCTCTCATTTTTACCAGTGTACATAAGGAAATAGTCCTATTGAAGTCAAGGTAATACTGGTATAAAACCTATACGTGAGAAGACAATTAAGATGTAAAACTGGTCCTTTTAAAAAAAAAGTTCTTTACAGTTAAAAGTGTCTCTCAATATTTTGGCAGGAATGTGACTTTGTCATTCATTGTCTAACAGCTAATGTGCTTTGACTGGTACTTAATACATTACTTTAAAATGACTAATTATTACTATTGTCATTTATCATTCACACTGCAATAGAGACAAAAGGCCATAGCTAAGTTGGGCCCTGTTGTGGTAGGTGGTGTACTAACATATGCTACCTGACTTATTGCCTAACTTATTGCTACCTTGTTCCTTCTCCATACATTGCAGCACCTACTTCCTCTCCTCTTTATATTTACATTGCAAACCCTTTAGCTCTGCATCCATTTTTTTGTCATATCGGTATATAGCTCCTGCTTGGAGCCTCTAGGTGCTAGCTCAGTGCAAATCCGTAAACAGCAACTGTGCCATTCATAAAACTATGCTGGAGGACATCCGCTAACATAGCAGAGTTTTGTGAAGTTGCTGCTGTGGAATAGTTTTCACCAGAGAGATCATTCCATTAGATTTCACATAATCCACCCAATTGTGAGAATTTATAGCAGAACTTCATCTGTTCATCTTCTCTTACGGGAAGAAAGATTTCTTCTTTCTTTCCATGGTTTAGTTATACAATACATTTGCATGGTAATTCACATCTCACCATTAACTAGGTCAAATCATTTGCATTTTGATTACTGTTTATTTTGAATAAAGAACCAGAAGAGCCCTAATATCTGGTAAATCTTTTTTTTTAAAGTGGGTTTTAAGTAGATCAATCGAAAGCTTAGCATTGCATCATGGTCTAGAAGAGGGAACTGAATTACTGTGTGATAAATGTAGTTAAGAGAAGTAATTATTCTTCTTAAAGTAATATTATTACCTATCTAACTTGTGGAATTCATTTCCATGGCTTCCATTTGACACGTATTAACTTTTAAAAATAACTGTACTTTTAATATACAGTTCTGCTGCCTGGCTTTTATTTCCCTGTTTCTTCTATTCTGAGAGCCTTCAAAATCAGTCTTCTATTATATACAAATAGCACAGAGTTCCTGTTTAAAAAAAAAAGCCTATAGAAGAGGTGGAATTTTAAGACACCAAGATTGTCCTTTGCTTCATCGCCCCAATTTTCTTCCATTTTTCTAAAAAGCAGAATAGCTCTAAACATGGGAGAGAAAGAGAGAGAAAGCCATCATTAGATAGATCTCCTGATCTTTATCTGAAGCAGTACACTCAGAAGAGCTAATGCCATGATGATAGCTTTGAAATCTCTTAGGAATTGGATAAAGAGAAGTGATAGTGATGAACTCCCAGCTAATAAACACAGAGTGCTTATTTCTGCAGAATGATCAATTTCTAGATGTCCTGAGGCTTGTCTGATACAGTTGATTTACTCATCCTCCCTCACCTCACTAATAAAGCTGAAGTCCAACATCAGATTAGAAAAGCCAGATTTCTTAAGTGGGAGGAGGTGGACTGGCATGATGGCATGCATATACTGAGAGACACCCTAATCTCCCCTGCCTCCTTCTATAAACACTAAGCTGTCTTGAGCAGCTGCCTTCCTCTGCTGAAAACATACACTTCATCCTCTTTGGGTTAGTACAGTAATACAGACAATTAATTTGTTATCTTGTTAGTGGAAATTTAATGCAATGATCCAAAAGAACTCTTACGTACTGTGATAAACTTTAGTGCCTCCAGGGTGCGTCTTTTCCATAGGAATCCCATCCATTATGTAAATGAGATGTGGAAATAGTTGAGATCCTCTAATGTATCTGCACACTGATGGATTGCACAGAGTCAGCCCTGCTGAAACTAATGAGGTTAAATGCATCTTGCCATTCCTGTCTAGTTGGGTGAGTCTCTGTGCCTAAGTTCAAGAAATGTTGTTCAAGGGTTTTTTTCCCCCCCCCTCCGTTAAAGCCACGAGGCTAAGATAATCACATTTCTTGACAGACAGTACAGTAACATGATAATAGCCTGAACACCCACTCTGGGCTCAGTCCTCAAGGGACTGTGAGGAGCATGGGCATTTGTGATGTAACAAGGAGGGGACATGGCAGTAGAGAGCAAAGGTCACCCTCTTGGGATATATGGTCCCAGGCTGCAGAAAGCTGCAGATGACACGGGTCCCTAGGGAGACGCAAAGATTAAATAAAAAAACAATGTAGCAATGTACAAACTGTCCAGGCAAAAACATTCCCTGACTGAGAACATGCAAAAACCATCAGTTTGGTCATCACTGCAAACTGTCCAGGATCCTTCACACCTAATTTCTATGGCTTGAACTAAAGACCCAGATTCCCTAATTGGAGCTGTAACAGCCTCGGTGGATCAGGCACATACAGGGGGGCAAAGAACACTAAACACCGGGGCTCCGTCTACACAACGAGTTTTCTTGGCAAGAAATATGCAAATGAGGTACTCGTTTGCATGAGTCGCAATCTCACGTGCATCTTTTCTGCCAATCCAGTTTTGCCTAGGGGTTTTTGTGCAAAAACAAGCAGTGTGGATGTTTTCTTTTCGCGTAAAACCCCTTTTTTCCGCAATATCCTCATGCCCCAAAAAAGGAGGCTTGCCGATTTTGCGGAAAAAGGGGCTTTTGCGCCAAAAAATAACAACAACAAAAAACAGTTCACACTGCTTGTTTTTGAGCAAAAACCCCTAGGCAAAAACGGATCGGTAGAAAGTATGCAAATGAGAATGCGACTCATGCAAATGAGTCCCTCAGCATATTTTTTGCAGAGAAAACTCGTAGTGTAGACATAGCCTGGATTATTTTTTGATGCCCTAATTCTGCAGGAACCCACAGAGGGACATATTCAGTACTAGGAGGAGGGAGAACAGATCCTATGCTCTCCATCCTCTCCCCTAATATATGTACACTCCTGCCATGAAAATGCAAGAGCTATCTCTTTGATCTGAATCAAGGGTGGAATTTCAGGAGGGTATGGGGGGGCAGCAGTCTTGTGCAATGGGACACAGCTTGCTTCTTCTCCCATTTCTTGGGCTATCAGGGAGCAAGGGGAAAGTACTTCCATGCCATGATTTACTCCTCTGCCCCCTCCCTTCACCAGGTGTGAGAAGTTTGCACAGCATGCAAGTGCTTTCCCCTCACTCCCTGATAGTCTAGGGAACAGGATTAAAAGCAAGCCACTTCCTGCTATGCACGGCTACTGTCCCCACCCTCCCGAAACTCTGCCCTTGGGCGATGGAAAAATGATTTTAGACTATTTATTTAAGCCCTGGCTAAGATGATTTAGTTGGAGTTGGTCTCGCTTTTCTGCAGAGGGTTAAACTAGATGACCTTCTGAGGTCTCTTTCAACCCTAATCTTCTATGAGTCTATGATTCTACTACCCATCACTGTAGTATTTGAGCAACTCTGTTCCTAGAGCAAAAGAAAAGTCTGACTATGAAATTCTGGACTCCTAAGTTTTGGGAGGTCATGAAGAAATCATTGAACTAGTTAAGCCAAGATATGTCTAAGACATGAATGTGGATTTTAACTAAAGTGGGATCAAAGTAAGGGCAGATTTTGGTAAAATTCAAAGGATAGTGACAGGTGGGATTAATGATAAGAGAAATATGGGAAGAAAAGGCAAATTCAGAGGAAGGATCACTCCAAGATTCAGAGCCTCGTGAACTAAGATTTGAGGGTGTTAATGGATTCAGAGACAGGACTAAAGAGGCTTTTGACCAGGACTTTAAAGCAATCAGTTTAATAGAATCTGTAATTAGATGCTGATGGAGTCCAGACTGATGGCCAATATGGAGACACAGTGAGTCAAGGGAACTGCAGAACTGGCCTTACATATACAAAAGTAGGTCAAAACCTGAAATTTGCAATGAAATATCCGAGAGAGTGAAGCTTTAATATGTAGAAAGGAAAAGCTAGGCATATAAGTGAAGAGCTCCATAGTAGAAGAGACAAGAGGCAAAGAAAATCTTTAGAAGAAACGAAAAAAAAATTACAATAGTTTAGATGTAAAGGATAATTCAACCCAGAAGTGCATGCTGAAGATTCTTTTTTAAGGATTTTAGAAGGTTAGTGATAAAAAGTCACTATGATGGGTGAAAAAAGGGACCTGTGGCTATGGACAAAGTAAAATAGTCTAGAAGTAGAAAAAGGGTATGCTGGTAGAGGTAGTCAAAGGAAGAGAACCTCTTTCTTCAGAGCACTTCTAAGGAAAGGCAAGATGAAGGTGAAATCTTAGTTCTCAGGTAATGAGGAAGGGTCAAGTCCGGTATTTTCATTCCTTATTTTTTCCAGATGGAGTGATCGGTTCTAAGTGTAGTAGAGAAAACAGGAATACATGAGGCAACAGTGCAGATTGGAAAGGAACCATATTTATTACAGATTAAGTAGGACACAGACAACTCCCATTGCTGAGCTGGAGATAAGTGAAGAAGGCTGTGTCAGGCTGCTGGTGTTATAAGCAGGGCTCGACGGAAGCATGGGCGAGCCGGGCAGCTGCCCAGGGCGCCAACCGATGAGGGGTGCCTGATGGCAGCTGTAAGGGACGCGCGGCATCCCTGACAACTGCCATCAGGAGCAACGCGCCCGGCTCCCACAGCGCCAGTTCTGAGGCGCCAGCCAGCAGCGCCCTTCCCGCTGCAGTTACGGGGCCCTGCACAGCCCGGCGTTCACGCCAGCAGCGCTGGCCGGGCCGGGCAGCGCATGTGCCGTGCACCCTGGGGGTGGGCCCCAGCCAGCGGCCGTGACCAGCCCACGCATGCGCCGAGCGCCCTGGGGGCAGGCCTGTGCTCCCTGGGGCGGGGGGCGGGCCTGCACATGCGTCCTGCGCCTGGGGGCGGTGCCGTATGCCCGAGCCCAGGGTGCCAAAAGGGCTCGGGCCCATCCTGGTTATGAGAGTGAATGACGCTCAAGTGATGGTTTTGAGGCTATGATGGCATCAAATCACACATATTTTCAGATACATCCAGTGTAGAAAAAGAGAGGTTACTATTGGGAAACATAAAGATCCCACAGTTCAGAGAAGACAGCAAAATTCATTGGCCATCTCTTCAGTGAATCATGAGAGGTGGTGTCTCCTTGTATTCCAACCTTCCCTGTCTGCAAAACAAAACCCAACCTGCCAAAATACCCTGGTATTGTTAACCCTCGCATCCGGCTGATGAAAATCCATAAATATGTATATATGTCAGATTGACTTAGCTATTGTTCTTTTATAATTATTGATATTTATTATTTGCATTAATGTAGCTTCTGGAGGTTCTGAACCAAATTGTGGCCCACTGAGCTAGGTAATATACAAACACAGAGTGCAAGGCAATCTTTGTCACCAGAAACTGAACATTTAAGTAGGAAAGAAGGAGTAGGGAGCAGCTGAGACTACAATCCATGTAAACTGAATCTCAGCCCAATACAGTGATCTCTGAATCACCCTGCTGCCTTCCTACGGTGTTATTTTGCTTTACTAAACCAAGTCCCACAACACAGTTTGTTCAAAGAGCTATACTCTAACTCTTCAGTAAATAAAATGGCTAAAAAAAATCGCTGCAATTGAAGGAACTCCCAGTGTACAGTGCAATCTATTAGACTGCAGCCAAGGAGTTTTTATTTTTAGAAAGGCTCATGTTGGCTTTGTTTTAATAACTGAGTCTATTCAGCTCAGTTTAATGCTGATTTATCACTAACAAAATGCCTTATCAGCCTCAGAGACAAAAAATAATATGCGCTGGGATATGTGTGGGGGGGGGGGGGGAGGAGAGATGTTTTTCTCCCATATTCTAGATAGCAGATATGATTTTTAACCTTTTCTTCTGAAAAATCACAATAACTGATATTAAAATGAAAGTGTTTTAAAATAGATGCATAGGTAAGATGAGCAATGCTATTACAGATGAAAAAGAGTGGCAAAGTTTTAATAACTAGTCAGCACTTAAATATAACAGAGTGCTTGAATTACTGTTCTCGTCTATTTGTGCTCTAGAGACATCTGAAACATTGGGCAGTATGGAATTACTGTACACATTTGATTTGTATTTCAATCATTTATTCACTTTTGGAAACCGCAGTGCAAAACCATTGGTCTTGGTGAACTCCCGAGGGAAAATATTGCAGGAAGTACTTTATTCAGAGTGGTTTTCATTCAAATTGATGCTGTAGATTCTGGTTAACCTGAACAGTAGAAATGTAAGAGGAAGACCAGAGAAACTAAAGGACTTCAATATCAGGAAAGTCTTCAGTAGAATGGAAACACAAGAAGAAATCTGAATGATAAAGAACAGGATAAAGAGAGAAATGATGTAGAGAGGAATGAAGTGGGGGAAGATAGTTAAGTATAGGCAATAAATGAGGTATAGACAATAAATTATAGATTGGGAAGAGAAGGCTGAATAAGTGAAATCATCTGGTGAAGGGTGGAACAAAAACACTGAAATCAATGCTAACCATTACCAACATTTGAAGCAATGTTTCCACCTTAAACAATCCTTCACATCTAAATCTGTGCCTTGCTAACATTTTGGGGTACTATGATCCTGAAGTTTGGGGCAGGCCCTTATCTCGCTTTCATATTTACTGAAGTTCTATGGAGATGCTTTAGGGCCTTCACACAACACTTTATCAGTTGTGATATGCATATTTTATTGCATACAAGCAGTCAGAATAGGGAAACTCTGGGTATGTCTACACTACCCTCCTAATTCGAACTAGGAGGGTAATGTAGGCATACCACACTTGCAAATGAAGCCCGGGATTTGAATTTCCCGGGCTTCATTTGCATGAAGCCGGCCGGCGCTGTTTGCATAAGCCGGGCACCGCCATTTTTAAATCCCGGCTAGTTCGAACCCCGTGCCATGCAGTTACACGCGGCACGGAGTAGCTAGTTCGGATTAGGCTTCTAATCCGAACTAGCTGTACTCCTCGTGGAATGTACATACATTTGCAAGTGCGTTATGCCTACATTACCCCGCTAGTTCGAACTAGCGGGGTAGTGTAGACATACCCTAAAAGAGTGTCACAAGGAGGAGGGAGAAAAATTAATATCTTTGGCCTCTGAGTATAGGAAAAGAAGCCATGGGCTTGAACTGCAGCAAGTGAGGTTTAAGTTAGGGTATGTCTACACTACAGCGCTAATTCGAACTAATTTAGTTTGAATTAATTAATTCGAACTAAGCTAATTCGAACTAGCGTGTCCACATTAAGTGGACTCTGAAGCGGGGTTAAGGATGGCCGGAAGCAGTGCCGGCAGGGCATCAGAGGAGGACTTAGAGCGTGGAGATGCTGTCTCAGGCTAGCCGAGGGCTGTGCTTAAAGAGACCCGAATTAAATTCGAACTAACGGCGCGCTAGTGTAGCGCCTATGAAAGTTAGTTCGAACTAACTTTGTAGTGTAGACATACCCTCAGACATTAGCAGGGCTCCACAAATAATGCAATCTACTCGCCCCTGGCGAGTAGATTACAACCCGGAAGAGCCGGGTTCGGGCAATCTGCGCATTCAGAAGAATATCACACTCAAAACAAACAAAATTAGGAACAATAAAGAGTTTTTCTGATAATTCTTGTTTGTTTTGTTGGGCCAGTGGCATGCTAGTATGAAAAGAGCGTGTCTACTAGCTAGGCAGTACGCAACTATGCAGTAGGGCCGGGGCTGGGGCCAGAGCGGGGACAGGATTGGAATCCCCAGGACTTGACTCATCTGTGCGCCCCGCCAGGACCATGTGTGGGACAGGCAGCACCCCGAGATCTGCATGTGCCCGGGCCAGCCCCGCTTCCCACCAGCTTGTTTCCCCCACTCCCTCCGATATCCCCTGGCCAGCCCCACTTCCCCCGATCCCCTCCAGGCCAGCCCCATTCCCCGCCGTCTGGTTCCCCCCACCCCCCACAAATCTCCCCCAGCCAGCCCCATTCCCCCCGACCTCCTCCCAGTCAGCCTGCTGCCTTCCCGGCTGTCCCCCCTCCCCCCCACACACACATCTGAGATCAAGTATGTCCAGTATTTTTTGAAACCACCTGGTAACCCTAGATGCTTAGTGCTTAACATTCCCATAGCACTGAAGCCGAAATCTCGATTTAGGTGCCTAACTTTAGACATCCAAGTTTGAAAGTGTTGGCCTTAGGGTAGTCAACAGAATTTGAATGCTGCAAAGAAATTTTGCTGGTACAATTCTGATTACCCATGTTCAGGACTGTTGGGAGTGGGGAAAGGGGCTGAAAAAAGGAGACAGCTGCCCCAGGACCTGGTGATTTAAAAGGACCCGGGGCTCCTGGCTGCCACTACCTCAGCAGTGGCAGAGTCCCAGGCCTTTTAAATCTCTGCTGGAGCCCTGATCAGCATGCACCTGGCAGCACTGAAGGGCTATCTGGGGAAGCTGGCTGCCCAGCCCCATCCCTTCTGCCCAAAGCCCCACCCCTTACAGGGGCTTGGAGCTAAACACCCCTTGGGCCCTATCCTCAGCCCTGCTAATGTTGAAGGAAGATGATTTCGGGTGGGAACTAGTGCTTTGATGGCTCAAATGGACATTCAGGGAAATGGAAAGATGGCACATGGCTGGTTTAGTCAAGCAAAACGAAGGCTGAGAAGAGATATAATGGCTATCTATAAACATGCCAGTATTTTTGCTTTCAAATTTCACATGGCCCTATGGTTCTACTGTTTGGAAAACCTGCTCCAAAGCTTTAAGTTCACATGCTTGCAATATTTTGGGTTTCCCTTTAAAAGAAGCTTGTTGGGATGGATTGATATCAAACTGGTAGCATTCTTTGTTAGCACGCAGGAATCTCTGGGTTCAGTTCGTGGCTTCAATCTCTCATTTGTTAGGCAAAACACCTTTTGTAGTGAGGAAACATTTCTCAATAGTGAAGAGCTCCTGCCATTAATTAATGAGCAGCATTGATGACTTCAGAAATGTGACCTGTTGACTCTTTTTTGAATGGAAAAAGTGGCCGCAGTACAGGGCATCAGGTCATAAGGGTTATAAAATGGGGGAAAGGTGACGTTTTTCATGGCTCTTGCAAATGTTGTCCCTACCCCAAGAGAAAAATAATGAAAGATTTGTTCCAGTAATTCACAAGAACTTCCTGCTTGATCTCATAAAGGAGAGAGTGTGATTTTATGCTTATAGCAGGCAAAGTATAAACTGCTATTCACAACTGCAATTGAGAAAGACAAACAGCAACTTATAGGGAGGCCTTTGTAAATGTAAGCATTCACAACTCTCATGAACAAGAGAGGGAATCAATGGCGAAATGCTGGACTCCCAACTACAAACCACCTCAAGTGTCCTTCAGTGCATCTTCAGTGCACAGACTAAAGCTAGGACAAAGTAAAGTGGTCAAAATGGCCAAGCACAATTATTTACCTTACAAAGCTAAATGTTTCCTCTCTTTTCTCACTTTTCCATTGGTGATTTCCTAATCTGCTGTCTTTGTTGTTCAGTCAATTGGACTTAAGTGATGCAGTGCCTTGTGCACAGTGGTCCCACAAGTCCCATGCATTACTTAAGTCCAATTTAAGCCCTGAGCTAGGCCCATGCACTAAGGTGAATTTCACCCTACAAGAATTTTTTCTCCCCTACAAAGTCTGTTTTCTTTTAGGGATAGGAATCCTTAGAAATGGAAGAAGTAGTGAAGTCCCAAAAAAGCCCACCCCGTTAGCTGCTGATAAAATCATTGAGTCACTGAATAAAGAAGAACATTTACTACTGTTCGGCTTTTCTCGGGAATCATTTGATATTTATGTTCATACATTTGGCTGTCTCATCATTGTAAGGGCAAAACATGTCCTGTGCTTTTTAAATGTTCGAGGGTCACTCGACCCACTATTTTTGCTGTGTTTAACACAGCCTTGCAAACATTTACCAGCCTGGACACAAAAGCTACTCGCCTGTCTGTTATAATCAGTCATCATGCTAATGGAAATACTAATGACATTTCACTTGCCCTTTGAAAGCATTTACTTGTCCCAGGGGAGTGGGAATTTTTCAAAAGAAGACAATCACTCTTCATTATTATTATTAGTCACTTCTAGACACCCCCGCTAATATCGGTGTTCCATTGTATACATGGAGAGACCGTGCCTGCCCCTAAGAACTTAGGCTATGTCTACATGGCAGCTTATGTTGGTATAATTTATGTCAGCCAGGGAGGTGAATAAATCATCCACTTGTCCAGATTTTCCCATGGTCATCCCTTTTAGTAGCTGCTGCCATAGGTGCCCACTCCATGGTTGCTGAGGGGCTCAAACACCCAGAGAGAAAAAATAATGAGTGTTCAGCACTGAGAGGACCGGCCAGGGCTGCTGCCCTGCAAGCCCTGGGTCTGGCCTCCAATCAGCTGTTCAGCAGCTGGCCCTCCACTGCCCAATCAGCTGGTTACTGAGGTTGTGCCACCAATCAGCTGTTAAGCAGGGTTGTCCTGCCACTCCTCTCTGACCTCTCCTCCCCTTCCCCTTGCTGTTGGAGAAGGGAGATGTCCAAGGGAGGGTAGTTCAGGGAAGGGGGTGGAGCTGGGATGGAAAGAGATGGAGTGGGGGCTGAGCTACAGGGAGGGTGCAGCAGCAGTGCAGAACACCCACTGGCAAAACAAAAGTCAGAGCACATGGCTGCTCTCCTGGGAAATCTGTAAGAATGCTCAGTACATGCGTACATTTGCCCAGTTTTATGGGCTCCTCCCAGATGTCCTCTTTGTTTTTCTGTATCTTAGAGGTGGCAACCCTACTATATGCTTCTATAGGAATCACACTTGCTGTGCCACTGAAATCATGGAACGGGAAGAGACCTCAGGAGGTCATTGAACCTAGCTCCTTACTAAAAGCAGGAGAAATCCCAACTAAATCATCTTGTCTGTTTGAAATTTAAGTTTTCACTGACTTTGGTGGTACTTTCATATCACTTGTTGTAAAACTAGGCAAAAATCTAAATGTGTCGATGTACTCTTTGGAAGACCTCGCCATACTCCCAGGGGAATATGTATCCCTGGTTGAGCGCCTTTGCTCTACTGTGCCCTCTGTGTAAACAGCATAGACCCCTATTCCAGTTTTTAAGGTTCCGTCATAAAGGACCCTGTGAAACAAACAAACACAGCCCAGAGGTACACTAGACTTGGAAGGTCAGCCCAGGTATACACTAGACCTGGAAGGTTGGCTTAAGGTACGCAACTCCAGCTACATAGCTGGAGCTGGCTTACCTTAAGCTGATCTTGGTGCCATCTTCACAAAGGGAGGCCGATGGTAGCAAATGCTCACATTGAGCTGCAAAGAGTACTGGCACCGAATAGAGCCATACTCAGCATTTGATTTAGCGGGTCTTAAGTAGACCCGCTAAACTGAATGCCAGGAGATCAATCTCCGGCACGGCAAGTGAAGACGTGGCCGCAAAAAGTAATTTTATGGGACTTAGAGTAAGTCTACACTGCCACATTACTGCACTGCAACTTTCTAGCTCAGGAGTGTGAAAAAACACCTCCACCACCCCAAGCGCAGCAAGTTACAATGCTAGAAAGCACCAGTGTAAACTGGACTACAGCGCTGGGTTCTGTGTTCCCAGCACAGCTAGCTACTCCCCTTATGGTGGTGGTTTACCTAGACCATTTCTGCCATGGCCACAGTGCTGTGTTAAGCTTTGTCTACACTTAAAAGCTTAAGTCAGGTTGACCCTTCACTGCCTTCTCCCTTTCGCCTATGGAAAATGACAATAAAGTCCATTCTGATTTGGTAACATGTGATGCCTATGCTGCACAGGTGCAAAGAACTACTCCTTGGAGTGGAGAATCAAGGCTAAGGTCTGCAAAAGCTGACTGAGCCCTGACTAGTTTTAAACCTCATTTCAGGGCATCTAATTATCTCCTCCAGCACTCTCCCATTTGCTTACAAAAGAGCAATGCAATCTGCATGGTTTTGTAATTTCATTGTTCTAGAACAGGCAGCCCCATCACAATCGGAGAGTCTGGATTGCTCTTCATCCCTGAAAGAACAACAAGAAGTCCCATGGCACCTTATAGACTAACAGATTTATTGGAGCATAAACTTTTGTGGGCAAAGACCACCATAAGCTTTCGTGGGCAAATAAATGGTTAGGCTATAAGGTGCCACAGGATTTCTCGTTGTTCTTGCAGAGTCAGACTAACACGGCTACCCCTCTGATACTTGTCTTCATCCCTGCAAACTCTATTCTGCATTGGTATTGAATCAGTGTGTGCCAATACTCTCTCCAACAGGACTGTTCACAAGTTTTGATTGCCCGTGATGCAGCTTTTGTTTAGTCATCTAGCAAGACATTATTTGTAGCTCGCTCACTGCAAATAAGCACTCCCTCATCAAACAAACACCCTCTTCTTCCCTGACATTAGTGCAAGGTCTCTTTCAGATTTTAAAAGCATAAACGTCAACACATTCAAAATGATGGGTCCCACAGCAAATGTAACCTGCTCCCAAGTGCACACAGGCAACGTTTGGTTTTGTTGCACGTGATATTAACTTTTATGTCCTCCTCTCTATGTGCAATGCGGTTCATTTATAGTTGCTTGGGGAACCACTGTGTTTACATAAATTTTAATTTCCTGTCTTTTGTTTGCACTCTTTATCATCCTTCTAAAATACACAAACAAATAAATAAATAAAAATCCTCGTGAATCTTAGTGCATGCCATATTATCCATTGGCTGGGGCAGCATGGAAAACTGGACACTGCTATGTGCCTTTCCCCGCCTGCTCTAGATAGATCATTTTGGGGAGAGGGGAGAGAGAAAGATGTTTTCATGCCCACGTCATCCGTGGTCTCTGATGATGCTGACAGCAAGAGTGACCCTTATTTCCACATGGGGTGGACCTGGGCAGTGTGGACCCTGCTGGGTACTGCTCTCTGGCCAAGTCAGCTAATATAGGCTACGGAATAGCACAGCAAACTGACAATTCATCTCTGAATACTTATATACAAGGCCTCTACCTTACTCCCAAACAATGCTCCTTTCCTTTGCTATCATTAATGTATGATTTTTTATATGTGTCTGCTTGTAGGGTACGTTAATCAGGCAGTTGGGTTCAACTACATACAAGTACGTTTCTGAATGCAGTACCCATACATTTGGTTGCTTAAATCCCCTTTCCATTAGCTATGACATTCTGGTAATTAACAAGAGAGATTTGGTTAAAACTGTTTAAAAAACACTCTTTTGATCAGGAATATCAGGTTCGCCAAACTATCATGACTTGATTGGTGGAGATCTGAATGTGCCCTTACTAAACAATATTACATAAAAAGGCTACGATCACTAGGATGCCAGTTGCACAGAAAAACATAGTGGTCCAGCTAAAAATAAATGTAATGCCCCAGTATTTAAAATTCAGTGTTGATAGGACAAAAATGATTTTGTTTTGTTTTAGAGAAACAAAGAAAACCAGATGATAAAACTGAACTGTAATAGGTTAGTTCAGAAAAGCCAACAAAAATATGGCAGTTCTAGGCAGCTGCAACTGGAATCCTTCCTCTGCTTGAATAATAAAGGCTTTTGCTAATTTTAACCAGAGCCGAATCTGGAGAACCTGCAGTCTCATGTGACACACTGAGCCCCAAGGGAATGGGAGGTGTGTGTGTGTGGGGAGATTTGTGTGTGTGTGTAATCTAACAGTGCCCAGAGCTTTTGAGATCCCGGACCACTTCAATAGCACAGGCCAGATTCATTAAAAAACTTGGCTCCATTCCAGCAGTTAAAATTGAAACAGCATATTTATTGCATTTTGCTCAAATAAGTCTGAAAACGTGTGAATCATATCCCTTGGAGAGATGGGGAGGAGAAGTAAACAATCTCAGGCTGATACCTAGAAGGGGAGTATACTGCAGAACAAAGATGTAGAAGGGTCATCGTTGCAGGGAATCCGCTGGACGATTGTGGAGTCAGAGGTTTTTGGAGTGCGCGGCTTAGCCGCCATTTTCTCCATTGCTGCTATTCTGGCCTCAAATGGTCTACTTACTGTTCTCTATTCATTTTTTTTAAATCACTCCTTAGCTTATGCGGCTTTCCTGTGTGGTTCTCTACGGCTTCCCAGATGCTGTTCGTGACGTTGGCACCTCACCCCAATAGCAACGGCATTCAGCTGGGATTCAATTATAGCCTCGCTGGCAAAGGCAGATTGGTTTTTCAGAGATAGCATATTTGGGGGAAGGATTTATTTTTCCCAAAAGCAATTTTGATTAAGAAAGAGACGCGCGACTCGCAGCTCAATCTTGCAAGGCACAGGGTGTTTCCTGACAGGTCCTGAGCTCCCGCTGACTTCAGCACAACCGAGAAAGTGCTCAGCACCTCCTAGGATTTGCTCCTGAGGGAGTAATGCAAGTAGGCTAACAGTCTGCTACAAAGCCCATTGAAGCAAATGGGAGCTTTTCTGTGCATTCCAGTGAGCTTAGGACCATGCCCATAAAATCTAAGCAAGGGAACAGAGACTGCCCTGAATTCTAATCACACTTCTTTGACTGATGCATTTAAGACCCTGGGCAAGACAGACCAAAATTATGAAGTGTGGGTATTAAATGTGAGGCACCTAAATAAAGGGCTTCATTTTCAGAGCAGTTGACTACTTACAACTTCTAGTGAACTCAGCAGGAGTATTAAGTAGGTAGCCAACTTTGGGCACCTAGGTATAAAAATGTTGATTTCCCCTGCCTCGGTTTCCCCAATTTTTAATATGGACACAACCAGCTATGTATGTCCCAGGATGGATGGGACAAGTACCAGGTATTATAGGGGAGATATGATGTGTTTAAATAAATTATACTGAGGTTGCACATTCTTTGGTGGTAGGAGTGGTCTTAAAAAAACCTTACTTTTGTGACTAGTGCCTCTCCTGACGGGAGCTTCTATGCACTACTGCAAAGTACATAACAAAACTAACAAGTGTAACAATCCAACTAGCTACACTTTTCAGGGAGTTGCTGCTGTCAGTCGGCACTATTAATTATTATTATTTATATTGCCATAATGCCACTGAGACCAAGTAATGGTCCAGAATCTGCACAAGGCACTGTACAAACCTAGAAGGATGGTCTCTGCCCCAAGGAGCTTACCTGGTGAAGCGGCACTAGTAACAAGGAATTAAAGTGGCCTGCATAGTAATGCGGTCTGGCTCCAATTTAAGACTGGGCTAGATTTGATTTACATTAACAAAATCAATAGATTGGAAGGCAAAAACAGCACTCAATGCAATACAGTTTGAGTGCCCAAGCCATGGGTGGGCAATAAAATGGCAGTTAGCCTCTGGTGGGCTGGTGCCACTATATTTACCTCCTTTTCTACAGGTATGGACGACTGCAGCTCCCATTCACCATGGATCGCCATGCCTGGCCAATGGGACCTGCGGGAAGTGACATAGACTTCCGCAGCTCCCATTGTCCACAAACAGTGATCTGTGGCCAATGGGAGCTGCAATTGCCCATACCTGCGAAGGTGCAGGTAACTATAGAGGTGCCGCCCCTCTAGGGGCTAACCCTGGGGAACCAAATCTGTTCCGGGGACTGGTATTTGCCCAATGCTGGCTCATGCCATCCATTGCAGACTTGGTATATAACCTCTCCAGTCCCATAATGGGCCAAGAAAGTGTTACTATTTTGCAAATCTTTCTGGCGACTTGTGTATATAGCGGCAGTGCAGAAAGCTAACTAAGGCCACTGTGTTGCATTAAAGATGGAAGATATGCAAGACTGATTTCCAGCTCAGCTCCTAACAGCTTGGCCGGAAGGGTGATCTTGTTTGGCTTGTTTCAGAGTTGCTGCTGATGGACCACCAGGGCCCTGTTAGCATGCAGTGAAGTGATCCAAAACAGGAGCTGTTTTTGTTTTGTAAAATTTAACTGAGCAGGGTTCTGTTTTGGGAAATAAAATCCTGTGGTGGATCTGGGGTCCCATTTTGTACTGAATCCCAGAAGTTTAAGAGTAAAATTGTGCATGTCTATAGCACCCTCTTCGCTGAGCAATGAAAAAAAAAGTTAGTCTATTTTTATGGGACTTTTAGATACAGGTGTCAACTCCTTTGGTCTCTGGATTCACAAAGGGAGGATCCAGCATTTATAAAGTCTCTGGGGAATCTCTCCACTGACTTTGGTGGGATGGAATTGAGCCCAGAGTGCAGATACAAATTGCCATAATATTAAATAATTGCTCTGTCATAGCAGATCCTCAGCTAGAGCAAGGCACCAACAGAGCCCCATACGTCCCTACTATATACTACAAGGAAAAAGTCCTCAATAGGTCTCTTAAAAGCTGATGTTTTCATCACCAAGATAATATCCATTGTCACAATGAATCACTTCACTTTCCAAAGAAACCAGAAACCCAAGCTGCTCATTCGACGTCCCTTAAAAAGTGACCACCAACCCACTCTGCATCACAAAAGGCGGACAGTAAAAATGGGGTACTCAGATATTGGACCCACAAGGAAAAATTAGTAGTGGTGCTAAGGGTGTTGCTGTGTGTTATAATTCCCTTTCCCACACCAGTTCCTTTTCCTGTACCTTATCCTTGAATCAAACAAACAAAAATTGTCAGTGAATCGCCTTGTGGCATGATGGGGGAGATTTTACTTGTAGTGGTTTAAGAGGTCTTTTCCAATATTGATCCATATGAATTTTGGAATGCGTCTTGTAAAGACCGTAAAAAACATCTAACTAAGGCATGATCCAGTGTCTACAGAAGTCAGTGGAAGGTCTCCTAGGCCTGGTCTACACTAACACCGTAATCTGAAATTAACCTCACAAGCTCAACTTTCTAAGCGATGTGATCACACTACCAAGCCTGTTATTCTGGAATAAGGGGCCACAGAATTTGCACTTTCTAGTCCTGCTTTTCACAAAGAGTAACTCTATTCCCAAACTTTTAAATCTGAAATAAGGTTAGTGTAGACGCTCCGGTGCTGCTAATTCAAACCAATTGGCCTCCAGGAGGCCTCCTATAGCTCCCCTGGGAAGTGCTTCCTGAGGCTGTGAGTCCGAGGCAGGCTCCGTTAATGTGGATGTGCTGCTTCGGACTACATTTGATTCTTCCCTGTAGTGAGGACACAGAACTTCAAATCTGTAAAATCAGGTGCCCAGAAATCAAACTTAGTAAATTTAAAATAATTGCCTAGTGTAGACATGGCCCTATTGACTTCAATGGGCTTTGGATTTGGCCCTAAGTGAGCAAACTAAAACAAACACATACTTCGTCAGTGTAAAGTGTGTAGATTTAGTCAAAGAGATTCCATTTAATTTAGCAAGATTCATGTGGTTCAATCTCCATGCATGACATCAGAAATTTGGCTAGAGAACTGGACTTATTAAGGCTAGGCAAGATTTGAGCGGAAGCAGTTTAAAAATAAAAGCAAAAGGGTCTAAATTTAGTGCCAACACCCTGCTGCCTCTCTCCCCTCTCACATATATTTTCCTTTAGGGAAAAACAAAATCTCTCAGGCAACTTGTGTGGCACATTATACAGTCTGTGAATTAAAACAGGCACATTACAGACCTCTGAGAAACATGGTTTATAATTGTAATGCCAACTGACCCTCAACTGCAGTGGCACTTAGTGGCCTCCCCTTTCAAACAATCGGCTATTGATTCCCAGACCCTGCAGTTTCAAACCGTCTTTTGTTTTCAAGAGGCATCCAGTCTTTGGGATGATTCTGCCATTGCTAATTTTCTCTGCCCTGGGGCAACTTGGTATTTCTATTGCTTTTTTAAAGTGTTATCAAAATAAGGGCAATTGCAAAGCTGAATTGTTGAATGTTAGTTTTCCCCTGTTTTGGGATCCATGCAATAAACGCGTCGTCATACAAATAAGCTTTTATGACAGCATTCTTAGCACGTTGGCTGGAGAGAACACCAGAAAACAGAATACAGGGGAAATACTGCACCAATGGATTGGGTGACCTACTGCCACAGGTCTTTGCCAATGCAAATTTATAGGATTCTACAATTATTTAGGGAAGTTGTCTTATAATATCCTAAAACATGAATCCCTCAAAAGCACCCTGCATTCCTTTTTTTGCTTTTATTATATAGTGTTGAGGTAAAATACTATAAAATAAGAATTAGGAAAAAATCTGAAGTGCTTTAAAACCCTAACTCAGACTTCTCTAACTTTGACAACAATTTGCATGGATAGTGCATCTTTTATCCTGAAGGAGCCTAATGAAGTTTGCAATGGTTACAAATACTGGACTCACTTCAGTGCACCAATGAGATGCAGCCATCTGCGGGGTAGAATGCAATCACTGTTAACAGTGCATATCACTAACACCACAACTGCTTGGAGGAGCAAGTAAAGGTAATATGCTGGCTCAGGGAGTGCAATTTGTGTCTCCTACAAACAAGGATAGCTACCATACTTAATACCAGCTGATATAATAGCTCATCTTGTTCAAATGCAAAGGGCTTGTACTTCCGTAGTGTCTGAGTGTAATATCTGCATGTATATGCCAATGTAGTTGGTTCCATGAAGAATCTCTATTCAAATGATGTCAGAGAGGAAATTTAAAATAACATTCCCAAGAAAGTTACATTAGTCAATACTCTTAAGATTAACATGCAAAAAGCACCATGGGGTTTTTAAGGACTATAACTGCAAAAGTTTGGAAAAGAAAAGAATGAGAAAGTACATATTAGCAGCTTTCAAGGAGGGAGACAAAATATTCCACTTAACCTCTGATGATAGGACAAGAAGCAATGGGCTTAAATTGCAGCAAGGGAGGTTTAGTCTAGACATTAGGAAAAACTTCTTGTCAGGGTATTTAAGCACTGGAATAAACTGCCTCGGGAGGTTATGGAATCTCCATCACTGGAGATATTTAGGATGTCTATCCAGGTTGGATAGACATCTATCAGGGATGATCTAGATGGTTCTTAGTCCTGCCATGAGGACAAGGGACTGGATTTGATTACCTTTCAAAGTCCCTTCCAGTTCTAATATTCTATGATTCTAAGGTATTTAGCAGCTCTAAAAAAAGGTATGCTCAGTGGTAGAATACCTCCTCACATCAAATGAAAGCCACTGAACAGCCAACACCAAATTCTCATGGCTTCCTGTTCATCTCAATGGCATCTTTCCCAAGTACTAATAAGGCTCAACCCTGCTTGGTATGTGAGACATCTAGCAAGATATTGACTTAAACTTTCATAGATGAGCACTGATGTAGAATAGCCCATATCCCAAGAATTAGTAACTACCTTGCAAAGATTGGTACACCTCAGAAAAGGACCCAAACTCCCATGACAGACAATATGAGTTGTGTAAGGGACTCTCTCTCAAAGAAACCATCCAGCAATACTGGAGCCTTTGTTTGGAATTGAAATCAATGCAGTCAAAACCAATTAACTGTCATATATCCAGATACCCTCATGACAGATTCTTTTGGGAAATCTTGCATTGTTAATAAAAGTGGTTTGAGGTATCAAGAAAAGTTCCTTTGACTGAATAGGTATCCAGGACATGGATGCCATAGAAATCAGCAATGCCAATTATCACAATTTTATCTGAAGTTTTGTGCTGTATAATATTTTTCCTAAAGCTCCCACTTTTGGACTCATTTGATTATGGGAGCATCCCAGCTTTCATTTTTTAAAAGAAGGTAGGTTTCTGGTCCTCAGGATGGCAGAGAAAAGAATAAAGATTTTAAAATGTGATGGCAAATTTAAAGAACAAAACTTTTATCATTTATTAAAACTGTATGATTCTTAAGTCAATCCCATAGTTTTGTGGGAACCGACTTATGTGTTTTTGTGCGCTTGGGGTTAGCAATAGAGGAAATCCCTATGAATACATAGATAAGAAGAAAAACACGCTTCTCTCTACTCATTTATGTTACAGAGGCCCGCCAGGAGGAAAAGGGTCTTATGAATCTGGGTTGAAAGGCAATAGAAAAAAACAGCTTTTACTAAATTCCTGAAGTTAAGAGATGGCATTTCTGTAGGACTCTATGACTCTATACCAGCAGAGACCTGACTGCTTATTACATGTGGGCGGGGAGGGGAGTGCAGGGGGAGACAATCATACCCATGATATAGACACTTTCTTGCAATGTATTTAACTGGGTTCTGGTTGTTATCATATACCTGAGAAACAACAGCAGTCAGACATGGCTCCAAAGGCCTGACTCTCAAAAACTGCTCACTTCACATTTACCTGTGCTGCCATGGGGACCTTACTATCAGAAAAAGCTGCAGCAAAATGAGCCTATTCTTGGCAAAACCTGAAAGAACTTAAAAAGTTGGCTGCTGTACCCAACCCAGTGGGGGGAAAAGTCCTTCTCCCTACCAACAGCTGTGTAAAAGTGGAGCCTTAGGTGAGAACTCCAACCCCCCCCCCCCCCCCATTATCAAAGAAAGATACAGACTTTGGGAGAAAGGGGGGGGGAATTATTTTATGAAGGTAGAAATGGCAACATGCAGAAATGAACTGATTGCACTAATAAATAAAGACATCAAAATAAACATCAAGCATGGAATCTGTCTTATGTGGTGAAATTCCACCTTGTGTAAAAGGTGGCCCCATAGAAGTCAATGGAGCGGTGCTGAGGGACAGCAGATGACTGTCTGGGGCTATGTCTACACTAGAGTTTTCTGCTGTGTCCAAGGAATGTATCTGCTCTTCTGAATTTTTTTCAGAAGAGCAGATGCATTTTTTCAGCATCCATGTAAACCTCGTTTCACGAGGAAGAAGGGATGTGCCAAAAAACGGGGGTTTTCCAACATTTGGCCCTTTGTAGGCAGGCCAAATGTCAGAAAAGCCTCTTCCAACAAAAGAAGTGGAAAAAGGTACACAAATTGCAGTTCGCAATTTGCGTACCTTTTTCTAGAAAAAAAAACGCAGTCTAGACACAGCCTGGGTCAAAGGCCCAAGTTAGAACAGGGGCAAGGAACCATTTTTGGCTCAAGGGCCGCTGACCTACAGAAAAATCTGTGGGAGCTGCACAAAAAAGTGAGAAGCAAAAAACTCCACAAACAAACCCTTACTGACGTGGCTCCCGACTAAGAAAGAGAAAGACACTCTCCACATTGCCATCGCACACCAGAGCCTAGGGGACCCAGCCTAGTAGATTTTTGTGCTCCAGTCCTGTGGGGATGGCGTGGGGGGCTGGAGCACCAGTGTGGGCTCCCCAGTGCTGGGTGGGGGGAGCCCTGAACCATGGGGCCTGGGTCCAGGCAAGGCAGGAGCTGAATCTGGCCCCTAGGCCTTAGGTTGTCCATCCCGGCTTAGACAATGCAATGTAGTACTGGTCCTCTGTGCTGCAGTAAGTGGGCCTGGATTTAATGCATCCGAGAGTACTGAGGGAGTTGGCAAATGTCACTGCAGAGACTTTGGCCATTATCTTTGAAAACTTGTGGAGATCAGGAGAGATCTTGGATGATTGGAAAAAGGCAAATGTAGTGCCCATCTTTAAAAGAGACAATCCAGGGAACTACAGACCAGTCGGCCTTCCCTTAGTCCCCGGAAAAATCATGGAGGGGATTCTCAAGGAATCCATTTTGAAGCACTTGGAAGAGGGGAAAGTGATCAAGAATAGTCAACATGGATTCAGGAAGGGCAAGTCATGCCTCGCCAATCTGATTAGCTTCTATGATGAGGTAACTGGCTCTGTGGATATGGGAAAGTTAGTGGATGTGATATACTTTGACTTTAGAAAGCTTTTGATACAGTCTCCCAAAATATTCTTGCCAGCACTTGGGACGGAAGAATCCCAAGCATTGTTACAGGCTGGGGACCAAATGGCTAAGTAGCAGTTCTGCAGAAAAGGACCTGGGGATTACAGTGGATATGAGTCAACAGTGTGCCCTTGTAGCCAAGAAAGCTAATGGCATATTAGGGTGGATTAGAAGGAGCATTGACAGCAGACCCAGAAGTGATTATTCCCCTTTATTCGGCTCTGGTGAGGCCACATCTGGAATATTGTGTTCATTTCTGGCCCCCCCACTATAGAAAGGATGTGGATGCATTGGAGAGGGTCCAGTGGAGAGTGACCAAAATGATTAAGGGGCTGGAGCACATGACCTATGAGGAGAGACTGAGGGATTTGTGTTTGTTTAGTCTGCAGGAGAGAAGAGTGAGGGGGAATATGATAGCATCCTTCAACTTTCTGAAGGGAGCTTCCAAAGAGTATAGAGAAAGGCTGTTCACAGTAGTGACGGATGGCAGAATAAGGAGCAATGGTCTCAAGTTATAGTGGGAGAGGTCTAGGTTGGATATTAGGAAAAACTATTTCCTAGGAGGGTGGTGAAGCGCTGGAATTGGTTACCTAGAGAGGTGGTAGAATTTCCATCCCTAGAGGTTTTTAAGTCTCGGCTTGACAAAGCCCTGGCTGGGTTGATTTACTTGGGATTGGTCCTGCCTTGGGCAGGGGGCTGAACTTGATGACCTCCTGAAGTCTCTTCCAGCTTTATGATTCTATGACTCTAAGTGTCACCATCGTGAACCAACATGGTGAAACTTCTCATTGGTGGAATGAAGATCAGATTTTTTTTCCCCTCCAGTCCATTTCAAGGAATTTTCTCCCACCATACTGCAAAGTAGCATTCCATTAAACAATTTCTCTGGTCTGATCTCCTTGGTAGGTATGTAGCAAACTGAAGTCCCTGACTTGATTATCACTTCCCTCTCCTCTTCTGCATTAATTGAATGAAAAGAGGTAGAAAAGAGTAGGTGTGGCTATCCCTTTGTGGGAGATGGGGACTTATAACATTTGGCTCACGATCTGGTGGTAGGAACCCAGAGAGGCTGTTATTCTTATACATGCTCTTTAGTGGGAGTAAATATATAACATTATTATATAACTCCCCCTACATTTATCAATGACACTTGAAGCTACAGTATGTGCAGAGAGGCCATATTTGTATACCGTGTTTAAAAAAGCGGGAGAGGGTTGGAGTGTTAACCAACTATCCTTGAAGTAAAATCTGCTTTCCACTTAATTAGCTTCCACTGAATTTTTATATCACAGTTTTAAACTAGAAGGCTTCCATACCATTTCAAATGTTAAACTAAACATGCTGGGAAAACATATTTATCTGATTATTACAGCACAATAATAATCAAACCTTCTAGGATGAATGTAGTCAGAAAAAAATATCACTGCTGTCATAGAATCATAGAATACTAGGACTGGAAGGGACCTCGAGAGGTCATCGAGTCCAGTCCCCTGCCCTCATGGAAGGACCAAATACTGTCTAGACCATCCTCGATAGACATTTATCTAACCTACTCTTAAATATCTCCAGAGATGGGGATTCCACAATCTCCCTGGGCAATTTATTCCTGTGTTTGACCACCCTGACAGTTAGGAATGTTTTCCTAATGTCCAACCTAAACCTCCCTTGCTGCAGTTTAAGCCCATTGCTTCTTGTTCTATCCTTAGAGGCCAAGATGAACAAGTTTTCTCCCTCCTCCTTATGACGCCCTTTTAGATACCTGAAAACGGCTATCATGCCCCCCACCCCCAATCTTCTCTTTTCTAAACTAAACAAACCCAATTCTTTTAGCCTTCCCTCATAGGTCATGTTCTCTAGACCTTTAATCATTCACATTGCTCTTCTCTGGACCTCTCCAATTTATCCACATCTTTCTTGAAATGTGGTGCCCAGAACTGGACACAATACTCCAACTGAGGCCTAACCAGCGCAGAGTAGAGCGGAAGAATGACTTCTCGTGTCTTGCTCACAACACACCTGTTAACACATCCCAGAATCATGTTTACTTTCTTTGCAACAGCATCACACTGCTGATTCATATTTAACTTGTGGTCCACTATAACCCCTAGATCTCTTTCTGCCGTACTCCTTCCCAGACCGTCGCTTCCCATTCTGTATGTGTGAAACTGATTGTTCCTTCCTAAATGGAGCACTCTGCATTTGTCTTTATTAAACTTCATCCTATTTAACTCAGACCATTTCTCCAATTTTTCTAGGTCATTTTGAATTATGACCCTATCCTCCAGATTAGTCACAATCCCTCCCAGCTTGGTATCATCTGCAAACTTAATAAGAGTACACCAATATCTAAATTGTTGATGAAGATATTGAACAGAGCTGGTCCCAAAACAGACCCCTGCGGAACCCCACTTGTTATGCCTTTCCAGCAGGATTGTGAACCATTAATAACTACTCTCTGAGTACGGTTATCCAGCCAGTTATGCACCCACCTTATAGTAGTCCTGTCTAAGTTGTATTTACCTAGTTTATTGATAAGAATATCTTGCGAGACTGTATCAAACGCCTTACTAAAGTCTAAGTATACCACATCCACCGCTTCTCCCTTATCCACAAGACTCGTTATCCTATTAAAGAAAGCTATCAGATTGGTTTGACATGATTTGTTCTTTACATGCTGGCTGTTCCCTATCACCTTGCCACTTTCCAAGTGTTTACAGGTGATTTCCTTAATTACTGGCTCCATTATCTTCCCTGGCACAGAAGTTAAAGTAACTGGTCTGTAGTTTCCTGGGTTGTTCTTATTTCCCTTTTTATAAATGGGCACTAGATTTGCCCTTTTTCAATCCTCTGGAATCTCTCCTGTCTCCCATGATTTTCCAAAAATGATAGCTAGAGGCTCAGATACCTCCTCTATCAGCTCCTTGAGTATTCTAGGATGCATTTCATCAGGCCTTGGTGACTTGCAGGCATCTAACATTTCTAGGTGATTTTTAACTTGTTCTTTTTTTATTTTACCTTCTAAAATTACCCCTTTTCCACTAGCATTCACTATGTTAGGCATTCCTACAGACTTCTCGGTAAAGACTGAAACAAAGAAGTCATTGAGCATCTCTGCCATTTCCAAGTTTCCTGTTACTGTTTCTCCCTCTTCACTGACCAGTGGGCCTACCCTCTCCTTGGTCTTCCTCTTGCTTCTAATGTAGTTATAAAAAGTCTTCTTGTTTCCCTTTATTCCTGTAGCTAGTTTGAGCTCATTTTGTGCCTTTGCCTTTCTAATCTTGCCCCTGCATTCCTATGCTGTTTGCCTATCTTCATCCTTTGTAATTTGTCCTACTTTCCATTTTTTATATGACTCCTTTTTTATTTTTAGATCATTCAAGATCTCGTGGTTAAGCCAAGGCGGTCTTTTGCCATATTTTCTATCTTTCCAACATATCGGAACAGTTTGCTTTTGGGCCCTTAACAATGTCCCTTTGAAAAACTGCCAACTCTCCTCAGTTGTTTTTCCTCTCAGTCTCAATTCCCATGGGAACTTACCTATCAGCTCTCTGAGCTTACCAAAATCCGCCTTCCCGAAATCCATTGTGTCTATTTTGCTGTTCTCCCTTTTACCCTTCCTTTGAATTGTGAACTTTATGATTTCATGATCACTTTCACCCAACCTGCCTTCCCCTTTCAAATTCTCAACTGGTTCCTCGCTATTTGTTAGGATCAAATCTAGAACAGCTTTCTCCCTGGTAGCTTTTTCAACCTTCTGAAATAAAAAGTTGTCTCCAATGCAGTCCAAGAACTTATTGGATAGTCTGTGCCCCGCAGTGTTATTTTCCCAACATATATCTAGATAGTTGAAGTCCCCCATCACCACCAAATCTTGGGCTTTGGATGATTTTGTTAGTTGTTTAAAAAAAGCCTCATCCACTTCTTCCACCTGGGTCATGATGCTGCTTGGTTTGCAAAATGAATGGGACTCCAAAAAAACAAAAAACAATCCCTCTCGCCCGCCAGGTGAAAGGCACTTAGATGAAAGGCAAATGCTTTAATCAGACTCAATAAAACATAACAAAGGATGGAGGGGGAAGCAAAAATAGGGTGTGTCTGAATTTTAGTGTCCACAGATCCAACTTAATGTTTATTTTCCCTTTTGTAATGATTTCCACTTGAAACTTATATTACAGTCTCCCAATGCACAAAGGCAGTTATTGAAATCTCAGTGCTTTTTGCCCTTTTCACTCTCTCTGGCTGTGTTTTCTCTTTTCTTTTTTTTTCCTCTCCCAGAGAAGAAGGACTCAGTTCAAAAATGGGAGAACTGAGCCTTCTCAACCATTAAAGAGGGAAATTTCTTAGCACAGAAGCTGGAGAGAAAAAGAGACAAAGCCATAATAGAGTGTCTGGGGATCCTGTGGTCAGAACTTGCCTGCCCACTGAAAAATGCTAATCCTCATTTTGCTGGTGCATTCTTTGTAAGCGTGTGCACATCTAGATCACAGATATAAGAGATGGAAAAGACATATTAGGTCAGATAGCCCATCCCTCCCAGCAGCAAGGTTGCTCAATTCATTCCTTTTTAAATGAATCAAATAACTGGGCTTTCATTCCTTCCGTTGGGAGATGATTCCACAGTCTAATAGATTTCCCTGCTCTGGTCCTTTCCTGACTTTGGGCTAACTTGCTCCCCATGGCTAAGAGGTTTCCAAAGTAACTTGTTATTTCAGAAGCCTGAATTCCAGAAAGTGCTGAGTACCTGCTCTCAGAAAACTAGCCCCCTTTAAGGTGTATCATCTGAAGAAGTGGGTTGTGCCCACAAAAGCTCACTATTCTCTCCTTCTCTCTCTCTCTCTATATATATATTAGTCTCTAAGGTGCTGCAGGACCACTCATTGTTTTTTAATGTTTTTTTAAGTTACAGACTAGCACAGCTACCCGTCTGAGACTTCCAAACAATGTTGATTAGATTTGTGAAGAAAAAACCCACACACCTCCTGACACTGCTATGGCAAACCATGCCCCCCCAGTGCAGATGTAACCACACTAACAGGAAAGTGCTTCCGTCAGCATAGCTAATGATGTGCAGAGTTGGGATTACTATGACAGCAGAAAACTTCTTTTGTCTATATATACTGTTTCTGAACAAGAAGATTCTTGCACCCGTATAGCTGTATAAAGAAAGCTTATGTAGTGCTGACTTACCCTACATCTGCTGAGAACTCGTCCTGAGAAGTCTATATGTGGCTCATATCATGTCATCTCACCCTGTGATGTTTGCAATGGACTTTTCCTCATGCACAGGTTTAATTATATGAGAATAACACATTCCATTATTCCGGACTGCATGTCTAACTCTGGCAGGAAAGGGCCTCATCAATATCACATGAGGAGGGCATCTCATCATGGCCACAGACTGCTGAAAAAATGTCAGACAACCAACTTCACATGCTGCAATGTCACATGGTGAGCCCTACCTGTGACCACCGACATCCAAAGCTACAGTGGGTTTTCTTCCTGGTGCATGTACATGAATATGAGCTGTATTATATGAATATTGGGCCATATCATTACATATTGTGAGAAAAATATTGTTCCTTGAATCGAGTGTTGGTCATGGACATTACCCTGTGTGGAGAGATGCCATTATTTTCCTTCGTTTTCTTGTAAAACGGAGTGATTTACATTACAAACAAAACAATGTTGGTTTCTAGATTGTGGGAAGAAATACAAGAGGGTATCCTATTGTCCCTGTGCATTGCATGGGTAACTTTAGCAAAGCTTTTGATATGGTCTCCCACAAGATTCTTACCAGCAAGTTAAGGGAGTATGGATTGGATAAATGGACTGTAAAATGGATAGAAAGCTGGCTACACTGTCAGGCCCAACGGGTAGTGATCAACGGCTTGATGTCAGATTGGTGATTGGTTTCTAGCGGAGAGCCCCAACGATCTGTTCTTGCACCGGTTTTGTTCAACATCTTATTAATGACCTGATGAGGGGATGGATTGCACCCTCAGTAAGTTTTCAGATGACATAAAGCTGGGGGAGAGGTCGATACGTTGGAGGGCATGGATAGGGTCCAGAGTGACCTGGACAGATTAGAGGATTGGGCCAAAAGAAATCTGATGAGGTTCAACAAGGACAAGTGTAGAGTCCTGCACTTGAGACAAAAGAATCCTAAGCATTGTTACAGGCAAGGGACCGAATGGCTAAGTAACAGTCCTGCAGAAAAGGACCTGGGGATTACAGTGGATGAAAGCTGGATATGAGTCAACAGTGTGCCCTTGTAGCCAAGAAGGCTAATGGCATATTAGGGTGCATTAAGAGGAACATTGCCAGCAGATCCAGAGAACTGATTATTCTCCTTTATTCGGCTCTGGTGAGGCCACATCTGGAGTTTTGTGTCCAGTTCTGGGCCCCCCACTATAGAAATGGTAGTTCTCAAGTTCCTTCCTTCCCCTGAACCTTATTTTGAGGAAAGGATCAGGTTAGTCATTTCCCATCAGAAACATGTGGAAATCTTCAGTGACGGCGGTAGGCAATAGCTGGAGTTATTTGCTGGAAACTGCAAAATGCTGAACCCTTCTCTCTGTGCTGACATTTCTGCTGACCAGAAAGTGATAAAAGAGGATGCAACTGCCAGAAGAAAGCTTCAGGCTGCTACAGGTGGCCAATTCCCACAGGAGCTCCTGTAGTTAAAAAGCCCGGACCACCAGACAAGCCGCTGCACTCAAGATTTCATAGCCTGTATATTCCTGAACTGCACCGATCTTCATGCTGACTGTAATTGCCCTCAGAACTTAAGAATGGCTTCTTAAATGCAACCTAAGCAACTTTCTCTGAGACCTCAGTTCCCATGTGTAACAGAAATGGTCTGTGGCTGAAAGAAGTTCATTCCTGTAGCTAAAGATGAAGCCTGTCCAAATCCCAAGACTATGAAGATCCCCAAACTTTTTATTAAGCGTAAAGACAAGGCTAGGTTAGTAATGGGCCAGACAAAAATTCAAGACCATAATGTATCTGAATTGAGGGGAATTTTTAACCTGGATTTAAATCCAATCCAAATCTAACGCTACATCTAGACTGCACTCTAAAATTGAAATAAGATATGCAAATTGCATATCTTATTTCTATGTTATTTAAAAATAGGCTATTTCAAAATTTGGCGCGTCTACATGGTGCCAAGTTTTGAAATACCCCAACTTACAACTGTTCGACTTACAACTCCCCGCCTGTAAAACCATTTTTTTCAATGTGAGATAGCTCCTAAAAAAAACCCAATTTATGCCTGCAGCTCGCATTTATGACAACGTAAGATGCAGATTCTACGAGTCATCCCAAAACAGGAAACGCACAAAGTCAGTCAGACTTGCCAGTCTGCAGCTGCTGCTTGAACTGCACGCGTCTCCATCACATTGGTCTTCACTTTCTAGTTATTTTTGTGCATTATTTGAACTATTTAGTTAATTTTCCTCCATTTCCATAGTCAATTTTGGTATTTTTAGGGCATGAAATGGGTTTTCAGGAATGAAACTGCCATTTATAACATTGTGCCAATCCGAAATACAGATTTGACTTATGGCGGTTGGATTTATGACGGTTCTCCAGGAACCAATTAGGTTGTAAGCGTGGGGGTCACCTGTAAAGGACTATTTCGAGACATCCCTTATTTCTCATGGAATGAGATTTACAGGGATGCCGAAATAGTGTGTCCGTTATTTTGAGAATTATTTTGAAATAGCGGACGCGTTCCTCGGACACGAGGCAGCTATTTTGGAATACCTCTAGTATCCTGAAATGGCCTTGCAGTCTAAACACACCCTAAATGGCATAAATGAAGGTGACATAGGTTCAAACAAATAAACAAAGAAAAAAATTCCTTTTCAGTTGATCTGCTTTGGTCTGTAGGTAGCATGTGAAATAGGGATGTGAACCGGTTACCCAGTAAGCATTAATCTTAACCGGGGAGGAGGATAGCTCAGTGGTTTGAGCATTGGCCTGCTAAACTGAGGGCTGTGAGTTCAATTCTTGAGGAGGCCATTTGGGGCAAAAATCTGTCAAGGATGGTACTTAGTCCTGCTGTGAAGGCAGGGGACTAGACTCAATGACCTTTTAAGGTTCCTTCCAGCTCTAAGAGCTAGGCAATCTCCATTCAGTCATTTAATGTTTACCAGGTAACTATTACCGAGGCCACAGGTGGAGGGCTGCTCCAACTTAGCAGACTACCAACTCCCTGAATGTAAAAGTCCAGGTGCCATTTCTGTATTTCAAAGGTTTATGAAACAATGGGAGTTAAAATAAAACATTATCTAATTACAGAAGAAAAGCGGGGAGAAAATAACTGAACAGAAGCCCATAATTCTGTGAATGAGCTGTAGTCAGATTTTTTTTATCCTATCTATTGCTGGAAGCACCCTGTTTTAAATATAATACAACTGAAGAACAGATCAACAAATAAATCAGAGCAGAATGTTTGTATTTCACAAAATACATATCTACTTAATCCGAATTCTAATTTCAGATATAATCTGGTTTTTCCCTGAATGGTAGCAAAGAGGGATCCATTTTTATTGGAACACTAAAATAGCTTTATTATGGCTCTTAACATATAACATTCACTATTCTTATCTTGTGAGAAGAGAGGTAGCTGGTGAAATAACCGTATAGCTGGGTAGCTACTGTGTGCCCATAACATAGTAAACTCAAAGTTCAGAAACAAAAGCATTCAGCTAAGACACTTAAAGGAGGCATATTAAAATGAATTAGGAAAGCTGGTGGACAGATAATGCTAAGTTTTTATTATGTCCCTCTTCTTTCAAATTCTGGGAAACTACAAGTCATTTGTTAGAAAGAATCACATAAATATGGCCAAATGTATGGAGCACTGCTTGTGTCTGCAAAAAGATGACTGATTTTAGGGTGCTGGCCTATAACTTGAGAGCTGGCTTCTTTTCTCTGCCCTCCTACAGACATTCCACAATGAAAGACAGGTTGCATCCACACTGTGAAGTATAACTACTTGCATTGGTGAAAGGCTTTGGAAGGGAGGCGGCAGCAGGGAAGGTTTCTTTCCCAATGGTGCAGGAGCCTTTCCCCGCAAGGGGGAGCTGCTAAAATCATTCCCCACTACTGGATCAACTGAGGTCAGGAAAGACTCCACAACAGGGAAATTTTGGGACACTAAACGGCTAAAAACAGCAGTGTAGATGCAGTAGGCACTGCTTCGGTATGCAGAGAGCACTGTGTTAAGGTATATACTCATAAGTTGTCATTGGGTAAGAGGGAAGGTCCTTTTGTGGACTGATAACTGGTTAAAAGACAGGAAACAAAGGGTAAGAATAAATGGTAAGTTTTCAGAGTGGAGAGGGGTAACTAGTGGGGTCCTCCAAGGGTCTGTCCTGGGACCAAAACTATTCAACTTATTTATAAATGATCTAGAGAAAGGGATAAACAGTGAAGTGTCAACATTTGCTGATGATACTAAACTGATCAAGATAATTAAGACTAAAGCAGACTGTGAAGAGCTTCAAAAACATCTCTCCAAACTAAGGGTATGTCTACATTGTGTGGGTTTTCCGCCACATCCAAGGAATGCATTTATTCTTCTGCTTTTTTTGGCAGAAGAACAAATGAGCTTTTTCGGGGAGCCCTGTATACCTTATTCTACGAGGAATAAGGGCTCTGCCCTTGGCGGAAAAGCCTCTTCCGGAAAAGCGATCGGAAAAAGCTACGCAAATTGCGGTGCACAATTTGTGTAGCTTTTTCCGACAAAGGACTGTAGTCTAGACCTAGCCTAAGTGATTGGGCAACAAAATGGCAAATGAAATGTAATATTGATAAATGTAAAGTAATGCACATTGGGAAAAATAATCCCAACTATACATACAATATGATGGGGACTAATTTGGCTACAACTACTCAAGAGAGAGATCTTGGAGTCATTGTGGATAGTTCTCTGAAAACATCCACTCAGTGTGCAGAGGCAGCCAAAAAAGCAAATAGAATGTTAGGAATCATTAAACAAGGGATAGAGAATAAGACAGACTATATTTTATTGATGCTATACAAAACCATGGTACTTCCACATCTTGAATTCTGCATACAGATGTGATCGCCTCATCTTAAAAAAGATATATTGGCATAGGAAAAGGTTCAGAAAAGGACAACAAAAATGATTAGGGGTTTGGAACGGGTCCCATATGACGAGAGATTAAAAAGACATGGATTTTTCATCTTAGAAAAGAGGAGACGGGGTTATAATACAGGAAAAAGTGAGTAAGGAAAAGTTATTTACTTATTCTCACAATATAAGAATTAGGGCTCACCAAATGAAATTAATAGGCAGCAGGTTTAAAACAAACAAAAGGAAGTTTTTCTTCACTCAGTGCACAATCAATTTGTGGAACTCCTTGCCAGAATATGGTGAAGGCTAGGACATTAACAGGGTTCAAAAAAGACCTAGAGAGATTTGTGAAGGTTATGTCCATCAATGGCTATTAGCCAGGCTGGGTAGGAATGGTGTCCCTAGTTTCGGTTTGTCTGGAAATGGGTGACATGGGAGGGATCATGTGAGGATTACCTGTTGTGTTCCCTCCCTGTGGGGCATCTGGTATTGGCTACTGTTGGCAGACAGGATACTAGGCTAGATGGACCTTTGGTCTGTCCACTATATGGCCATTCTTGTGTTCTTCCATATCTTTATTCTACTCACCTCAGTAGTGCCTCACTGCCTACATTTAATTTTAGACTTGTGCTAGGGATGTGTGCAGTATGTGTGTTGTGCCTGCTGTTGTGAGTATGCACTGTAGACATGCAGGGTAGATGTTCTGTGCCTCAGTTTCCTATGTGTAAAATGCACAATAATAGAGCTTCCTTCCCTGACAAAGATATTATGAGTGTAAACACATTAAAGATTATGACTTGCTCAGAAAGTGTAGTAATGGGGGACATATCAGATACATGTATATGATTATCTAGCAAGATTAGATTAGAAAATAAACTTTTGTCAATAGTTACTATATGATTAGAACAGGTATCTCCCATTCTACATGCCTTGTCCATGGTAATTCTTACTATTTAATTGATTTCCTCTGATCCTATTCTCAAAATTGTTTTCAATTTCCTCTCTCCCAAAGGCCTACGCAGCTGAATTAAAATCACAAATGCAGCCTGCCTTTAAAAGCAAAAAGATACAGAGATGGCACCAATACAAGATCTGAATACAGTACTCTAAAATATTTCTAAAATGGTATTTTTCTCCCTCATGGTAACATATGAGGTGTACACAAAATACATGATGGGGTGGAGTCATTTATTTCACTGTGAACCCTACATTGATATAAAATTTTTGTGGCTGTGGATACCTGTGAATATAAAGCAGATATCCGTGGATTTTCAGGGGCTCTACCTATAGTATGTTGATTGGAGTTGAAACAGTATTGGGCAATGGGAGATCAGGAGCTGCTATTACTCACTGACAGATTTATCCTAGGAGCAATAGTTTCACCTATACAACTTCCAATCCAAATATACACTGGAGCTGATCACACCAGTTCGTTTACAAAAGAGCATGTTCTGGCGTAGGGTGATTTCATGTCCAAAAAAACTGTGTGAAAACAGTAGAGCACAATTTAACCCCAAATATGCCATTTCCAACTGCATAAGAAATCAGAGGTTCTGTCTCTCACAACAGGACATAAGTAATGCAAGCTGATTTTCTTGGAAGCTAGGCATTTTCCTCAGTGGGAGAGTAGGGTTTCAGGCACATAGCTAGGGACAGGCAATTTTGAAAAGAGAGAACCAGGGCTATAAGGCTGCCTACACTGCACTCTAAACTCATTGATGGTTCATGGCAACATCAGAAGCAACGAGTATTATGCATCCAACGAGGAAGGTAAACAGAAAATAGGTATAGGAGGAGAAATCACCTCTGGCAATTAACAATGTAGATGAGAAATATATGGCATTGTACTGGGGGTTGCTTCTGGGCTTAGGTGTCTGCCAGTAATACTAAGATAAATAGTATATGCAAGAAGGATACACAATGAACATCCAAGAAGCAGGACTTTATTGAGAATAAAGAAACAATATTTGATGTTTTTCTTTAAGCTCTATCTACAACATTCAAACTATTACCGGAGAATCTTAGGCTAAGTCTAGACTACAGCTTTTTTTTTTTAAAAAAAAAAGTGGCCTTTTTTTGAAAAAACTTCACCTGCACCTTGAAATTAAATCGTAAGAACACGGTGTTTTTTTCAATGTTGGTAAACCTGCTTTTATGAGGAAGAATGCCTTTTTTCGAAAGAGCTCTTTCGAAAAAAGGTGTTCTTGAACGCAAACAGGGCTTTTTCGAAAGAGAGCATCCAGACTGCTTAGGTACTCTCTTTCAAAAAAGTGGCTCACTTTTTCGAAAGACTTGGGGCTGTCTAGATTATCTCTTTCAAAAAAGCCTCTTTTGAAAGAGGCTTGTAGTCTAGACGTATCATTGGGTTTTATAGAAAGTAACATTCAAGTCTTCCTGGTTGCAGAGAAAAGCTTGAGGTCTGGAATGCTCAGAAGTTAAGCAACAAATGAAAAAGAACCCAACATTTATGTATTTGTTTAAATCTAATGATTTTTAAGCCAATCTTATGAATTTTTGAGGGCCTGACACAAGGTTACTGAGTGCTTTGGGTTTGCCAGTGCTGCATGCTCATCACACATACACCAAACCCATGTTACACTTCCAGACTATTCAAATGGCCTCTATGCAACAGGTCAGCATCCCAGAAAAATATCAACACAGCAAGTTCGTGTTAACCCCTCCCCAAACCTTCTGAGACCACATGGAAAGCAGGTGGCAGTAAAAGCTAACAGCTCCCAAAGCATATGTGATGGCAACATTCTGCCTCTGGTTTACAACCAGTCAACATAAGCCTGTCCTGGAATGGACTGCACTGGGCATCCTTAATAGGGATACACCAAACACCATGTCTCATTTCATCAAAGGCTCATCACTTTTCCAGTCAATGAGCTGCCTCACCAACCTGTGCAGGCCTGTACTGAGAAGCTTTGTCACCAAGATATACAGGTGATTAGCTCTATGCACCCTTTTGTCACCTTCTGCCTCTTGCCTTCCTCATCTTCCTTGTCCCCTGACTTGGCTGCCCTTCATGACATTCTTGGCTTTTGACTATGCCCAAGTCAAGGCCTGCCTGCCTGATCGATTATGGAATAAGTTGTAAGTTTTCATCGCTTTTCTTTTTCTTTCTTTTTGGATTTACCTGCTGATACATAAGCTTCAGGGGGTAGCCAAGATAGTCTGTACAGGATAAACTTGAAAAATAACAAATGATCTGGTAGCACTTTATAGAGTAACAAAACATATAGATGGTATCATGAGCTTTCGTGGGCACAGCCTACTTCAGGTGACCTGTCATATTTGTTTCACACTAAAATCATTATCATCATACAAAAGAATCAATTTGCTTCTCCCTAAAAGAGCTCATTTTCTTAGAGTCCTCTCCTTTTGGTACCAGGATGGAAACAGGGTAGAGTTGGAGGCTACGAACAGAGAGGGTAAAGCCACCCACAGACTGTAATAACAACCACTACTTAAAATCTGACACCATCTCTAGAAACGTGTACGGTCTTAAAGGTGTAATTATAAAGATACAGAAAGGGGCAAAGAAACACACACACACACACACACACACACACACACAGAGAGAAATGAACAAAACAACTGTTTAATTTATTACTGTCATTAATACTGGAGTATTAAATTATATCCCCCAGATGAATAAAAGGACTGTGTTGAGACAAAAAATTCAATTTTTTTTTCCTTTGGGCAAATAATAATACATGTGTGCTAAGGAATTCCTTGTCTTTGCAAACATTTACAGCTAGAAAATAATTGAAATCAGAAAGCAATCCCTTCAAGTAAAAAAGAGTTTTTATTTTTCAGAGATTAAAAAGGTAGGATTCTCGGCAAGTCTTGGCAGGGGCTCTCTCAGATCAAGACAAAGAGCAAAGTTACTTTGGAGATGTGGCAGGGCTTTTCCCCAACATTTTCAGCCAATATGAACATATTTGCTGCCCAGGTTAATTAGAAAAGAATGGATAGGGATTCCTCCAATGTAATTGTTTTTAGTGATTTCCACCCTGCAATGAAAAGTGCTTTACAAATTGTATTAAAGCTCAGAAAAATTAGAAAAATGTTATTATCCCTATTTTACAGATAAGGAAACTGAGATTCACAGTAATGAAATGATTAACGTAAGGTCTTGCAGTGTCCCGAACCCCACTCAGGATAACATTCTCTCTCTGTTTAAGAATTCAAAATATTATTAGGTGAGTTTAGACTTATGATTATTGTATTATATGCACAATATTAAATGACTTGTGTTGTCGAATGAATGGAATAATATATTTGATTGGACTAACTTCCATTGGTGACAGAGACAAGCTTTCAGACCATGCAAAACTCTTCTTTACATCTATGCTTTTCAAAAGTATGCCTCACTCACCAACAGAAGTTGGTCCAATAAAAGATATTACCTCACTCCCCTTCTCTCTCTAATATCCTGGGACTACAACAGCTACAACTCCAGTTTATAAAGAGCTCTGATGATTAAAATTCTCTGTTAGTGACAGAACATGCCCTACCGCATTCAAATTCCTTATCATCCTACCAATGTACTATTGGTTTGGACGTTTCTAGGATTGAGAAGGTACCTTGACCTCAATGCCTATACATCTTTGACCTTTTTCTCTTCAGGTTGCCATTGAGAGTATTAGCAGTGAAAGTGAAGCTGGCTTTCTGATGTGACTTCTGTGGAAGTTACCCTCGAGCAGTGGTGGGCAACCTGCCACCCACACCATCAGGGTTCGATGTGTCGCCCGCAAGACATTTTGTTTACTGTTGCCCATACACAAGGTTGCCAGATTGTGTTCGTTTCCATCCATCTAGGTTTTTTCCTACCAGCATTACTGAAGTGACACACACATAAACCAAGAGCATGTGAAGTGAGATGTGTGCAGACTACGCAATATTGATTGTAAAAACCACTCTCCCTGTATATCCATTCAAAGTGCTGCTATGGTTCAATCGGCACACACAATCACAGTTAGCAAAACTGCCCTATCTTGGGGAGGTCATCTTGATTACAACAATCTTGTGGCCCACTGAGAAGAAGGAAGGCGACTCATGAATCTCACTCACTAACTAGCCTAGGTTGCCCATCACTGCCCTAGAGCCTAGGTAGACTCGCAGAACCAGATCTTTAGGCACCTAACTCCCATTCACTTTAATGAGACTTTGATACCTTTGAGGATCTGGGCCTCAGATTCTAGACTGCATTGGCAGAGCTGGCAGTTCAACAACTCATTTCTTACAAACCGAACACATGTCTGATATGGAACAAATGAAGAGATGATGACTATGGAATGTCCAAGATGCCTGCTTTGCAGAGTCACTGTTAGGGGCATAAAAGCATTTCAATTAATGAATCTAAAGCACTTTGGAAACCTCAGCTGACAAGGGAGAAAATGTAAATAGAAAGTAGGATATGATTTGTTTCAATTTGGTTTGTTTTCAGGGCATGTGAGATTTCCCAATAAGCCAGCTCTCCCTTGTAAGATTAGTGTAAAGCTAGTTCTCATAAAACCATGGGCAAATAACGCTGCCTATAACGAGCCAACATTGTAGCATGATATGTTGTAAAATTACAGCTTTATGAATTGTTTTCACTTGTACTGAATCTTGTTCAATACTTATGTGTCTACATGTCATTTAGTGGGCACAGCATGTGTGCACACACACATATTTTAAAATTTCTGTTAATTCTCATGTAGCAAATTTAGTCTAGAATCTATGAATTTGCCAGCATGCAGATAATTCACCTGTAGTTCTTGAAATGAAACAGGGCTAAGAACAGGTCTAGTACCAATAGAAAATGAAATACAATTCTATTTTCTGATAGTGACGGACAGATACAACCTTTAGATACAATGTCGTATTTTAAGCTAACCAGGTTCCTCCAGATGTTTTCTCCAAATAAAAACAGACATTAGGAAGGGGTCAGATTGGGGCAGATTGAAAAAATAATGCAATTGAATGTGTATTCCTTGGGCAGATGTGTGGCATTTCAGCTGTATCCAATAATGTCCACTGACACCTGGTTCAGGTCTCTTTGTAGCCTCTAACAATTGTAAAGATTCCTATCTAATGTCCCTTTAGATAGCATGTTCGCTGCTGAACAGCCTCTTACTGCCTTTAGAACATAGTGCTAATTAACGTGAACCAAGTTACAATATGTGCTAAAGATTCCAGCTTCGTTACTTATTTAATGAGCTTCATGGGATTTGAACATGAGGCTCAAAGTAACAGGGGAAACCTCATAATTAGTTTCAATTAGAAGAAGTTCCTACGCATTACGACTATTTGATGAACTGCAGAGGAAGAAAGAACCACTGAACAGATACAAATCACTAGCTTTGTTTCATTTATTATTATACTTATTTTCTTCTTAATTAGTGCTGATTGGTTTATAATCCTAATTAATGCAAAGGAATTTGGAATGGTATACAATGGTATGGCTTAGAAGATGCCAGAGTGTACAACTGCTAAATTATTGTTAATTGTTATTTACATGAGGACAGGAAGACTAAGTAATGTGACGCCTAATTAGCATTAAGGATATGGTTTCCATTTCCAAATTCAGCTAAGGCAAATGGGCTAAAATTACTATGGTATAAATAAGTATCTAGTCTCTAAAAGTTACAATCCCCCCCACTCCCACCCCTCAAAAAAAACCTGAAAAAAAAAAGCCAGCCAAGGAGGTGACAGTGGACATCATAAAAACCTTCACATTTGCTATTTGCAAGTCCTAAATGCTATACTCACTATCTGTATTACTAGAGACACATGCAGTTTCCTTTAAAAACCTGCAGCCATAAAAAACTCAGAATTCTACTCTATCAATGATGCACTCTGTGGCTTGGGGTGGTCATTCACATTATTGTTGTTCTTATTTTATAGAAGAGGAGGAGGAAGCATCAACTATCTCCTCAATCCACTGGCATTTTTATAGCGCCTATCACTATGGTAGGATTGCTTATGTAGCTCAGAGGCACTTTGTGAGGATTAATTATGTTCATCCAAATCTTTGAATATGTAAAAGGGCCATATCAGTGGCAAGTGTAATTATAATTACCTAACTGATGAGTCTCCAACACTGATACCAGAAGCAAAATAAAGTCTTAATAGAAAACTTGGTGTATGTTAGGTGTGACAGATCCAGACCAGTTGGCTGCAGTAGCCAGGTTGAAGGTAACTATACTGGCCACTGGATGAATAGTTTTCTCTTCCCTTAGTGACCAGGTCAGGGGTGGCTCCAGAGCAATCAGGATTGTACTAGAACCAATTAAGTCAGGAAGACACCATAAGACACCTGGAGACAATTAAGAACTTGCTAGATGTAATTTAGAGACATAGGATTCAGAACCTGCTGGGACTAGATTAAAAGGCTGCCCTTCAGGGAGGATGGTTGGTGAGGAGCTGGGAATAAGGGGGTGTGCTGTGGAGCAGCTGGGAGGACAAGAGTGGTAAGGTACCAGGAGCAAGGACTATAGCTGAGGAACTATTAACTGTGGTTTGTAAGCTATCCTTTAAATCAGCTTCTGTACCCAGTGACTGAAAGATAGCTAATGTAACGCCAATATTTAAAAAGGGCTCTAGAGGCGATCCTGGCAATTACAGACCAGTAAGTCTAATGTCAGTACTGGGCAAAGTAGTTGAAACAATAGTAAAGAATAAAATCGTCAGACACATAGAAGAACATAATTTATTGGGCCAAAGTCAACATGGGTTCTGTAAAGGGAAATCTTGTCTTACTAATCTATTAGGGTATGTTTACACTACCACCCTAGTTCGAACTAGAGTGGTAATGTAGTCAACCGGAGTTGCAAATGAAACCTGGGATTTGAATTTCCCGGGCTTCATTTGCATGTTACCGAGCGCCGCCATTTTTAAATGTCCGCTAGTTCGGACTCCGTGCCCGTGGCTACACGCGGCACGAACTAGATAGTTCAGAATAGGCTTCCTATTCCGAACTACCTGTACTCCTCATTCCTCTAGGAAGCCTACTCCGAACTACCTTGTTCGTGCCACGTGTAGCCGCGGGCACGGAGTCCGAACTAGCGGATATTTAAAAATGGCGGCGGCCGGCAACATGCAAATGAAGCCCAGGAAATTCAAATCCCGGGCTTCATTTGCAACTCCGGTTGACTACATTACCACTCTAGTTGGAACTAGGGTGGTAGTGTAAACATACCCTTAGAGTTCTCTGAAGGGGTCAACAAAAATGCGGACAAAGGGGATCCAGTAGACATAGTGTACTTAGATTTCCAGAAAGCCTTTGACAAGGTCCCTCACCAAATGCTCTTACGCAAATTAAGTTGTCATGGGATAAAAGGGAAGATCCTTTCATGGACTGAGAACTTGTTAAAAGACAGGACACAAAGGGTAGGAATAAATGGTAAATTTTCAGAATGGAGAGGGGTAACTAGTAGTGTTCCCTAAGGCTCAGTCCTAGGACGAATCCTATTCAATTTATTCATAAATGATCTGGAGAAAGGGGTAAACAGCGAGGCGGCAAAGTTTGCAGATGACACTAAACTGCTCAAGGTAGTTAAGACCAAAGCAGACGGTGAAGAACTTAAAAAAAGATCTCACCAAACTAAGTGACTGGGCAACAAAATGGCAAATTAAATTTATTGTGGATAAATGTAAAGTAATACACCTTGGAAAAAATAACCCCAACTATACATATCATATGACGGGGGCTAATTTAGCGACAACTAATCAAGAAAGAGGTATTGGGAGTCATTGCTGCAGTGTTCAGCGGCAGTCAAAAAACAAACAGGATGTTAGGAATCATTAAAAAAGGGATAGAGAATAAGATGGAGAATATCTTATTGCCCTTATATAAATCCATGGTACGCCCACATCTTAAATACTGCGTACAGATGTGGTCTCCTCATCTCAAAAAAGATATACTGGCATTAGAAAAGGTTCAGAGAAGGGCAACTAAAATGATTAGGGGTTTGGAATGGGTCCCATATGAGGAGAGATTAAAGAGACTGGGACTTTTCAGCTTGGAAAAGAGGAGACTAACGGGGGATATGATAGAGGTCTATAAAATCATGAGTGGTGGGGAAAAGGTGAATAAGGAAAAGTTATTTACTTGTTCCTATAATACAAGAACTAGGGGCCACCAAATGAAACTAATGAGCAGCAGGTTTAAAACAAATAAAAGGAAGTTCTTCTTTACACAGCACATAGTCAATCTGTGGAACTCCTTGCCTGAGGAGGCTGTGAAGGCTAGGACTATAACAGGGTTTAAAAGAGAACTAGATTAATTCATGGAGGTTAAGTCCATAAATGGCTATTAGGCAGTATGGGTAAGGAATGGTGTCCCTAGCTTCTGTTTGTCAGAGGGTGGAGATGGATGGGTGGAGAGAGATCTCTTGATCAGTACCTGTTTGATTCACTTCCTCTGGGACACCTGACATTGGCCACTGTCGGCAGACAGGATACTGGGCTGGATGGAACTTTGGTCTGACCCAGTTTTGCCATTCTTATATTCTAAGGCCTAGAAGGAACCATTTGAGGTAGCTGTGATCAAGATAACATGCTAAAAATAGCAATGGAGATGCAGCAACATGAGCAGCTGGCTACCCTGAGCATGATCCTTTCTGAGATGCTAAGTACATAATCATGTAGCTAGTCCCTTTTGTCCTTCATGCCACCGTGGCTGCACTACTATTTTTAGTGCACAAGCTCAGTCAGAGCTAGTGTGGGTATGTCTACTTGAGTTGGAAATTACACTACAAGCTTAAAGTGTAGATGTTCCAGTAGAAAGAAGAAGCCCGCATTATTTTAAGCTTGCTTCCTTATTTTTTCTCTGTGTACCCCATTTTGGGTCCCTCTAACGCATCATAAAATCCAGTCGGTGTTGGAGGACTTTGCACTCTGAGTTGGTCCAGAAATTGATATTTTAAGTCAATAATGTTGGTTGATTTGGTTTTTTTTGCTCTCATAAATGTCAATGGTAAGAGAATGGTCCCATGATGGGTCTTTTCGGTCCCTAATTTCCACAATTCGAAAAGCCATACTCTGCACAGCCCCAAGCTTCATAGATAATCATGTTTGGCTACCAGTCTGAATTAAAAGCTGCCATTAAATTCACAGAGGGGTAGCTGTGTTAGTATGCAACATTAAAAAAAATAAGTAGTAGTGTGGCACCTAGACACTTACAAAAATATATAGTATCATGAGCTTTCACCGGAAAAAAACACTTCATCAGATGATGAGCCGGAGTACAAATAACAGAACCAAAACATTTATATGAATATCTTGGATGGATATAAATATCTTGGTTCTGTTATTTCCACTCCAGCTCACCATCGGATGAAGTGGGTTTTACCCACAAAAGCTGATGATCCTATTAAATTCACAGCAATTCTATTTTTTTAAATTACTATATTTTAGCAAGACAGTAGATACTTGATTTAAAAATAATAAGAAGAAGAAGAACACAGGATACTGTATTTGCTTTATTGAGCTACCTCATTGACATTTGATTCAAGGCTTGGAGAGTCCGTGCTTCTGCTGCCAGCAAGTGGCCTTTCATTTTCAAGATCAATTCAGATAACTCAGCACAGCAATGAGTTTTCCTAAGTGAAGATGTAGGCTTGTGCATGAAAAACACAAAATCTACTTTCCTGGAGAAAATAGCCTATCCAAATACAAGCCTGCACTTCATCTGAATGGATTGCACTGAGTTAGGAGACTTCACGGGTTTAGGCTCAATTCAGCAACATAATTAAGTATGAGTCACTGTAAGCACAAGAATATTTCCATTTGGCTTGATTCTCATTTACATTAAGCTGCTTTTGTCCCAGTATGGCTGTGTAAAGAGACCTTTAAGAGGACATACCCCACAGAAGGTCCCTTTACGCTGCTGGAGAGTGCACCGAGGCCTTAATGTAAATGACTTCAACCACAGTACTTACATGCTTAAAGTTAGGAATATGCTTAATTATCTTGCTGAATCAAGGCTTCATTGCCCTAAACAAACAAACAAAAGGGCAAATGAACAGGTTGTAAGTCCTTGTTCTCCCCAACTTCCAATCCTTGTACAGTAAAACTCCATTGGTCTGGCATCTGATGGTCCGGCACTCCTGATGGTCCGGCACCATCAGGAACCCGGAAGTGCTCCGGGCAGCCAGACAATTGGAGCTGCTCTGCCCCTGGTTTCCCCGATTCAGCTGCTGGTGAATCGGGGAAGCCGGGGGCAGAGGAGCTGGAGTGCTGCCGGTAGGTCCCATAGCGCTGCCCCTCGGCGCTGCGGGACCAACCCGGCAGCACCCCAGCTGTCCCCGATTCAGCTGCCGCTGAAACTGACCAGAGCTGCTCTTCCCCGGGCTTCCCGGAGTCAGCCACTGGTCAGTTTAAGCAGCGGCTGACTTGGGAACGCCTGGGGCAGAGCAGCTGGGGTGCTGCCAGGTTGGTCCGGTAGTGCCACCCCTTGGTGCTGTGCGACCAACCCGGCAGCACCCCAGCTGCTCTGCCACAGGCGTCCCGATTCAGCTGCTGCTGAAACTGACCAGCAGCGGCTGAATCGGGGACGCCTGGGGCAGAACCGGACTATGGGAAGGGGGGGCTATGAAGGGTCTGGGGTAGCATCCCCCCCACACCACCCTAGACCCCCTCATAACCCTCCCCTTCCGATAGTCCGGCATATTTGATAATCCGGCACCCCTTGGTCCATTTACATAAGTTCACCAATATGATATTCTCAACTTCCTGTCTTAAACTGTCACGTAGTACTACTAGGGGCCCACCAAATTCACGGCCATGAAAAATGCATGTGAAATCTGCCCTTCTTCCCCATGAAATCTTTTGTATGCTTTTACCTAGACATGTTGAACCTCTCTAGTCTAGCACTTTCTGGTCCTACAACACACATGGTCCGACATGACTTTAGTTACCCAGATGTCCACTTATCATGGGTGTGGCCAAGTTACCCACCGTCCCATAAAATTTATTTACAGCCACCAGTTTTGGCTCTCAGTGTTCTGTGCTGCTATGTAGCTCTCATTTACACCCCTCAATGTCTTGTAAGAGCCCACTAAGCAGTGGAAGCATCGGTAATGCCGCTAGGCAATATTGACCTCCTGTGGTTCTGCAAACTCTTTGTTTGGCACCGGTCAGGTTCTCAGGGTGCTGGATTAGAGACATTCAATATGTACCATACAGATTTTACAGGGGAAACCGGTGCTTCTTACAATGGGGGGGGAGGGGAGTTTGACTCAAAAGTGGGTTGTTGGGGGGGGGGTCCCACAGAGTTATTTTAGAGGGGTGTGTGTGGAATTGCTGCCCTTACTTGTGTGCTGCCTTCAGAGCTGGATGAATGCAAAGTGGTGACTGCTGGCCAAACTATCTCTGAAGGCAGTGTCCCCCCTAGCAGTAGCACAGTAGTAAGCGGCAAGGCCATACTATGACACCCTTACTTTTGCACCCCTGCCTTCAGAGATAGGCTGACAGAGAGTGGTGGCTGCTGACTAAGGTCCCAGCTGTGCAGGCAGCAGTGCAGGAGTAAGGGTGGTAATATCCTATCAAGCCCTCTTTACTTCTTCACTGCTTCGGGCAGCAGCCCTGCCTTCAGAACTGGGCTCTCAGCCAACAGCCACTGCTTTTCAGCTGCCCAGCTCTGAAGGCAGCATTGCCACCAGCAGCAGCACAGAAGTAAGTGTAGCAGTGCTGCATCCCCCGCCCCTCTGCCCTACAACAACTTTGCGATCGCTGTCCCACACAACTCATTTTTGGGTCAGGATCCCTACAGTTACAATACTGTGAACTTTCAGATGTAAATAGCTGAAATAATGAAATTTATGATTGTTAAAATCCTCTGAGCACAAAATTAACCAAAACGGAGATTGAATTTGGTAGGGACTGTAGTATTACTGAGCACTATCAAACGGCTGCTGCATTATGTACCCAACACAGCTGAATTTCAACAGGTGGCAACATTTATCTCCTGTTTGTGAGTGAGTATTAATCATACAACCAATGAGAAACACTTTAGGATTCATTTGCTCTGAGGACACCATATTGTATTGCAAATACAAGTTCATTATCATCATTATTAACATTTCATTTCTTAACTCTTTTAACCTTATGCAAAACATGTCTTTTAGTGATAGACTCAAGGACTTTAATTTATTTAACTTAATAAAGAGAAGGATTTGGGTAACTTGATTACAGCCTATAAGTGTCTATATGGGGAACAAAGATTTAATAATTGGCCCTTCAATATAACAGAGAAAGATATAACATAATCCAGTGGCTGCTTTGGAGCTTACTACTGAAGTCAGAGGGAGTTCTAATATCAATTTCAATGGGAGCAAGAATATCTATCTAGGATCTGATACTAGGACTTGTCCCAGTAACATCTGAACACTTTAGAAATATCTCCTCTGCATGGCAGTTTTCTTTGCGTAACCCCCTTTTTCCTCCCCGGGTTACTGGGGAGCAGGTCACACTCACAGGTGTGCCTGGGCACCTGATGGTTTTAACCTAAAAGGAGATCCTGAGTACCCCAGTGGTGATGGTGTTTAGTTGGGGAAAGCCCTATCCACCCCCTTGCTGCAGTCCCTTGCTCATAATGAATGTATAATTGCGGTGCCTCCTCCTGGCTGGCCTTATACACACTTACGTGTGCGCCTTGAGAGCCTCCAGGAATATACTCCTTCCAGCTATATTCTGGATCTAATTCCAGAACAACAACTACAAATCATATACATGTAATAGATTACATTAAAATAAACAATCTTTACTTAACTTAAATAAACAGGGTTTAGCAGATTAACAATGAATAGCATTAACAAAGTGCACAACAATAATTGGAACATATATATCTAGCGCTTGAACTGCCAATATTGATTCCACCCCAGAGAGTGCACACCCTGGACTCAGAGTCCAAGACTCTTGCTTGCATGGGCGCGCTTGAAGAACTGCAGCTGTAATGGAGATTCTCGGTAGGCAGTGTGTATGAGGGTCCAAGCTAGGCAGCAGCTCTGTCCCAGGCAGCACTTTCCCAAAAATGTCCAATTACTTACAGCCTCATGCTGTGCCTATCAGAAGCAGCCTGCTAGATCCCAGTTCCAAAGGCATCAAGTCCCAGTCTGTAGCTGCACTCTAAAAGCCCCTGGACTGGATCAAACTCCTCCACAGCAGCCTGGTTCCCCATCTTCCAAAATCCCAGCGCATAGTCCCAGACTGCTAGGCCGCTCTTTTCATGCACATGGAGAGCCTCTGATGTCCCACACAAGAGTCATTTCCTTCCTGTTTTTCCCAAGGGCTCATGGGAATTGTAGTCTGGATTGCCCCACACAGGGTCTTTCCAGAAAAGAACAGAGGCCCCTTTAGTAGGGGACTACATTTGGTTCCAATTATTGACTGAGGAAATGCCTATCAGAAGCAGAGCAAAAACACTGTATGTTCATTTATTGGCTTAAAAATAAAAGAGTGAACGTTTTAATCAGAGAGTGGATTAGATATTAGAGAACCATAAGGAGTAATTAGAAATTGAAAAACATTTGTTAAGCATTACAAAGAGGTGAATTCAGGTGAGATCATATTCCAGGGCTAAAAGCCCTGACTCTTCATCTTTCTAACCAATCATGCCTCTCAACTTTTCCTACTGACAGCACTAATAAAAATCTGAAACTGTGACCTAAACACTGAGGCTAGGTCTAGGCTGCACGCCTTTTTCTACCGAGGTTTTGTCGACAGTATCTGACAAAGATACTGTCAACAAAGCCTCTGTCGAAAAACAGCGTCTAGACTACGATCAGTATTGTCGACAAAGCAAGCCGCTTTTTCGAAAGAGAGTCTAGATGCAACAGAACCTTTTTTCGAAAGAGTACTTTAGAAAAAAAGGCGTTATTCCTCGTAAAATGAGGTTTACCGCTGTCAACAAAACTGCTGCGTTCTGTCAACTTACTGTCGACAGAACGCAGCGGTAGTGTAGAAGCAGGTATAGTTTTGTTGACAAACTCTACACAACCCTGAGGTTGCCTCAAACATTAAGGGTACTTCTACACAGCAGGGTTAAAGTCGAATTAAGTTATGCAACTTCAGCGTTTGGCTCTGTCTACACAGCAGGAAGTTGAAGGAAGAACACTCTTCTTTTGACTTCCCTTACTCCTCGTGAAATGAGGTGTAATGGACAGGAAGAGTGCTGACCAGCACCCAGTGACTAAGGGGTTAAACTCAGCTAGCAAAGGAGTTGGCCAGGGGTCTGGGAGAACCAATCGAGATAGAGGTTGAAATTTGAATTGGGTATAGATTCTTTGCCTGCTTTCTTTGTGTGGGAGAGAGAAACCAGGAGTTGAGAAACACAGAATGATTTAAACTCAGGCGGGACTACCATGCCTCCAAGGACTGAACAAAGAGGAGATTGGAAGTAAGTAAAAGGGGGAAAAAGTGAATCTAGTAGTGTTCAGGGTATTTTCTCTTTATTTTGTGGTTTGGTTTCAACTGCTCTGTGTGAATCTATGCCTCTCCTCCCCCTTTACCATCTAAGCTTTGTTTCCAGAGACTTTTCTCTGTGTTTTAAATTGCTTTCCTTAGTTGCTCTGTAACATCTATCAACCAAGTATGCTTTATCAAATTTATCTTTTGTTTTGTAATATAAATCACTTCTTTTAAGGTGATGATTTGATTCTTGTGTCCTGGAAGGTTTGTCTGTGTATCTGCATGCCTCTGACTGAGGGGTCAGCCACCAGAGACTGCAGCTTGTTTTTCTCTCTTCTTTTTTCAAGTTCTTTTGGGGCAAATGAGCTTGGAGTACCTCTGGGGATGAGTGCAAATGTTCACTCCTAGTTTTAGGGATAAAGAAATAACTTGATGGCGGCAGCTTGTTTGTTTATTTCTCAGAGCCAGGGAATCTGTCTAGAAATTTTGGTAACCAGCGCCTGTGGAGGCAAGGTTTTTAAGCTCTCTTGTGGGGCCCTACCATCTGCCCTTAGAGTGCCAGAGTGGGAAACAGCCCTGACATGAGGGTTATCATGAGTCTGAGTAAGAAGTTCTCCAGCTCAATGTTATTTTGAAATAAAGGCTTGTAGTGTAGAGTTGCACTTTGTTATTTCAGAATAACATCCATTATTCCGAAATAATGCTGCTTTGTAGACATAGCTTAGGAAACATTTGAGAAATCTCCATGTTCAGACAGGTTGAGGGACTTGATGCCTTCAGTTCTAGACTTCGCTTCCTTCTCAGACTGCTGCAGTGACCAGAGTTACTGTAAAGTCGTTACCATGCAATGGCTGTCGGGCGGCCTATGGAATGTTTCCCATTCCAGTTCCCAATTCACAGGAAACCACATGACAGACCCACTATAAAATATGCACTAATTAGCATAGTTCTTGGCATGGAAAGTGAACCATTCACTCCTGTCTGGAGGTAAGGATGGAGGCAGATTGGTGGCACAGCACGAAGGAAGCTTGTATTGCCAAAGGCTTTCTGTACAGACAAATTACTTCATTCTCTTAGAACAACTCAGCTAACACCTTTCTCCAGTAATGTATTCAATTGCTCTTCAGTACACATGTGAAACCACAACTGAATTTATGTTAAGGCTTAACTTTTTTGGTCTTTTTAAAAATACAGAATAAATCTATGTACATATTTAAGTCCTGCATTGTAATGGATAAAAACAAAAAGAATGTTAACCAACTGAGCTTATTGGTGTCAACAAAACTTAAGAATTCACTTTGCTGTCTTATAGCTGCATAACAAAGTCACTTTTGGATTATTTTCTTAGTAAATTAAAATGAAGATTTGAATTCAAGTCATCAGTCTCTAAGAAAAGACTTGACTGACACAGTTGGCTTTGTTTTTCACATTATCAACAGGCTATGGTGATTGGACATAAATAAAAGGCACAATAGCTTGAAGGTGAAGTTAGAAAAAATGAAACTGGAAATAAATTGCAACTCTTTAACAGTGAAGGTAATTAACCTCTAGATCAGATTACCCAGGAAAGTAGCAAATTCTCCATCATTCTGAGCCTTTAAATCTTCTGGAAGATATCCTCTAGTTTAGCCACAAAAGACTGGGCATGACTGTCTATACTTAAATAGGAGGGAAGAATAATTTCCTCTATTACAGGAGTTTACTCAGTGAAATTCTCTTGCTTGCGTTATGCAGGAATTCCGGTTAGATAGGGGTGGGCAATAATTTTCGCGGGGGGGGGGGGGCACTTATGAATTTTGGTATGTGGTCAAGGGCCAGCTCCGCCCCCTGGAAGGGATGGGGCCTAGGTTTCAAGGGGTGAGACTGGGGACTAGCCTTCCCCCAGAGTTGTCTGGGGCCGAAATCTTTGAATTAAAAGTACAAGAAAAGGCTCATGGCTCACGGCCTCACTGCTACCACATTGCCTGGCAGCTGCCCAGGGTTGCTGTGGCTATTTAAAGTGCTCACGGCTCCAGTCCCTGCCAGGATAGCATCACAACCAGGAGCCATTTAAATAGGATCTGGCTGCCTTAGCCACTGCCTGGAAATTTTGTGGCACAGGTAGCAGGATATAAATAGAACACATCCAGATACAGTCCTTGGGCTGGGTCAAAGTGTTAGGTGGGCTCGCTCCCATGCCGTATCTTGCCCAGCCCTCAGTTAGATGATCACAGTGGCCTCTTCTGGTCTTAAAATTCACAGATCGATTTTGCCATGGGACCTAATACCGAGAGTTTTTTCTCCTATTGGATGCCCGTAACGGACATTATGCTTCATTGGTGTTCTCACAAGTGAACACTGATGCTGTGTGTACACTGGTGCGTTCTTGAGTGAAAACAGCCGCTCTTGCGCAAAATCATGCCGCCTGTCTACACTAGCAGCACATTCTTGCACAAGTAAACTGACATTGTACTGTAGAAAATCAGGGCTTCTTGCGCGAGAACTCTGACGCTCCCTTCCAGGAAGAAGTCCTCTTGCTCAAGAGCTCTTCCAAAAGAGGCCAGTGTAGACAGGCAACATTAATTTCTTGCGCAAGAAGCCCCAATAGTTAAAATGGCCATCAGAGCTTTCTTGCGGAAGAGAGCGTCTACACTGGCATGGATGCTCTTGCGCAAAAGCACATGCCAGTGTAGATGCTCTCTTGTGGAAGAGTTTTTGCACAAGAACTCTTCCGCAAAAGAGTTCTTGTGCACGAAGCTGCCAGTGTAGACATAGCCTGAGACAAAAGAAGTCAAATAAAGAAACAAACACAGAAATCTGAACTATGGCACCCAGGATCCTTATTATGCATGTATTTAGTAATTATTTGTATGGCTGTAGAGCCTCAGGGATCCTATTTTCCTAGGCACCACACAAGAGCTTATTATACAAGCCAGGGGTGGGCAAACTTTGGACCAGAGGGCCACACTGGGTAGGAAAATTGTATGGAGAGCTGAGTAGGGAAGGCTGGGCTTTCTCAACACCTCTTGCCAATGCCCCTTATCCAGCATCTCTTCCCCCACATCCCTTGGCCGTCTCCCACGACAACCCACCTCCAATCCAACCCCCTGCATCCCACAGCTTGACTGCTCCCCATGGAAGCCTCACCCCCTTTCCATATTCCCCCCACTCCCACCCATGACTGCGCCACCTGATGCATTGGGGCTGGAAGTGCAGCGATCATGTTGCCAAGGTTTTGAGGGAGATGAGGCTGTGGGGGAGGAGAAGAAGAAGAAGATGAGGGACCAGGGACTTGCTGCACTGCCTGGAAAGTCTGTCCATACCCTGGTCCCTGGCAGAAGCTCAGGTGTCAGACTGGAGGTCTGACAACCTGGGTGTGGCCCGTTGGCTATAGTTTGCCCCCTCTGAAGTAAGTGTATGATAAGAGACAACAGGAGGACAAAGTAAACTGATGGGGGCCCAGGTAAGAATGGAATGGTTAACAGTCTAATCATTGCTTATGCAAAGTAGGAGCTCAGTCCTGATCCCGACCCTATAGATGTTAATGACACAGAAGAGCCACCCTCAGAAAGGAGCTGAAAGTGGATTGCCAAAATGAGATGTTAATTGAAAACAGTAGTGGCAGTAAGTAAATGAGTGTATGTACACACACACACACACACACACACACACACACACACACACACACACACACACACACAGCCGTGCCTACACACATACATATGGGTACTCAGATCTATAGAGAAAGTTACTTTTAAATTTGCAAAACACATAGCATGTCTGACTCATAAATAATATGGAAGTGCTTTGAGATCTACAGACGCAAAGTATGATACCGGCTCCAAGTGTCATTATGGCTGTTATTGATTTGAGAATGAATAATCCGCTCTGCATGGGTCTGAATTGCACACTTCATATTCTACTGTTATTGGCTTTTAATGAAGTCAGAAAAGGATGGCATTTTTTGCAGCCTAACTAGTTAAATGTTGGAACACAAACCAAATACTGTCAAATCATATTCTGAAATAAGACAAAAACTAATCTTGTAAATGCTAAATATAGATTACCAATGGTATTAACAACAAATTCAAAGCCCAGCTCACAAGAAATTTTAATGTGTTTCTTCAGAGCATTGCAGTTAAGTTCTGTTTACATTTTCAAACAATTTGCTGTACAGTGCCTAGAAGTGTGGCTTTATATGAACTTCCTAATGCTGTGGCTATTAAAATACCAACATTTACCAAGAGTTAACCTTGTTGTGTTAGTATCAGAGGGTACGTCTACACTACAGCGCTAATTCGAACTAACTTAGTTCGAATTAGTTAATTCGAACTAAGCTAATTTGAACTAACACGTCTAGAACTAAAAACTAGTTCGAATTAGCGTTTTGCTAATTCGAACTAGCATGTCCACATTGAGTGGACCCTGAACAGGGCTTAAGGATGGCCGGAAGCAGTGCCGGCAGGGCATCAGAGGAGGACTTAGAGCGTGGAGCTGCTGTCTCAGGCTAGCCGAGGCCTGCGCTTAAAGGGACCCGACCCCCACCCCGGACAGACAATTCTCAGGGGTGCCCTGCTTGAAAACCAGCCCTGGCTTGGAGTGCCCGGAGTGCCCACACTGGGCACATCACAGCACTCGGCCATCAGACCAGCTGCACTTGCCGCAGGCTGCCATCTGGGGAGAGGGGGCAATTGGGGGGCTGCAGGAGAGCTTCCCCCCCCAGAAGCCCGCAGAGCCAGCCCAGTCCTCCCCATCGGGGGCTCATGCCCCATTCCTCCCTCACCTCCTTCCACTTACCCCTCCCTAACCCCTCTTCCTGATGTACAAAATAAAGATAACGTTTCTTCCAACATTGACTCTGTCTTTATTGAAGAAAACTGGGGGAGACTGGGAAAAGGAGGTGGGAGAGGGGAAGAGAAAGGCTGGGAGAGGGGAGGGCAACTAACATGATCAGGGGTTGGGAACAGGTCCCAGATGAAGAAAGGCTACAGAGACTGGGACTGTTCAGCTATGAAAAGAGGAGATGGAGCGGGGACAGGATAGAGGTCTCTAAAAGCAGGGGTTGGGTGGAGAGGGTGCATTCAGAAAAGTTCTTCATGAGTTCCCATAAAGAAGGACTAGAGGACAGCAAAGGAAAGGAATGGGTAGCAGGCTTGAAACTAGTAAGAGAAAGTTGTTCTTCAGAAAGCAAATAGTTAACCTGTGGAACTCCTTGCTGCAGGAGGCTGTGAAGGCTACAACTAGAACAGAGTTTAAAGGGAAGTGAGATCAAGTCATGGAGGCTGGGTCCATGGAGTAGTCTTAGCCAGGGGGTAGGAGTGGTGTCCCTGCCCAAAGTTTGTGGAAGGCTGGAGAGGGATGGCATGAGACAAATGGCTTGGTAACTGTCGTCGTTCCATCCCCTCCAGGGTCCCTAGGGTTGGCCGCTGTCGGCAGACAGGCTACTGGGCTAGATGGACCTTTGGTCTGACCCAGTACGGCCATTGTAAGCTCAGGGCTCAGATTCGGGGGTCTCAGTGGACCCCCTTGATTTTCATGCACACCTGCTCCTGGGTGGCCAGGCTGGCAGTTCTCCTGCCCTAGCCGGCCACTTTCCTGCGCCTAGTGCGGAGATCGTGGACGAGGTCCACGATGTCCGCACTAGCCCAGGAAGGTGCCCGCCTCTTGTGGTCCCGGGCAAGCTCCCGGGAGCCGCCAGCCTGGTCCCGGGAAGAGGGGGTGGGCTGGGGGACATCGGGTGGGTGGCTCTGTGCCGTGCCAGGTGCAGGGTCTGCTGTCTGGGTGCTGGCAGGCTTGCACCTGGCATGGGCACCGTAGCCAGCCCGTGCCCCTTTAAGGGCTCCGGGGCTGGGAGGGGGGCAATAGAGTTTCCCTGGTGTTGGCCAGAGTGGCCACCAGGGAAACCTGGGGAGGGCTAGCCTCCCACTAGTTCGAATTAAGGGGCTACACACCCCTTAATTCAAACTAGCTAGTTCGAACTAGGCTTAATCCTCGTAAAATGAGGTTTTCCTAGTTCGAACTAAGCGCTCCGCTAGTTCGATTCAAATTCGAACTAGCGGAGCGCTAGTGTAGCACCTATGAATGTTAGTTCGAACTAACGTCCGTTAGTTCGAACTAACATTGTAGTGTAGACATACCCTGAGATACCATGGCATCATGATTCATGGCAAATGCTCATATTTCATTGGCCACCACTTTATACCAGTGACCTAATTCTCATTTACACTCATGCTCCTTTGTACTACTCTAGCAGTATAAAAGGGCTTGTAATTTACACTCGTTTTGAAGACATTTTACACATTACAACAATGTAAAGGAGTCTAAGTGTAAATGAGGATAAGCCCCACCTATGTAAAATAGCAAACTATAGCATATGCTTCTTGACTATAATCCAGAACTCCCAGAAGAGTTATATGTGAGTAAATGCAGTAAAGAATCAAAATGCTTCCTAGTTTTTATGTTTGTTACATGGCCATGATTTGTTTGCAGGGAACATTAGAGATGGTGTTGAATTTCTGTATCTTCTAAATATGTAATTCTAGTATGACTAAGTCCTCTTCATCAAATATAAATGGTCAAAATGTTCCTCTTCCTGGCTGGATTAAAGCAAGATGAAAAGATGACACTGGGGTTCTAACTTCAGCATAGATTTTAGTGTTACTTTGAGATGAATTCTAATCACCTTTATTGTGAATGCTACAGAGAACCATGAATGTAACTGACAGGAGAATATTGCCCTTTTCCTGTGCCTCATTTATCCAAATCCCAGGAGAACATAAATCTGTTCCAGCAACAGCGTAGGGGTTGAACAATTGGGGTTTTATTGTATTTTCTAGAGCAGTTAAAGCATTTGAGGATCTTTGTTTTAAATGTTAGCTATTCTTATTATTGTCTCTTAATTTGGATGAAACAAATCCATGCACTCAGAAAACAATTATTTCTTCAGGGCATCTTGTGGAGTTCCAAGATACATGTATTGTAAGTTAGAATCCCATGACTTACAGCAACTGATCTAAAGTTTGGTGAAGTGCACATATTTTACACTTCTTCCTCCAGCGACTTGAAGGTGAATAGGATGCTTTGCAAGTTTTGAAATCTGATACCTTGATTATCTCTCTGCCAGTTGCTAAGGGAAATGTAACTCTGCATTCAGGGAAAACTGATTACAAAGGTACAAATGTTTTGCCCTTATCTAGGCTCAGTCCATGGATGCCATATTGAAATGTGATCCCTCTACAAAAGCCTGATAATATCAAAGCAAACAAGAAAGGTGCTGGGAAAGAAATAGGTTTTCTGCGATTAACCCCTGTGAGTATAGCACTGCATGAATCTCTCCACTTCCATGAGCGACAAAAGCTATGTCAGTAGTAGAGCATCTCCTACCCACATAACACTGATGTGAACAGCTCTTAGGTCGCTGTCACTTGAGTTGCCTGTCATTTTCACACCTCAAGAAATGTTAGATCAACTTAAGGGGTAGTGTAGACCTGCCTTAAGAGTGCTCCTCTCCCCTACTTTGTTCTCTCTCTGTCCACTAGATGCCATTACATGCTCACCTGTGCAGCAGTGAGGTGAGGCTTTCATTCCTATTGTGAACCCTGACCGCAAAATGTTCTCTTGTCTGATCTACAACTGCAAACCTACATGCACTGCCAATGTGAACAGAGTCTTCTGAAGAAAATCTTCCATTGACTTTAATGGGGGTTTGCAGAATAGACAACAGAGTTGGTATCATAGAACAAAAAAGGAGATGCTTGCTTTCTAAGTATAAGGACAATAAATCTACCTACAGTTTTATAATGGCACCCATCACTGTAGTATCTGAGAACCTCATTGCAAGTATACTGGTCTTTTCCATTTAATTTGAACAGGCAATGCAAAAACCAGCGCTTAAAAAGTTAATTGTCTTTTCCCCCCTCCAAACTGTAGAAGATATAATTGGTATTTGTTACTTATTTTTGGTTGGTGGTTAGGATAGTGAAGGGAAATCATCTGATTTTATCTGAACATGGTCACTTATGACTATTGAAAAATTGGTATTATATTGTTTACCACTAAACTTCATCTATTGAATAGGTAATGAAATGCGTGAAACAGAACTAGAGCATGTTGCCTCCCCTAGTTGGTAAAATAACCTGTGCCGTTGAGGGCAAGGCCTTAAATGATTTCTGTTTAGCAGGAATCTATATCTATCTATCTATAGATAGATACTAGGATATTTACCTGGTGTTGCTCAGGCCTTCATCTTATGTAGTTTTTGTTTTTTGGAAAATAAAATAAAAATGTACCTGCGACATTAAAATCATTGCTCTGGGGTCAGGGAGGGGTTCAGCATGCAGGCTGGCCCGAGGAGAGAGGACAACCCCAGTCTTCTCTCACCACAGCAGCTTGGGGCCCGGTGAGAAGCATCTCAAAATCTTGCATCAGAGGCTAGGGACACCACTCCTACCCATCCTGGCTAAGAGCCATTGATGGGCCTTATCCTCCATTAATGTATCTAACTCTTTTTTAAACCCTTTTAAAGTTCTGGCCTTTACAATGTCCTTTGGGAAGGAGTTCCACAGGTTGACTGTGCAGTGTGTGAAGAAAAAGAAGTCCTTTTGTTTGTTTTAAACCTTCTAGCTATTACATTTGGTAGCCCCAAGTCCCTGTGTTATGGGAAGAAATAAATAACTTTTCCTTATTTTCTTTCTCCATACCAGTCATGATTTTATGGATCTCTGTCATATCCCCTAATTAGTCTCCTCGTTTCTAAGCTGAAATTCCCACTTTTATTAATCTCTCCTCATATGACAGCCATTTCAAATCCCTAATTATTTTTGTTGCCCTTTTCTGAACTTTTTTCCAATGTTGAGATCTTTTTTGAGATGAGGCAACCACATGGGCATGCAGCATTCAAGACAGGAGGGGTGTCATAGATTTATACAGAGGCAATAAGATGCTTTTTGTTTTATTTTCTCTCCCTTTTTTTAATGATTTCTAAAATTCTGTTTGCTTTTTTGACTGTTGCTGCACAATGAGTGGATATTTTCAGGGAATTACCCACATGACTCCAAGATCTCTCTCTTGATTAGTAATAGCTAATTTAGTCTCCATCATCTTGTACATATAGTCGGGATTATGATTTTCAAATGTACATTATTTTGCATTTATCAGCTACTTTAGGGGGTAGCCGAGTTAGTCTGTACATGATAAACTTAAAAAACAACCACAAATAGTCTGGTAGCACTTTAAAGACTAACATGTACAGTAGATGGTATCATGAGCTTTCATGGGCATAGCCTACTTCTACAGATGACCAGCTGGCTGCGCTCACGAAAGCTCATGATACCATCTACGTTTTTTGTTAGTCTTTAAAGTGCTACAACACTATTTGTTGGTTGTTGTTTTTTTTACTTTATTTTGCATTTATCAACATTGAATTTCATCTGCCATTTTGTAGCCTTGTCACAAAGTTTTGTGAGATTCTTTTGAAGCCCTTCACTATCTGCTTTGGATTTACCTATCTTAATCAGTTTAGTATCATCTGCAAATTTTGCCACCTCACTGTTTATCCCATTCTTCAGATCACTTTTAAATACAGACCCACGAGGAACACCTTGTTTTAAGTTATGATAAGAGTAAGCTGAATAATGAATTTGGTGGTCTTAGTTTTTACTGTTTAGGAGGAATTCCTGAACAAACAGACAAACACACAGAGGGTATGTCTACACTACAGCGCTAATTCGAACTAAGCTAATTCAAACTAACGGATCCAGACTAAAAAACTAGTTTGAATTAGCGTTTTGCTAATTCGAACTAGCATGTCCACATTAAGTGGACCCTGAACCGGGGTTAAGGATGACCGGAAGCAGTGCCGGCAGGGCATCAGATGAGGACTTAGAGCGTGGAGCTGCTGCCTCAGGCTAGCCGAGGGCTGTGCTTAAAGGGACCTGACCCCCACCCCGGACAGACAGTTCTCAGAGGTGCCCCGCTTGCAAAGCAGTCCTGGCTTGGAGTACCCTGAGTGCCCACACTGGGCACATCACAGCACTCGGCCATCAGCCCAGCTGCACTTGCCGCAGGCTGCCATCTGGGGAGAGGGGGCAATTGGGGGGCTGCAGGAGAGCTTCCACCCCCAGAAGCCCGCAGAGCCAGCCCAGTCCTCCCCATCGAGGACTTACCCTTCCCTAGCCCCCCTTCCTGATGTACAAAATAAAGGACACGTGTGGTCAAAAATAAAATCTCTCTTTATTGAGATTCAGGGAGACTGGGAAAAGGAGGTGGGAGAGGGGAAGAGAGAGGGTGGGAGAGGTGAGGGTAACTAAAATGATCAGAGGTTTGGAAGAGGTCCCATATGAAGAGAGGCTAAAGAGACTGGGACTTTTCAGTTTAGAAAAGAGGAGACTGAGGGGGGATAGGATTGAGGTCTATAAAAGCATGAGTAGGGTGGAGAGGGTGCATCAAGAAAAGTTCTTCATTAGTTCCCATAATAGAAGGACTAGAGGACACCAAAGGAAAGGAATGGGTATCAGGCTTCAAACTAGTAACAGAAAGTTGTTCTTCACAAAGCAAAGAGTCAACCTATGGAACTCCTTGCTGCAGGAGGCTGTGAAGGCTAGAACTAGAACAGAGTTTAAAGAGAAGTGAGATAAAGTGATGGAGGTTGGGTCCATGGAGTGGTATTAGCCAGGGGGTAGGAGTGGTGTCCCTGCCCAAAGTTTGTGGAAGGCTGGAGAGGGATGGCACGAGACAAATGGCTTGGTCACTGTCTTCGGTCCATCCCCTACAGGGTCCCTAGGGTTGGCCACTGTCAGCAGACAGGCTACTGGGCTAGATGGACCTTTGGTCTGAACCAGTACAGCCATTGTAAGCTCAGGGCTCAGGGTCGGGGGTCTCAGTGGACCACCGTGATTTTCATGCACACCTGCTCCTGGGTGGCCAGGCTGGCAGCTCTCCTGCCCTAGCTGGCCACTTTCCTGTGCCTAGTGCGGAGGTCGTGGACCAGGTCCACGATGTCCGCACTAGACCAGGCGGGTGCCCGCCTCTTGTGGTCCCAGGCAAGCTCCCAGGAGCCGCCAGCCTGGTCCCGGGAAGAGGCAGAGGCCTGGGAGGCATCGGGTGGCTGGCTCGAGCCGTGCCAGGTGCAGGGTCTGCTAGCTGGGTGCTGGCAGACTTGCACCTGGAACAGGCATCATAGCCAGCCCGTGTCCCTTTAAGGGGTCCGGGTTCGGGTTCGGGTCCGGGAGGGGGGCAATAGAGTTTCCCTGGTGTTGGCCAGAGTGGCCACCAGGGAAAGCTGGGGAGGGCTAGCCTCCCACTAGTTTGAATTAAGGGGCTACACACCCCTTAATTTGAACTAGGAAGTTCGAACTAGGCTTAGTCCTCGTAGAATAAGGTTTACCTAGTTCGAACTAAGTGCTCCGCTAGTTCGAATTAAGTTCGATCTAGCGGAGCGCTAGTGTAGCGCCTATCAAAGTTAATTCGAACTAACGTCCGTAGTGTAGACATACTTTGTAGTGTAGACATACCCAGACAGATACACATACCCCGCACACACATACAGACAGACAGACTTTTTATATACATAGTAGATGGATAAATAGCTTCAATTTAATTCCTACCAGTCAATCTATACAGAGTGACATTCACATATTGGTTGGCAAAGAAATATCTTTTTATGATCCAAGCCAACTAGACTTAGATCCATTTCCTATCTGGGATGAAGCCCAGAAAGAGTTACCCATGCCCTTTGATTAATCAATTATCCATTTCTTTGAATAGACCCAGATATATGCTATATACTAGTTCTGGCTTATATTAAGTATCAAAGATTAGCTGCCCCAGTAAGATACAATTCATGTATTCTCTTCCTCTAACAAGGAGATGCTTGGGAACCAATAATGCTAAATGTTATTTATAGCTGATAGGGGACACAAATTGGATATATGCTTATAATTCAATACGGAGCCAAAAGCAAAAATCAAAGCCGGTGTGATTTGGGATGGCATATAGTTTGTTTTTCTATACTCCACTAGTAGGATTGTCCGATTTTCAGTGCTGCAGATGTCATGCAATAGGATGTGGGCGTACTGGATGAGAGTGAAAAGGAAACAAAAATGGCTATAATAACTGGACATTTAATTTGAGAGGAAACAAGGAAGAAAACACAACAGCCTAGGTTAAATCAAAACTGGGAGAGGGAGGAGACATTCTAACTATCTGCATGTGTTATCTGGAGATGTGCAGATAGGAAAAAGAGAATTTATTGAGGGTCATGCGAAGAGCAATGGTAGATGAACAGGTCTTTTCTATCACCAAGGTCTATGATTCTATTCTACTTTAAATATAGGAAAACCCAAAGTGAAATCTGGATTACAGGCAAAATAATACAGTTGATTGTGGTTCTCTTTGGTTATCAAATATGAATTAGGTCACTGGCAACTCTGTATATTCTTATGAATCTGTTAATGAGTGCATTAGCCACGTGAATTGATTTAAGTATGGCACTGAACTTTGTTATAAAGGATAACATGGTTGAGGCAAAGGCTAACCCTGATATACAAAATATGCCAACATTTGGCAACCCTTTTATATGCCCTCACATGAATGTGCTATACAAACAAAAACTACTATTTATTGATACTATAATCAATTTTATCTAATTTCTGGGGGATTCTCTCATACTGCAGAGCTGCTCACGTCTACTATATTTAAATTCCACCACAGCAGAGAGGGACAAATTGAAAAAATTCAGCATATTTTGTATATAACCAAACTCTACAAAAATTCTGCTGAATCTTTTCAGTTAATAAACATGATTTGGAATTCTCTTGAAAAATGGCTTTCTTTCAGTAGTTCTTTTTCTGGTCTTCACTAAGTTCAGAAATAAAGTTAGTCATAAAAACAAAAACAAACAAAAACAAAAACGAAACACAGGTGCAACAATCCATTACTTTTTTCTCAGCTGTAAATAAACTATTAATGGTTGTTTGCAGATTTGGGTAAAGGGTCTTCTTTAATCAAAACCGAGCAGAGCTTCTAGATCATATATGGGCCATAAACTTTCCTGCAATAATTTCTGTTTGACCGACAGCATATATTTTAGAAAAATATCTAATCTTGATTTTAAAATGGCCAGCGATGGACACTCCACCAAAATGTGTGGTAAGTTGTTCCAGTGATTATTCACCTTCACTGTTTCCACTCTGAATTTGTCTAATTTCACATTCCAGCCATTGGCTCATGTTATTTATTTGTTTGCTAGACATATAATTTTCCAGTGAAATGAATGGAAGGGACATACATGGCTAAAATCTTAACCTTTATTTCTAAAAGATTTATAATAGATGGAAAAAGTTCCAGATGTAACTATGATTTTAGGAAGAATGATATACATATTAAACTTTGTGAGCATGATTTTTTAAAACAAGTCTCTCATTATGTACACACACAGAGGTGCAGTTGCAGATCATGGCAAATTAGATGACTCAATGGCATCTCCTAATCAGGCAATTAGACACACAGCTGCCATCATTTGCACCTACTTTTCCTGAACATAATTTTGTAAGCAAAATGAGAAGCCACTTGTAAAACTCAGTGCCTAAAAAACCTTTGAAGGGTGCATTACTGTCTGTAAGTCTAATGTTGCATCTTCTTAAAATCATCAATTATCCCAAAAGTCTGAAGAATAATCCTACCCTGAAAGAGTCACCAAATGAAATTAATAGGTAGCCGGTTTAAAACAAAGAAAAGGCAATATTTCTTCACACAATGCACAGTCAGCCTGTGGAATTCCTTGCCAGAGGATGTTGTGAAGGCCAGGACTTGAACAGGGTTTATCGGAGTCTGGAAACGGATGACAGGGGTGGGATTGCTTGATAATGACCTGTTCTGTTCATTCCCTGTGGGGCATGTGGCATTTGCCACTGTTGGATGACAGGATACTGGGCCAGATGGACCATTCGTCTGACACAGTATGGCTGTTTTTATGTGGATGGAGTGAGTACATGACCTAATAAGTCCTGTGATTCCTACTTATGAACAAATTGCCTATCAAATATAATTTCTTCTTAAAATCAAATCTGAGTTTGTTTTATGAGATCAAAAAAGTGCCCCAAAATGTTAAGCTTATAAAAGAATCTTTTATTGTCTCAGTTTCTTATTGTTTATATAATATAAATGCTGACATAACCTTCACTGTAGCACCGTGAACATGCTGCTCCTATGATAACCTCATAAAACTTTCCTGTTTGAAGGTTCTATTATTGTCAGAAAGATGAATGATAAACAACTTTATATTGTGCAATCTGCAGATTTTATCGACAAAGGTGTCAAGTGCAGAAGAACGAGGAGTCTCTCGGCTTGTCAGGAGATAAATAAGTAGGCGCTTCGAAGCTCTTAGCTTTATTCAATTTGTTTAGATACCAGTTGACTGTGAGCATTGATTCGATGCGAGACCAGTTATGGATTTTTAGGTTGGTACATACACACAATGGGAGTAATAGATGGCTCTAAAGTGAGTACAAGGCTGCAATTCACTTGGGAGGCCTCACTGATGTCACAGATTGAGCAAATGCTCTTGTAGGAACACGGAAGATCGGGGGGGGGGGGGCAGATGGCAAGATAGGAGGTGAGGTCCTGATGCTCCAGGGGATATGATTTCTCCTCTCGCTCCAGTAACTGGCACTTTGTTTATTCCATTGTCCCATGTGATTTCACTATGACATTGATTCCTCTTTCTCAGTTAAAGCTTAATTCCCTCCCCTCTTTCCCCTCTAATAGTGTTAGCTATTGAGACTACCAAATAATCAAAACACTATAATAGCAACTAAGAAAGACACAACAACCCAGGGGTCTAACAAGACAGACTGCTCTGCTCCAAAGCTTAACCGTTATTCCTTTTGCCACCTCACAGTGCCTCATTTGTATGTCATCTACCTAGACTGTCAGCTCCTGGGAGACTGAGCCCTGGTCTTCCCACTTGTCTGTAGAATGACTGGTATGCTGCAAGTGCTTTGCAAATTAAACGGAGACAATATGAATTTCATTTTACAAAATGGGATGCAAAATTGTTGCGATCTAAACTCATATATAATTATTGGGCCTGGATCTTGCATGGTACTATTCACATGCATAAGGATTACTCATGTGAGCTGTCTCATGAAAGACTCAATCCTGCAAGGTGCTGTGAACTGGGCTCCCAAATCCCGCAAAGAACATTATGTTAAGCAAGTAAATGGCCTCATTAAAGTGAGTGGGGAAAAATGGATGTGAATATAAAACTCTGGTGGTCTTTCTTCAACTTCCAGTGCTGCCTGTCATGTTGAATGACATTGGGTAAGTCATTACCTTCCCTGTGCCTCAGTTTCCTCATCTATAAATAGAGGGATAACTAAAATGACCTTCCTATGTAACCGTTTTGAGACCTAAAGATGAAAAGTGCTAGGCATTATAATGACAAAGTACTTGGGTAGATTAGGCCACAGTGCTCAGTGCCTAGCAGGATCAAGCCCTCACCCCTGACTCATAGAGGCAAAGGTTTGGTGATACAGGCCCTTTGATCTATCGCTATTTTAAAATGGAGTCCACTTGCCATGGAATAGCAGCACAAGCAATACAGCATACACAGTGTTCAGCCAATATACTTTAACAGCGGGTTTATACGGAGTACCTCCCGCGGCATTAGTGTAACTGAATTGGTCTCAATGTTGTGTTTGTCAATAAGATAGCCTCATTGTGCTAACCACTGTGGTGAGTCTATCACATGGTCATGTGTCTATTGGGCTCTGGACAAAGAACACCAACTGATTTCAAACCAAACATTCATCAGAAGGTAAGAACTTGCACTTAATACCCAGCTGAGCTGGACATAGGCCTAGTCTACACTAACCCCTGCTGTCGATCTAATCTACATCACTTCATCTACGCAAACAGCTGATGCCAGATAACTCTTCTCTTCCTGATGGAACACCAACATTGACGGGCGAGTGCTCAGAGATTGATTTATCGTATCTAAGTAGATGCGATAAGTCTACGGCCAGTGGATTGATCACTGTGGCATCAATTGCTGACATAGTGGAGGCAAGGTCTCACACTGGAAGCCTGACGAAAGACTCTTTGGTCAACGCATGGAACCATCCACTTGCTACCCTAGTACTATCCAGATTACTTCCGCAGCAAATGCCAGAATGACTTGTTTCAAATTACTATTTCATAATTAAAGAGCTAAAGACCAGAAGGGGCCACCAGATAATGTAGCCCGACCTCCTGAACATCGCAGGCCACTGAACACCACCAGACTCCTCTACACCAAACCCAGCATCCACAATTACATCAAACTACTACGGCCTTGGGGAGATTCAGCTATTGTGTACCAGGAACTACTAAGGTGCACTAATGCCCATGCCTGCTGAGAGGGGGGAGGCAAAGAGGGAAACTGCCTTGGGCCCTTTAATCGCTACTAGAGCCCCAGATGGTAAGCTCTGGGTGGTGCTGAAGGGCTAGCAGCGGGGAATGGTGGTGGTGGTGGTGGTGGGAAGGCTAGCTACAGCTCCTTCTCCCTAGGCTACACCCCTTCTGGAACCATCTTGCTCAGGGACCCAGGAATTCTGTTCCCCGCACCCCTGCTAATGCCTTAGGATATTGATTTGTTGAGATATTTCTGATGAATCTAGCATTTGTGTGTTTGCACGTAATTGTACCAATTTGAAGAGGGAGGGAATGCACCATTTTTTCCCTGTCAGTAATAGCAGTTTAAACACAGAATGACTCCTTTATCTTCATTAAAAATCCTCTGGATTGACGCTAGTGTAAGTTATTATTATTACTATGTATCGCTTGGTTAGCACAGAAGAAGTCCTGTTCTCATTTATTGTATATTTTGTATTGAGCAAAACGTGACACAAGGTGTAGTGATTTTTTTCCTTTGCAACTGTTTCAGCCCAATCTCCAGCTAATTTAAATTCCCAGAGTTGGTGAGAAACCTGGACTGTTTTGATCTTTTTAACATTCCCTAAATACTCCAAGGTCCCTTTCTCACAGATAAGTCCATCTTTCTGTTTTATTATGTGTACAAGAAGAACGTTACAAGCTAAGATTTTTAAACATTCTGTGGTTCTCACCACAATGGCAAACTGAAAAAGAAAACACAACTAACATCACGACACACAACGGGCATGAACTCATTCACTGAAACAATAAAATAAAATAAAATTTCATCGTCTAGTAAATGTTAATTCCCTGCTTACTTTCAACTATCCTGGCCTTATTTAAAATATTTGGCCATTTTAGTTTTTAAGTGATTGACTATTAAAAGGAGAGAGAAAAATACTATTATTAAAGGACTGGGAATCAGAAAATCTGCTTTCAGTATTCTAGCCGCTGCCCGAGACTTGGGGAAGTCATTTAACTTCCCTGCGCCTTTCTGATTTGCCATAAAACAGTGTTGCACAACTCAAAGCTGGATTAGTACCTATTCTATTCTATGTATTTGTTTCTTACACCAGGATTATCACCATAATATCTGAGTATCATTGTCTTGCTTCTCCTTACTTAGGGTACGTCTACACTGCACGCTTATTTTGAAATAAGCTATTTTGGAAGAAATACTCCAAAATAGCTTATTTCAAAATAGCACATCTACACTACAGGGAAGCCTCAAAATTCTGAGGCAGGCTTCCCTAACGTGGACATGATACCTCGATTTAGAACCCTAGGAGGCACTGGGGAGTAATTACTTTGAATGGCCCTGGGGAGGAGCTATTTTGAAATAGCAGCAGTAGAGCGTCCACACTACTGCTATTCCAAAATAGCTATTTCGGAAGAAGTGTTATTCCTCATTGAATAAGGTTTGCAGATTTTGAAATAAGCCGTTCGTTATTTTGAAATAATGGAATTGTGTTGTAGACACTCACATTGTTATTTTGAAATAATGTCAGTTATTTCAAAGTAACTGTGCTATGTAGACACACCCTTAGTTCCATCCTATTTATTTCAATCCATTTTTCCATGTCATTTTGAATTCTAATCCTATTCTCAAAGCACTTGTGGGATGCTGACAGGTGGACCAAACCTGGGACCTCTGGAGCTTAGTGCATGAGCCTCTACCGCTTGAGCTAAAAGCCAACTGGCTCTCAACTGAGGTGCAAGTGGTCTAAGTGCTACTACGTGGGACAGTGATCCACACCCAGAAGGTGTGTGGGCTACATTTGCATCCCTGCCTATCCTGGGATCATCCACAAACTTTATAAGTGTACTCTCTGTGCCGTATCAAAATCAATTATGAAGATATTGAGCAGAACAGGACTCAGTACAGGTCTCTTGCAGCTTGACTGTAAACTGTTAATAATTATCTTACAATCAGCAAATAGTCTGTTAGCACTTTAAAGACTAAAAAAACATGTAGATGGCATCAAGTGCTACCAGACTATTTGTTGTTTTTTAAGTTTATCCAGTACAGACTAACTCGGCTACCTCCTGAAGCTTTTGTTAATAATTAGTCTCTGAGTTCTCTCTTCCAAGAAGTTGTGCACCCACCTTTTAATAGGCTCATTTAATCTATATTTCTGTATTTCTCTAGTTTGTTAAAGAGAAGATCCTATGAGATAGTATTGAAAACCTTATTAATTCAATATATAGCACATCTACCACTTCCCTCTCCCCGTATCTATAAGGCTTATTACCTGGTCAAAAAAAGGACATTGGATTAGTTTGACATGGTTTGTTCTTGAGAAATCCATGTTGACTGTTACTTATCGCCTTATTTTTTCTAGGTTGCCACTCTAGCTTTACTGACCCATCATCTCCTTTATGTGCCAAGTACATTTTCTTATTAAATAAAAAAATAATCATTGTTAGGCATGAGCCTAGGAAGCTCTTGTTCCTAAGTCTGTACGGTATTGCTGACAGTCTGGCTGGCATTGCTTATGTTCTGTAAGCAACATCACCATGAGCATGTTAGTTGCATAATGGGTGAGGTTAGCCTAAGTGGCTGAAGAGATGTGCTGAATAGTGCTGTTTAAAGCTATCTAGCCAGGCAGCGGCTTGGCAGCATATGGAAGTTACAGTCCTTGCCATGTCTCAGGCTCCAGGAGAAAGAAGAATGGATAATGGGCAGCAATTCATGATTTGCAGTGGTGATGGAGACACACATCCCCACGAGGCTCCCTGCTGCCCCGGTGTCACTGACTATGTAGCTTTGCCGAAGCAATTACTCCTGTGGTGAGCTCAGAATACGAATGTCTCAGTGTCACTGACCTATCCAAACAACAGCATTTTTAGGTTAACCTGAAGGTAAAGAATCCAAGAATGAACCAGCCTGAGTGCTGAGTCAGAAGAGAGACTAGAATCTAGGCTCCTTTAGTTCTTGTCACTTGCCAGGATGCTAAGACACATTTATTTATGTGTTGTATTGAAAAATGTCAATCTATCACTAAGTCCTGAGGGGTTTTCTTGGGAAGTGTGCATTCTGGGTCCAATCAGCAATCAATTTGCAGACAGACATCCTCAATAAGGTGGGGTGAGTTTTGCTTCTCTGTTTCTTAAAGTCCAGAAGCTTAGCAACACAAGATGGAGGTAAAGCAGAATACTCCTAAAAAGAAACTGTTATATTGCACCTTTCCAGAAAGTGTGTTCTGTGCTCCCCCCCCCCTCCCCAACTTCTTTGTGATTATGCCTTGAACTTAGCAATTTAGTGGGGCATTTTTATTGGGGATGATCTAGACCAGGGGCCATTTCTTGCAGTTTGGGTTTACATGGGACTCAACATACGCCCCCATGGGTGGTATCCTTTGAACATGGCCTCCTCTGGGAACACACTCCAAAACAGCAAGCCATCTCCCAGGTGGGGTGAACATTGAAAGACACAAGTGGACGGGCTGGCTGGAACAGATGTGTACAAGGTGTCTGTGTTTATAGCACCCAGGGAGGAGGTACATTGAGCGTCGGGGCATTGTGTGAAAGAAGCTATTTGCATGTATTTACATGTATTTGTAACCACACTTAAGTTGTAGTCCTCAACATGTGCTGTGAGTATCATTGTGGCCCCCAGGGCTTCCAGAGTTGAGTAGCCCTGATCTAGACAGTGCTTGGTCCTGCCATGAGGGCCGGGGACTGGACTTGATGATCTCTCAAGGTCACTTGCAGTTCTAGTATTCTATGATTTTCCTGGGCATGCATCTTGGTAGGATGGCCATTGGCAAGCCATGCAACTTCCATGTTTGGAGAGGAGGAGGTTCTGTAGTGTTCCTCCATCCCTCAAGACACATTATAGCATGACACTGGCGAAAGGGACAGGTAGCTGCTAGGAGTCATGAGATCCAACTTAATTGGCATGCATGACATGGTGCCAGTTGTCCAGGGAAATTAACTAGCAGTAAGGAAGGCAAACTTTTACTTCATCCCGTCTTAGTGTAATTGTAATGTACACCTGTAATTAAGTGATAGAAGTGTAGCCGTGTTAGTCTGGGGTAGCTGAAGCAAAATGCAGGACAATGTAGCACTTTAAAGACTAACAAGATGGTTTATTAGGTGATGAGCTTTCGTGGGCCAGACCCACTTCCTCAGATCAAATAGTGGAAGAAAATAGTCACAACCATATATACCAAAGGATACAATTAAAAAAAATGAACACATATGAAAAGGACAAATCACATTTCAGAACAGGAGGGGGATGCAGGGGGGGGGGGAGGAAGGAAGGTAAGTGTCTGTGAATTGATGATATTAGAGGTGGGGAGAGTGGGATGTTTGTGAGTTAATGGTTTGTGAGTTAATGTGATTTGTCCTTTTCATATGTGTTCATTTTTTTTAATTGTATCCTTTGGTATATATGGTTGTGACTACTTTCTTCCACTATTTGATCTGAGGAAGTGGGTCTGGCCCACGGAAGCTCATCATCTAATAAACCATCTTGTTAGTCTTTAAAGTGCTACATTGTCCTGCATTTTACCTGTAATTAACTCACTCATAAGGAACTCATACAGTTCCTGTTGTTTATACCAATACTATTCCACTGCAGCAGTGGGTATGTGGCAGGTTGCGTATTGTCTACTGCTCCTTGCCCCATTGATATTTTCATGCAAAAGTTCCATGCTTCAGAATTTTACCAGGGAATTAGCCAGGCTTTTGAATTTCTATGTACTTTCCCCCCAAAGGCACAGAAAATTAGTGTTGTAAGCAGGTGCAAAGTGGAATGAGAATGAAACCAAGAGAGTAGATAGGTTCAGGAGGCACTGTTGTTTGCTGTCTGTATTAGCTTTGGGTTTCACTAGCAACAAAAAAGCTTGGCTTGTATATGAGATCTGAAACTCTGACATTTAAGAAGATCCAAATCAAATAGACTGGAGAATGTAAATAATTAAACCGCACAAAAAACGAATGCTGAAAAATAATGTGACAGGTCAGACTTAACCCCACTAAAGCCAGGCATTCAGAGTTAATCCATATTCCCCTCACTTAGGCATTACATCACAGATGGTAGGTATTTAAGGGCATATCTACACTAGGAAATAATTTCAATACATCTTATTTCAAAATAACAACTCCCCAAACAATAATTTCAACATAGCATGTCCACAGTATGAGGAGGCCCAAAATTAGTCCTAGGCAGGCTCCATTAATGTGGACTATCCGTTAATGTGGGCACTATCACAATTTAGAGCCCCAGCAAGCACTGGCGAGAAAGTAGTATGAATGACTCTGGGACAAGTTATTTCAAAATAGCAGCACCAGAAAGTTCACAATATCCCTATTTTGAAATATCTATTTTGGAATTAGCATTATTACTCATGGAAAGCAGGAGTTATTATTTCAAAATAACCAGCCTGTTGTTGTGAAATAATGGGCTTGGTAGTATGGATGCTCCATTTGTTATTACAAAATAAGGGGAGTTATTTCGAAATAACTCCTTTGTGTAGACCAAGGCTAAAGCAGTTTACTGTTAGGGGAATCTTGCATTAGGCTAAAGAATGAGTCAAGGACATGGCCTTAAAAAGGCACTGACACTTCAGGAAAAACATAAGCTGAAGGGGAATGGCTTAGTGACTTAATCCATTGGCCTAGATCAATTGTCACCAAACCTTATGGCTATGTCTAGACTGGCAAGTTTTTCCGCAAAATCAGCTGATTTTGTGGAAAACTTGCCAGCTGTCTACACTGGCCCCTTGAATTTCCACAAGAACACTTACTTCCTACTGTAAGAAATCAGTGCTTCTTGCGGAAATACTATGCTGCTCCCGTTCGGGCAAAAGCCCTCTTGCACAAATCATTTGCGCAAGAGGGCCACTGTAGACAGTACAGTACTGTTTTGCGCAAAAAAGCCCCGATGACTAAAATGGCGATTGGGGTTTATTGCGCAGAAGCGCGTCCATGCCAATCTCGCTCTTTTTCGCAAATGCTTTTAACGGAAAACTTTTCCATTAAAAGCATTTCCGGAAAATCATGCCAGTCTAGACATAGCCTATATGTCTTGCCCCTCCTTACTCCTCTCCATATCTCTCCCCCGCAAGCCATGGTCAGGAGCAGGAGCTAGGAGTAGGGTCAGAGCAAGGGCTGCAGCTGGGGGCAGGTGGTTGGGGCTCTGGCCAGGGCTGGGAGCAGGGCCAATTCAGGGCCAGAACTTCAGCTAGGTCCATGGTAAGGAGTGGAGCCACACCTGGGGATGCTTTTAGGGGTTTGGACTCAACCTCCTGATGTCTCTTCCAACTCTATGATTCTATAGGCCAGGAACCAGGGTGAGGAGTGGAGTCATGGTCAGGGCCGGGGGCGGTAGCCATGTTCCTGGTCAGGTCTGTAGCTGGAGATATGGCTGAGCGTAGGGCCACGGCAGAACTGAGGCCAGAGCAGGCTCTCTCCCCAGCCCTCGTGGGGGCTCGCCTGGGCTCTGCCATTTTCCCCTGAACATTTCTCTGTGCTCTTGTGAGGGGGTATGCCTCAGTTTTCAGACTGTTGGCCTAGACCAGGGCTACTCAACTTTGGAAGCCCCAGGGGCCACAATTGTACTCACAACACATTCCAAGAGCTGCAACTTAAGTTGTGTATACATGCAAATATATATGCAAATATATGCAAATAGCTTGACACTGACGGGCATGAATCCAAAGATTAAGGCAAGACTGTACAACACGTGGGCCCAATTTAAGTCAGTTCTGCTGATATTAATAAAATGCAATATTTACCCAATTTCCACCCATATGACAGCACTTTTAAAGAGCAATGACAGTTCAGGAATTTAACTACTAAAACACATATCCACAGAAGACCAGTATATTGAATCACCATTGTGGAGTGTATTCCTAGTGGAGGCCATGTTCAAAGGATCCCACCCGTGGGCCTCCTGCTGAGCCCCGTGTAAACCCGAACAGCAGCGCGGGCCGCATGCGGTCTGCAGGCCGCGTGTTAAGTAGCCCTGTCCTAGACTCATTGAAACCATAGATTCATCTTCATTGTGTTCACATGGTTTCCTCTATGGCTGGTATCTCTGGAGAGGCTAGTGAGGGGGCATCCGACAAGGTCTCTTCTTGATTCCATCCATTCAAAAAAGCAGTGAAGAAACTCTAGGTTTACACCAGTGTCAACAAGGACAGATTTCGTCTCTGAATGCACCTTTTCTATAAGAGTATCCTATGTACCGCATTGTTGTGATCAGATTCTGTGTATCAATTTGCTGAGGCAAATAAGGCCATATTTTCATGGGACTATTTTGTTCTTCCTTACACCAGTGTAAATATGGAATAATTCTGTGAACATCAATGGGAGTTCTGACTCAGTGAGGACGTCAGGCTTTGGTTCCAGTTCCATATTTTAATATCAATAAAGGCAATTTCAATTTCACAATTTTTGGGAGTGGGGGGGTTGCCAAATGGTACCATAGTAATGGGAGAATGAGAAATGTTGAGAGTGCAGGCATATCTCATTACAGAACACATGGAACAAAGTTTTTGCTCAGTTACACTAGTGAAAACGTGGCATGAATAGTACTCTCCCTATGGAAAACACAGATCAGTTAATGGATATATGAAGGTAATCACGTAAGGGAAACAGACAAATTTGAGCCACATTATCATATTGTAGGAAAAGCATGTGGTTGGGTACCAGAAATAGTTATGGACAGGAAGCTATCAGAACAAATACCTTATAATCTTTAATTACCACAAGTGGGCAGAACCTTACTTTTATGTTTGAACTTTGGCAAATTGAATTAAAGCTGCCCAAAATATCTGCTCTGGGCTCTTAGCATTTATATAGCCCTTTGTAGGAGTAGCAAAGATGGCATCACATCCATGGAAAAGGAAACTTCTCAAGAAATCAGCACAGAGGAGTTGATGACAAACATCCAAGATGAACTGATGATTTGCAAATGTTTTATATACCAGTAACTTTCAGTTATTCTACTCAAAAGAACATCCACTTAATTAAAGCTTCAAACCACATTCAACAGGCAAACCAAACACACTAGTTCTTGAGGAAAGGAGACCAACAAGGAGTTGTCCATTTCTACTCCCTTACTCTGAAACACACTCCGACTTGTCTTTTCAATAATAACATGGCACTCTCCATGAAATGAAGTTGTTTAAAAAACACTGAACAATAGAATGGAAAGCATGCCCATTCAACAGTTGTTGTTTTTAATTTGCTCATAGGGTAACATTTATTTTTGTGTATGTGGCCAGCACAACACTGTCACTCAATCTATTCAAATTAGAAGTCCTATTTTAGTCTTATTTTGAGAGTTTAAGTGGCTCATAGTCTTTGGGCTGCCTTCCCCTCACCCGAATACCATTCATATAAACAGAATTAGTAAACAAGGCAGAGGGGTGCCATCAGCAAATTCCATACACAACATAGTTAAAATTACAACTTAATACACCCTGTATGTTTTTGTTGGGCAGCATAATGATTGAGGTTTTGCAAATGAGTTCAAAGACGGACGATGGCCAACCTGGTGTCCATAGTTTTTCTGGAAGGGGCACAGAATGTTTGCCAGTGGAAACAGAACCAACTTTCCAGTGTTTTAATTTGCAAAAACTAAGGGCTGTGATTTATACTTTTGAAGGAAAAAAAACAAACAAACCCTAACAGTACATTCTGTATAGGGGTTATTATTTTGCCAATAGTTTGTGGGCTGGATGATGAGGTGCATTCCTGAAGATTAGACATCACTGATCTTTTTTTTCCTTCCAACAAACAAAAAAGCAAGAGAAGCAAAATTTTCCCTAAAGGAGAGACTGTTTTGTGAAAAGTTCTGAATTAGCGTGGTTTCCTTTTGGTTCTTCTTCTATGAGGAATACTCATCTAGCAACACAGTTAGTCAACTTTGACTCAGGGATAAGATTGTTGCTTGACATTGGGGACAGTCGAAAGGATAGTGTCAACATGTCACTTATGTACAAAAATTACATAAAAGCCTATGGATATAAAATGCTGTTATGAAATGTTTTAAACACTTTTCTGTGTTCTTCTGCTCTTAAACCCTACAACATTATGCTAGTATACAAGAACTAGAAGTTCATATGGAATATAAATGGAAAATACAATTGACAAACACAGCTCTTTTGACAATGTGTCATTTAGAAAGTAAACAGTATAAATTGTGAATTATTATTGTGATGATGATATGTTAGAGTGTTTTTTAGTAACATAGCTAAAGGGCTGGGGTTAGAACCTTGGTTGTTGCCAGTTGGCATACCTTTACCAGTTGGGATCTGGCTCTTTATTTTTATTGCAACAATATATTTACAACAGGATTTTCCTTAAATTATTTCTTTCCCTATCCTAAAGCTTCAGAAAAGTTTATTTGTAGCTGATCCATAGTTATCTACTTATAAGAAGACCAAGTACACGGCAGAAATTCAGCCATTTCTAATGGTTAACAATGCCACTTTTTAAAGATGGGAATCTTTTTCATAGATCTGATTTCCTATAAACTCTAATTCAAATACTCTAAAGGTACATCTACACTACAGAGAAGATCAATGCTGCCGCTGTCAATCTTCCAGGGTTTGAATTAGTGGGTCTAGTTAAGATAGCTAATTTGAACTGAGAGGGGTACTCCAGTCAATGCCGGTAGTCCTGCTTCCACAAGGAGTAAGGGAAGTCAAAGGGACAGTGTTCTCCAATCGACTTCCTGCCGTGTGGAAAGCTCCAAAAGTCAAGTTAAGGTACTTCGACTTCAGCTACGCAATTAACGTCGCTGAAGTTGCGTACCTTAATTCAACCTTGTCCCCATGTGTATACAAATCTTAAGATTGCTCATCCATAAGGAAAAAAAAAAACATTCAAAAGATATGCTGTTTTATGAAGACACCTATTTTTGAACATTTTTTTTCTGGTGTTTCCTGATGATCTGTGTCACATTCTCGCTTCAGTTTTCTGTAGAAGGCTTTATCCAGAATATTACAGGATGCCAGGAACTCAAGGAGATTTAGAGTAAAAAAAAGATGAGAAAATCTAAAATTAGATTACTTGGGGGAAGGGACAGGGGGAATCCTCATGCTTAAAGGCAAAAACCAAATGCTAAATGAGGAGGGTTAGGAAATCTACCCTATGGTTTTGTTATTCCATAATTGTCTATCTTTCTCTTGCACGTTTTGCTGAAGAATCTGATATTGACCATAGTCAACAGTAGGACACTGAGCTATATGGATCCAATATAGCTATCATTATGCATCAACTATATTAAACTTAAAACTGCATGTGTCATATACTCTTTAATACATCAAGTTGACAGCTGCATAATTACAAAAGCACAAGTTCCAGATCAGATTTTGTCATGTTTCTTCGAAACTGGGTTTTCCCTTTTTGTATGATTTTCACAAACTTTCTTCTGTTAATCTCTTTCTTTCTTTTACATTCTCTTCTAGGACCTTTAAAACCAAAATAATCCCTGACTAGCACATTTCCTTGTAAGAGTATGATATTCATTGTGAGAACAATGTTATTTGGATGAAACAAGACTCCCCAACGAACTCCCTTGGACCTTGGAAAAATCTATAACGTTTCTACTGAAAGATAACCTAAGTTGCAATTTCATCTTTTAAGGTAAATTAGTAGGAACACACTGTAGATTTGGAACATTTTTACTTGCAAGAAGGAGTAGATCAGTGCTTTTTTACAGCTACTAATATATATTTGCAAAGCTACAACAATCCTTCTGATTAATTTCACATTCCTTTAAATTCTCAAAACAAGAATTACAAGATTACAGTACATTGTCAAGGTGTAAAGAATGTTGGCCTGACTCTTGTATTAAAATGTATTACAATACTAATGCTTGTTAATAGGAGGTTTACTATGTCCTAACAGTGAGATCTATCCATCTGTGCAATAGAATTCCAGAAAAATGGTGGAATCTACTTTATTTCAATCATTTAAAGCTGATCTGGATAAATAGGAGAGTATAAATCCATTCTGGTAGCGGTATGGGCTACAAGCCATCAATCAATATTGGTCAATTTCCATCTTCATGATTACTTATGCCTTCATGGTCATCATTATAGTAAGAGTTACTAAGACTCAAACACCGTGGTACATTATTGCCTGTATGTAGTAAGTAGAGATGAATAGTCTACTTCAGAGTAGGTATAAAATGAATGCCTTTCCATTGGCATCAGTTAAGTCAGTAGAGTTGTGCTTATGAGAGTTTTATGTCTCTCTAAATTGGAGCCTAAGAGTTAATTTACAATGGTAACCATTAAACATTGTACAATTGACCACTCACAGAAGATATATTTACTTTCAGATCTAAACGTAGCCATCCTGCAGCAAAAAAACTTCAGGACCAGACTTCAAAGAGAAACTGCTGAGCTACAGTTCATCTTCAAGTTTGACACAATCAACTCTGGATTAAACAAAGACTGTGAATGGCTAACCACAAAAACAGCTTCTGCTCTCTTGGAATTCACACCTCCAGATCAGCTACTAGAAGTGGGCCTCATCCTCCTTGATTGGATCCACCTCGTCATCTCCAGCCTGATTCTGGCCTGCATATTTATACCTGCCTCTGGAAATTTCCATTACATGCATCTGACGAAGTGGGTCTTTGCCCACGAAAGCTTATGCTCCTACACTTCAGTTAGTCTATAAGGTGCCACAGGACTCCTCGCCGCTTTTGCAGATCCAGACTAACACGGCTACCCCTCTGATATTTACCTTGATTTTCAATGCACTTCCAATTCTGATAATAGAGAAAAAACTATATGGAGAGTTTAAGTTAAATACCACCTGTAATGGGAAGATAAACAGGGATGATAGTAAAAGAATTAATACTATTTCCAGGTCTCAGGAATGGGCCAGAGTCTCAAAGATTTATACCCATTGCATGGCAGGAGCCACTGCCCCCTGATGTAAGTGAGTATTTTTACCTCATCCATTGCACACTCTTTGCTCTGTGCAATCCATTCATTTTTAAACACCAAGGGCTCGTCTACACTGGCCCCTTTTCCGGAAGGAGCATGTAAATTTCACCAGTCGTCGTAGGGAAATCCGCGGGGGATTTAAATATCCCCCGCGGCATTTAAATAAAAATGTCCGCCGCTTTTTTCCGGCTTTTAAAAAAGCCGGAAAAGAGCGTCTACACTGGCCCCGATCCTCCGGAAAAAGTGCCCTTTTCCGGAGGGTCTTATTCCTACTTCAAAGTAGGAATAAGGGCCAGTGTAGACGTAGCCCAAGGCTCAAACCTGGGATTACAAAGGCAGTGAAGGGCTAAATGTGTGGCTAGTGAGTTTGGACACTCTGTGCTTAAGTGTTTACATACCAAAAACAATTCAACCTGAGTAGCTGCCTAATGAGATGTTCTCTGATTTGATGGAATACAGTAACTTAGAGACTGTATTCAATACGTTTGTATGCTAAACCAACACCCAACTCCAGGGACAGACTCTCTGAGAGACAGCGGCCTTCTCTTGGGTGGGTCTTACCAGTCACTGAAGCTACATCACTATAATTAGCATCAGTCATAATAGGAAAACAGAGGAATAAAAGAGAGCTAGGAGATAACAGTTTCAAAGGCTCAAGAGGAGTCCCTGTTCTGTGTGGCATAGCCACTAGGGATTAATTAGGTCTTCTGTAAATCACAGGGTGACTATCATATCTCCCTCTACTCTGTGGCACATCCGGTGTAAATACAAAACATTGGGTAAGTGGGGACTTTGTAGGGTAGTATATTTAGAAACAGCAGAGAAAGTATGCTACAGGCACTTAGTGAGAAGCGGTATCTCCTCCCCTGAGCATTTAGTACAGTGGAAACACACCAATATCAGTCACACTTTAATTATCCTCCATGGCTCACCCAAGCTTCAGAATGAGAGGATGCAGAAACGTTTGCTGCTGCCTTACTTTATGTTCAAGCCTGGCATGGAAACTGAAGCAGAAAGTGCAATAAAGTAACAATCATTCTTTGTGTTTATTCGGGCCCTTTCATTCCAGCATTTCAAAGCACTTTATCAGCGTTAATTAATTCAAGTCATTTAACACCCCAGAGAAGTGAGCTAGTGTTATAATTCCATCCTCTCAAAAAACAAAACCAAGAGCGAGTAAGTCATTTGTGGAAGTTATGGCAGCTAGGGAGTCGGCAGATCTTAGAAGAAAATGCTGGAGTCCTGTATCTGGGCCTGATTCACACTGATTTTATATGACTTCAATTAGAGTTAATCCTGATTGAAATGAGTGAAGAATCTGGACTACTGCTTCCTGTTCTAACCACACCCTAACACCATAGTGACTCTAATCAATAGTTCCAAATTTGTCCTTTTTATGAAAGAATATGGGCACCTCACTTGGCCAACTTTAACAGGTACATTTTCAGTATGGGAGGAAATTTTTGTTACTTGGAACCCACACACCCACAGTTGCCTCACTGCCCACATACCCCTCACTGTTTTACTAATGAGCAGCTGCATTGCTCCGTATCATTAGTAAGATCTATCCTACCACATCTACCACAGTTACGATGCACTGTAGAAGCCAGGGTATGCTGTGCTTGCGAAATGACTCTGCCGTACAATGCTGTGCATTAATTTTTAACAGAAGATTAGATCAGATGGTGCCATAGATTTTAATGCAACATAATCCTTCCTTTTTAGGGAGATGCAACTTAACGGAATGACAACAAATCCCAAAGCAGGCTGACAAGTCTCAGTGTCTGACTAGCATCTCACAGAGACACCCTGTTACAAATGTCTTCAAATTTCTCAGCCTCCCTCATTTGTGTCATTCAGATCATTCCTTAGAAAGAACAAAGTCTGTGTTCTGATGTACTAAAGTGACACAGAGGTTACAAGGTTACTGAACACATGTGCACAAACTCTACCCAGGTCTGCCTGGAGACAATTTCTTGGGTGTACTTTCTAGAGGGCTTGTTTGGGGAATGCATGACCCCACCCACACTCTGCTACGTATTTGAGATCAGGGAACTTGTTCAAAGTGATGTTGAGGTTTTTCATTAAGAAGAAAAACAGGAAATTTGCCCTAATCTGTTGTCTAACTCTCTCCCCCTTCCAATCTGCAACTCTTCAAGATTTTTATTTTAAAATGATTATTAAAACAAGAAAGGATGTGAAGATACACATAGGTCCTCATTGTGAGCAGAGTCTAAACTATGGTTATGTCTACACTACAACCATTTTTCTGACAAACCTGAGTTACTCTACACTGCAATCGCGTTCTTCCGAATGTAAATTGAAAGAACAGAGAGGTTTTTCCAGCATTGGTAATCCTCTTTCTGCAAGGAAGAAGCCTTTTTTCCAAAAGAGTTCTTTCAGAAAAAGGCATGTGTGGATGGGAAAGAGGGAGTTCTTTCAGAAGAAGAGGAAAAAGGAAAAAGCACAGGTGCATGGTGGCCACTCCGTCCATAGTAATCACAGCTTAAACGTGAGATAGCGTCCATTCAGTGTGGACGCTATCTTTCGAAAAAGCAGATCGCTTTTTCAATGCGCTTTTGTGTGTGGACACTCTCGTTCGGAAGAAGTTTTTTGGAAGATCTCTTCCCAAAAAAAGGTTCTTGTGAAAGAAACCTGTGATCAACGCTGACAGGGACAAAGGGTTCTGGAGTAAGCCAAAGGCTGAGCCAGTCTCTGAAGTAAGCTACAGTAATTTAAAGGCTGTTCTAATCTATACCTGGCAGCCCAGTGTTTGATATTCCAGATGATTCATGTGCCATAATGTGTCCAGTAGCTTTCTAGTGCTATATTTTGGTGGTTTGGTCACATTCCTGATATCATTTGGCCAGGTCTACCCTAGACCTGGAAGGTCGGGTTAAGGTACACCACTCCAGCTGTGTAAAATACATAGCTGGACTCGGCTTACCTTAAGCCAAGCTTGGCACCGGCTTCACAGAGGGAGGACGATAGGAGCAAACACTCCTATCAGCTTCCCTTACTCCTTGTGACTGCCAGGAGTACCATCACCAACCAGAGCTGCCCTCAGCATTCAATTTAAAGGGTCTTAACTAGACCCACGAGATCGAACGCAAGAAAATTGATCTCCGGTGTGGCAAGCGAAGACGTGGCCTTACATTGAAGTCAACCAGAAATAACTCCATTGGGCCAGTGGAGTTATTCCAGGTACATACAATTTATTAGACATCAGACATGACAGATACTGATGTTTCTGAGTCATCCTGGCCAGGTCCCCATGTAAAGCAAACCGATCTCTTTGTTTATTTAACTTGGTTATATAAAGGTTTTGTTTGACTGATCATGCAACCGCATCATTATGATTGTACTTCAGCATCACTATGATGTCAGCATCCTTATTTGACTTTCTAGCACTCTTCTGACAGATTTCAACCAGTGGCTTGACAATGTAAATCTCTCATTGCTAAGCCCCTCTGAGCCATCTTGCCCTTCCTTTGCTTAGCAGCTGATGTTGTACTACAGTCAAGTGATCTGTGCTCCCTGTGTCTTGCAATTAGCATTATGCTATATGAAAATGAGGTCAGATTTGGTGCTGCAGCACAGTGCAAACCACTGCATGCTATCCATTGATCATCACTATAGAGTCCTATTAGGATTTTTTCCGTCTTCTTTCGAATCCTGAATTAAATGTAAAGCCTCACTTTCACCCAACAGAAATCCACAATTACTCCCCTAAGATCAGTCCCTTTCTACACCCTGCTGTGAATCACTGTGTTTGTCCCTCTCAGCCAAGTAAACATGTCTGCTTTCTAAACAGAAGACTCTTTTCTCTAACTTATTATTTAACAGGACTATTGCAGCAATCAAGCTAAAGTTGCTAATGAAAATGATCTTAACTCTCTTGTGCTGTGATGCTACACAAACATACTGATAAGCAGCCCCCGAGCACACTGTGAGGTAGTGGGGATTGTGTTTGTCAGAGGCTGGAGAGGAATGGCAGGAGACAAATCGCTTGATCATTGTCTTCGGTCCACCCTCTCTGGGGTACCTGGTGCTGGCCACTGTCGGTAGACAGGATACTGGGCTAGATGGACCTTTGGTCTGACCCAGTACGGCCGTTCTTATGTTCTTATGTGTTTGCTTTGTTATGCTGTATGTGATTCCTACTGTCCTGTACTGTTCTGTTGTGATCCTGTGTGTGCCTCAGTTTCCCTGAGCACTACATTGGTACCCGGCTGAGGCTGGGAACGTTGGGTGTGGCTTTCACTGAGGGGAGGCTGCCCCATCTTCGCACGTAGCCCGAGCAATTGTTTTGTGTCTTATAACCTGAGCCTGGGTGGGCAGAGCAACCAGGTGACACCTTGCCCCAAAAGCTGGACAAAGGAGGGGGTGGGGCAGCCTGCAGGCCTGGAGCCGGTTGCTGGGTGTGAGAGTCCTCTCAGCTGGCTGAGAATGCAGGGAGGTCTCCAAGTTGGATTGCACTGGCTGTTTCTGGTTCCTGTGTTAACAAGTCTGTGCTATGTTGTGTCTCTGTCAATGAATAAACCTTCTGTTCTATTTGTTGGCTGAGGCTCCCGTCTGACTGTAGACGGGACTGCAGGGGTGAATCCCCCACACTCCGTGACACACAGGCTTCTGCTTATCAGGATAGTCCATATGGATTCATTGTTTCTTTGTATTCCTCCTTTCAGTCTGGGTCCACCTTTCACGAGGCATACCTGCGCTGGTTGACAAAGGCTTCCTTGTCGACAGTGGCGCGTCCAGACTGCCCTGATCTGCCGACAAACTGCTGATCATCAGCTGGTCGGCAGAGCGCGGCAGCCATTTAAATTTAAAGGAAGCCGCGATTATTTAAATCGCGGCTTCATTTCCCTCTGCCGATCAGCCTAATCTACATGGCTCCATCGATGGAGCCATGTAGTTTAGACACACCCTGACTGTAAACTCGTTGGAGGTAGGGGCCCATCTCTTTCTGCATTTGTTTAGGACCTAGCAGAATGGAGGTCCCCATCCATTACTGGGGATCTCATAAGAACAAGACCATCAGAAGGACCCTATCAACAAACAAACAAACAAATACATAAATAATCTTTTAAGTAAATATCAAAGTAGCCTAGAGTCAACAAGATAAACCAATATAGATATTTAATCTTTAAAAACTCAGCTGATGTCAAAATCCTCTCCACTGCTAGTGTGCTAATGCTGGGTTTGTCTTTCTAAGAGCTTACTTAGCTGCACAAGACAAGTCAAATACAATAGCAGCTTCTTCAGGAGTGCACCATTGTCAAATCTAAGGACCTCATTCTTACTGAAGTCTTATCACAGGGAAACGATTGTATATGTCAACCTCATTGACTTTAACAGTTACTACTAATTTACACTATGATGAGAAGAGAGGCTGTGATTCCTTATTGGTTTTTAAAGCCAGGAGCTTAGCAACAGCCAAATCTGCCCAAAGTGCCCTTATTTTATGCACAATATGGAAGCTGCACAATTCTATATGCCCGCAGTGGTCTAAAGAAACACCTCAAATGAGATATTCTGCCATTGGCCAAACAAATGACCATATATGGCTTGGAGACTCCAAGTTCCAAAGGCGGAACTGCTTGATCATTGGCTGGAGAGTGAAGTGAGATGAGGAAAGTAGGAAGGGTGCCTGGTGCTTTGTAACATTCCCATAAAGCAAATCTCACCATATTCCATTTGATTTATTCTAGGCTTTTCCAAATGACTTTGTGCTGAGGCTTGGGCAGCTTGTGAAAAATAACAATGCAGTTAAGAAATAAAATAGAAGATTGCTTTGGTGGTAAATTCAAAACCTCTCCCTCTTATGCCTGCCGAGCATTACTTCCTTTCCTCCCTGGTCCATGCAAACTTTGAAAGCAGTACAGGAAGCAAATGTTAAAGAGAGCTACTGACCCTACCTAACACATGTGCTCAAAGATAAACCTGTCAGGAAGGGCTTCCCATTGCTTCCACCACCCTTATTGTGTTCTCTCTTCATCCGTTTTCCACAGAAAGTGACAGACTAGTGCAGAGCAATGGTCAGGCTCGTGTGGTTTTCTGCTTCCAGATGTGGCTTATAACTTAACCCTGCATAAAGCAAACAGAACAGAAATGTATCCGAAAGGATCGGGAGATCCTCTTTCCAGCCATGGACCCACTTAGTTTGTAGTTGGAGTTTTAAGAGATCCCTAAACATCTAGTTTACACTGCCCTCTCTTGCACAAGAAAATATGCAAATGAGGCAAAGCGGAAGAGCCATTCTTTCTGGAAAAAAGTGGCAGCACAGCTCTTGCACAAGAGGGGTATTTTACACAAAACAGAGCTGTGTAGACCGCTCCATTTTGCGCAAAAGCCCCTTGCGCAAAATGGTGGTTAATCAAATATGTAAATGAGGCACGGTGATATTCACTACTTCACCTCATTTGCATATTTTCTTGCGCAAGAGAATGTAGACACAGCCCTAGAGCCCAGATAGACACTGTAATGCAGGTGAATGAACCCATAAAGAATGGCAAAACTCCCAGGCAAGCCCTGCTGAGGCATGACATATCAAACCTTCCACCTGTAATTAAATATTGCCTGATCTGCCCTCTCAGATCATATGGACAGACGCAAACTTCCAACTTTGAGTTGTTTTTTAATAGTCGGTATGTGATGCTGCTCAGGGCACTGAACGTGAGATGCAGTCATGGTGGAGACAGGTGAATAGATAGTCTGAAAGTAATTTATATGTCAAAAGTGTATGGGAAATGAAATTTATTACCTGGATATCATATTTATACCCATCTCAGGGACTAATCAGTCCCCAATCTTTAATGAACTCATCCGCATAGTACTCCTGCAAGGTACGCCAGTGTTATTACTCCCAGATAGAACCCAGAGGGGCCAAGTAACCTACTGAGGTCTCATTCAAGGTCTGTGACAGAGCAGGGAACTGAACCTGGCTTTTTCCCGCTCTAAACTAGTATGCTTAGAGTAATATAGGTGCTAAGATTTACCAGGATAGAAAAACACTGACCTGAATGTAAGTCTGATGTGCATCTGCATTAATTATTGTTTGAATGTCCAGGAAGGCTTTTAAAATCATTATTATATAATATATGTAAATGGTGGGAGATTAAAATTGCCTGGTGATGGGAACAATCACAACTATGGAATAGCCTCCAGCCAGAGGACTAGATGTATTTATAATACAAGCAGTGTTTGTACATCACCTAGCACAATGCAATCCTGGTTCATGACAGGGGTCTTAAGATGCTTTGATAATACAGCAAATAAATCATTACACACACACACACACTCTATACCAGGGGTTCCCAACCTGGGGTACGAGAAGCTTGTCAAGGGAGTACGGGGAATATTTGGCAAATAACTAGGTTATCCTAATTGCAATATTCCAAAAGTAGTAGTGTAAGTGAAAAAACTTGTGGATTCTAGAGTCTAGAATGTATTTCCTTTCCTATTGAATAAGGGGTACAGGAAGGTTTACTAAAAGCCAAGGAGGTACGGGGACCAAAAAAGGTTGGGAACCCCTGCTCTATACATATAAGATGAGACAAGCATAGATCTACATCTAGATGTTTCAGAGCTGGTTGAATGAGAAAACATTCACCAGAAGGAAAGCATTAATCAAATGTATTTTTTGAAAAGTATTACTGCTGGTTATCAAATAAGATATTTGCTGTAAGCTATGCAATCACACCTGTAACTGTGGAACTAGAAAAACTTACTTGTGGAATATAATATTCAGCAATCCACAGCAATATTTGCAGAATAATGTAGTGGCCTAATACTATTTAGCCACCCCTAGTATGGTATTCTCTGCACCCAATATGGCAAGGCCTCTTTCTCCCTGGGCAGTATTTGGGCCAACAGCCTCTACCTCCTGCCACTTTTTTCCAGGGTCTGGGCTTGCAGCTGGTTTCTGGTGTAGGCCACTCCTCCTGGGACTCCCTCACCTGCTATTTCTAGCTCTGTAACTCCCTCCCTCACTTGCTCTCTCCCCTTGTCAACTGGGGAGGCTTTTAAAGACTTCCTGCAGGCCTGAAGTGGAGTCAGCTGGCCCCAATCTGCTCAGCCAGCTCCCAGCCAGGTGCTCTTAATTGACCTACAGCCCTGCACCCCTAATTAGCAGGACTTTTTCCCTTTTGGGGCTGCCTTTTCCACTACTTTGTAGCAACCCTCTGGCCTGGCCACACCACAGAAAGGGGAATTGCTTTATCCTCTAGTTTGAAAAACAGCTCTCTCCTGGCTGCCCATTGTGTGCAGCAGTACAAGATTACAGCATGCGCTGTCCTTCAAAAAGTGAAACAGGTTTCAACTTTGCCAACAGTTTGCTATGCTTGTTCATGTGCAAAGTCAAGTCTCGCTTTAAAACAGGCAGCAATATTTAACTACTTGGTGAGGATTTCCAGAGATGTATTCTATGTTGCATAGCTGGCACATACCTACAAACACTTAGGCACGTGGGTAAAAATTTCAGTCATGGGAGAAGTCCTATTGATTAATATGGAACTACTCAAGAGAGTTAAGCTATTCATTTGTGTACTGTCATTTGCAGAACTGTCTCTAAAGCAGTACATACCGCATCAGCATAATTTCTCTGTATCACTTGTTCAAGACCGTTTTCCCAATAGGTTTCCTACTCTCCCTTTGTCATGTTTGTAATTGCTAAAATGATAGCTGGGCAGACAGATGTGTTATATGTCCTAGTGTAAGTAGGCTTGCCAGATGGTTTAACCAAAAATACTGACCTCCTTCACCCACCCCCCCCCCCCCCCAGAAAAAACACTGGAGAAAAAATTCTGTTGAGGGGAAAAAGAAAAGGGGGAGACCAAAGTTGTTGAGGAAAAAAAAAAAGCACTCAGAGTTATTAAGAAATAAATAAATAAATAAAACATTAAAACAGCATGGCTCCTTTCAGAGGTGTAGAGTCAAAATAGGGATAAGAACGGGAACGGTTGAGCACTAAGACCCTTAGTCTTAAGGCTTTTTGCCAGTGGCCAGTTTGTTTTCTTGATCAAGCCAGAACGCAGATTCCTTGCAGAACCAGGTAAGCATGGCGTCCGGGGGCGGAGGGGGGCTAGGGGCTGGGCCCAGATGCCTAGTGTGTCATAGGGTTGCCAGGTGTCTGGTATTTTTGCCTCCTGGCAGGGGGAAAAAAACAGAAAATACCGGACATTTTAAGTGTCCGGTATTTTCTGATTTTTTTTTTTTACCAGACAGGAGGCGAAAATACCAAATTGTCCGGGTCAATACCAGACACCTGGCAAGCCTAAGTGTAACTCACATGCCTAGTGTGGTTCACTCTCCCATGTAGTAGCACTTAGACCACTTACAGTGAGACATAAGAACAAGGGAGCTGTAGAGCCTAAAGCGAGAGCTAGTTGGCTTTATAGCTCAAGCTGTAGAGGCTTCTACCCTGAGGTCCTAGGTTCAAATCTACCTGGTGGTGATTACATTAGCAGACAGTGGGTGATGACTATTGCTTGGTCTGACCTCTTTGCTAGTTCTTTCCACTTCATCCATTAGTACTTCAGCTGCCCACCCCTTATCTAAAGGAGACACTGAGTCCTCAGCACATGTGAGTTAAACTGATGGCAGGTGGAGGTTGGGACTGACTACAAGCTATTTTGTAGATGAGTTAAGTATTAATTTATAATGCATGTTAATCATGCTAAATACCTGACATTTGGAGATTGATTATTACTGCCTCTCTCAATAGTTGCATATGATTAAATTTCTACTCCTGTACATTGACTGTGCATAGTATCTACACTATATCTGATGAAAACCATGGACTTTTTAGCTGATATTTGAGCCAGGATGTCTGATATGCATGCTAGATAAACTTTTGCTGTGTAATCTGCAGTGACAAAGACCTGCAGAGAGAATCTAAGCCATAAAACAACCCTTAGATTATGATCAGTCTCAGGAAAGGGATACAGAGAAATATAGTACTGTAGAGAGTAGCTTTCTGGTTATCTGTCTATGCTGCTGTCTCCTCTATACTTGCCACCTATCACAAATTACATTTAATCCGATAGCGTCTATCTATGGTACTTACAGAACCTGCACAGTCAGAGTAGCTATGCACTTCATAATCTTTAATGTATTTATCTTCAAGCATTTATGAAAGAGAAGAAAGGAACTGCTATTATACACCCCTCGTTATATCCTACCTGTGACACAAATCACTGAATATATCTATATCTTATCTGTAGAATGGGGATCACGACTCTTCAATCCTTTTGTCTACTGAGATTGCAAGACCTTCAGGGTAGAGACTGTCTCTTGCTATGTGCATGACCGGTTCATAACCCAGTAGGTCCTGATTTCTATGGGGCCTTCAGGTAGTACCGTGATAAAAATCATTACATACTTGCAACTGTTAGCAACATATGGACTCTTGAGAGCATTAAATGATTCTCGCTTTACTTTTAGCATGGCTGCCTCCTTACACAGTATACTTTTAGTTGCCTCCCTTACCTCCAGTAATATATAGCAAAGAGGAGATATAAATGGTGCATGGACCCTGTTGAGGAAATGTGACTGAAACTCCATGCAATAAGATTTACCAGAATAGGAGAATTCTGACTTAAAAATCTGATGTGAATCTGCATTAAATTTTTGTCTAAATGTTCAGAAAGCCTTTTAAAATCATTATTACATATTATATGTAAATGGTGGGAGATTAAAACTGGCTTATGATGGGAACTATCACAACTATGGAATAGCCTCCAGCCGGAGGACTATATGTTCTCACAGAATTTTCCTGGCTCTCATTTCCATGAAATTACAAGGTGAATCAGGGGAAAGAAGGGCAAGGTTATCATGGAAAAATTTAATCCATCCTCAGTGGACACCAGTTAATAGCTATGGACAATTTCAAAAGCAGACTGCAACTGGGAATATCAGTGAAGGACAAAGGCCAAAAAAGAAAAAAAAAACTGCATTAGGATCTTAGAAAATCATAGGCAGACAGATGTTCTTGGACTTTAATGAACAGTCTTGGCTCCAGACCTATCTTGGCAGAGCTCTTTAGTTTTAATATTTTGCCTTTTGTGGTGCAAGTTATGGCTCTGTTTAGCTGGCTCTGGTTACCTACATGTTGATGATAATTTTTCCATCTACAATTCTAAATAATACTTTGACAATGAAGAAAACCATTTATAATCTGCAATTTGATGAACTAGGTCATAGGGGACCATCACCTATTAGAAGTCTGAAAGTTAAAAAAAAAAGTTTAAATACTAAACAATGTTTAAAAGTTGGCACAGTGAGTCTAGTGAAGCAGAAAGGCAGGTCTAGCTACTTCAGCTTATTCTGTACTGACATCAATAATGTACCAAGGGAAAACAAAATGAATCAGGCTTTAATTAACACACAATTTTACCCTCAGCTGAACTAATAGTCAGTTTGGTAGTAAATTTAGGGGGATTTCCGTGCTCAGTTTCAAAGTGTCCTTCGTTATTTTAGGTTTTTTTCCTCTTGAGAATGTTCTTTTCATATATGAAGATTCAGCTGTTCTTCCAGTACCACACTGGGAAATCAGTAATGTCCAGCATGTAGGCGAGATACAGCCAGGATAAAAATGATGGGGGTTCTGAACACTTATGCATTCAGACAAACCTCAGCATTGTAATAGAAGTCACTGCAGTCTGTGGATAATTACCCCATGCTGTGACGGGGATATTAGCCTTTTGTAACTGACCTATTCATGTTAGTTGCCAATGGCCAAGAGATAAATTCAGTCTCATTCCAGCATTTCTGTATGCCATGCATTTGTTACAATTGATCTGTATCCATATGGCAATTTTTATGGATATATTTCCAAACTACAGGTTGGTTTTCTGTTGACTAAGAATGACAGACTGCTGAATATTTATCTAATACACCGGAGGAGGACAGGTTATTAGACATATGTACGTTACCTAGTAACTCTCCCATTTAAAACTTTGCTGTTCTTTAACTTAAGGCCAGATCCTAGCCCCAGTGAAGGAAATGGAACAATCCAATTAACTTAAACATAAGCAGTATTGGACTCTTAATCAAAAACTTAAAAATCTCATGTGGGCAGACTGCATAAATTCTATATTTCCTCCCAAGGCCTTCCCAAGCAATGATTCTGCCTCTTCATTTTCTATGACAGAAATGACCCAAATTTGATATGCCTCCCTAGCACAGCAGAATCCAGCTGTGAAACTCCTCCAAACATGGCCAGCCTCATAAAGTGCACACTCCTCCAGAACCCAAGCGTGAAATGTGCTGCATGATAGAGTGATGGACATCTGTCGGTACAGGAGCTTTGGGTTTGCTCTCACATCACAGTTGTTTACACTGCGGCAAAACACCTGGCTCTGTGTCATCACCAGGAAGGTAGCTCTATAATGCAAAGTGCAATTCTGTCTTGCAGACAGGGTTCAGGTCCCATTCTATGTGTGGAGGAACAGAAGTCCTGAGCCACCAAAAGGATCTTCCAGTCTCCTCCTCCTTCCCAGTCCCACCTTCCCACCTTATCTTCTACATCATGAATGCTTACAAATCAATCAGCCTTGCTCATTAATCAGCAAGGGCTTATTGCTTCTGTGGGCACTAGGTTCTTCCCATTATTACCCACATCTACTTGCATGACTTCTGCTGATCAGGAAGGGAGAGATTTAGATTAGGATTCTAACCAGTGTCTCTACCTGTCTATTCATCCAAAAACAGCCTATCACCATCATACCTGGATCTCCCGAGTGCTGCTACAACACACTACTAGTGGGGTTGGATCAGTGTCCACATAACTTCCAGGGCATCTAATGAGACAAAGACTACTGCTCATAAGCATCTTTTGTGGGTTCCCCACGCCACAGAAGAGAATTTTTGTTAGTGGGATGGCTCTAATTCCAAGGACCGTTCAAGCAAAGACTCAATTCACCATGAGAAGCACTGGATTCTACAGTACTCCCCTTGCCAGCAATCACAGGTAGAAGTTTTGGTTTAGATTGAGCCAATTTTTTTGCTGACCCCCCAACAATGCAATGTTTGGATAATGTGGAGGGGTTATTTACAGAGGACCAGACTCAATTTTCAAAGGAAACAACGGTTGAGAGGGCCAAGCCCCCTTTTGTTCAGGTTAGAAATTCAGGGCTTACCTGAAGAGGCTGAAGAATCATAAGTACTTCTATCCTTCCTATTCATCCTGAAGGACTGAATGTCCTTTTCCCTGTAAGTTCCAAACCCTTCAAAGCTTCGTCTTTTATTCCCATTCGCGTCGTTGTCCCGCTTCTCACTGGAGCAACTGATTTCACCAAACATGTCCAGGGACTCTGACCTTGCACTATTCTCATTGTTACCCGAGTATCTCTTTGTGCAAGAGTCAAGGGGATCGTTGCTTGAGTCACTTTTATCTTTGCTCTGTGTCCACTGCTGGGCATCAGAAAGCGACAGCGTAGACAGAGTATCCACTTCAAAGCTACTCTTTGAGCCTTTGTGTCCCGTTTCACAATGCTGGTGCTTCTGTTTCTCCTTATGCTTACTTTTCTCACTGAGCAACGAGAGGTCTTTATCTGAGCCACTTAGCCTTTCACTGATTGCGTGGCTGGAGAAGCCGGTGGATTTGCTAGCAAAAAGACCACTCAGATCGTCATGTGCCCCCAATAGCCGCTCATCCTTATGCTTGTGCTTATGTTTGTGTTTTCTTTTGTGAAGTCGGCCACTAGAAAGGCTTGTTCCTCCAGCTTTCGGAGGCGCCAGGGAGGACTGCATGTCTCCCAGGCTCATTCCCACAGGCGTCTGCAGGTGCACTCCATGTTTGGCTTTATGCTTGGCAGTGGTGGACATCTTCATATGAGAGCTTGAATGGAACTGGGGTGGGGGCACTGTGGGCCTCATAAATGGGGAAGCTGCTCCAAGTGTGTGGGACAGGTACAAAGGAGCTGGATACTGACCATAGTAACCAAGATTCATCATAGGCATTGATGTGTAAGGCATTCCATAGGGTGCATAGTAACTCCCACTGGGAATAGGGTAACCGAACCCTTGTAAAAAAGGCACCTTTGTCATGGTGTCATTGGTTTTGGCAGGTCTACCACGCTTCTTCTTAGACTTCATGTCGGAGGTCCTGCGAAGATAGAGCAATGGGTCATACTGGATATATGGCACAGGGTAATAGTGATCAAAATTAATCCTGAAAATACTGGGGTATGGATTTTCATGGTAAAACGTGTAGCTTCGATGGGAGATCCTGAACACCTGAAACTTGTTGATGAGCTCCTCGAGGTCTGCAAGAAACTGGAGGTCGTCTCTGTTCTGCAGGCTTTTCCTTTTCCTCTTGTGCTTTGGCTTCTTAATGCTCTCGTGAGCAAGAAAGTTATCAACAATGAGATGCTTCTGCCGGTGACCATGCCTGTTCTTTGTGCTGGTGTCGGATGGTATGGCCTCTACATTGTCCAGGGTACAGAAATCAAAAGAGTATCTCCTGCGGGATTCTGAGCTTTTTTCTGCTTGGTCAGAAGTACTGTTGTTGTCTGTACCTATTCCACTGTCGCTTGGTATGGTTTCCTCACTGTGAGACTCACTCACTGGTGACAGCGTGACTTCTTTCAGAGAACCTATTTCACACAGATGGGAAGGTGAGTTAGCCATTAACCTGGGTGGAGACAGCTTCCAAGTTCCACTGTGCATTCCTTTCTGGGTTTTTGTGGGAAGAGCACTGATGGGTTGAAGATTTGGCATAGTTTTTAACTCTGAAAAATTGGTTTCAGTGCTTGCAGGGCTAAGGTTGCCATTAGACCCCGCTAACTGCGTTGAAAGCGGATGAATAGCTGCTGGTGACAATGCCACAAGTGACTGCAAGTTGGAAGGCACTGCTGGGTTTTCTGGCTGGCTCAAAACAGGCCTGGAGTGCTTGATGCCTGTCTTCGGTTCTTCTGGAGGGGGCTGCAGCTCTGCTCTCGGCTTCCTGCCCCTTTTTTTGCCAATATAGATAGTCCCCCTCTTGCTGACATTTATTTGTTTCCCTAGTCTGGCATCGATGGTTGCAGCCCCTGTGCTGGATGGTGGCTGGGCTTTTGTTTTCAAAGCCATGTTGCTGGAGCAGGACAAGATCTGGTTCAAAATATTCTTCCTCTTGAGGGTCTTCATCTTGTTGATAGTCTTGATGGTCTTCTTATCCAACACGCCCAGCTTGCCGACCTTTTTGTGAAACTTCAGTTCGCTGATAGATTTGTCTTCCATTGGGACCATCTGGGCCAACTTGGCCAGGTTCCGTCTCCTCTTCCTTTTCTTTGTGCCTGGAAATTCTCGATTGATTGGACTGACCGGGCTGGTGGAGGTTCCTTCATGGATGGTTTCCACAGTGAGCAAAGGCTGTTTCTTTGGCCGTCCTCTTTTTTTCTTGATGGGTGTAATCACAGTAAGACTGTCTGTATTGGTATACAGAGGGCTAGATGGCGTGATGGGATAGGCTGAAGGAGGCTCCACCATCAGCTTCTCAGATGTAGCCACGGAGGTTTCCCGAAGCATGTTTTTAGGTTTGCTGCAGGTCCATCTCCGTTTTGCTGCAAGTTTTGGGTGCTGGATCTCTGGCAATTTGCTAGGTGCAGGAAGGTTGGTAAGTGTAGGCATGGATGTTGCAGCTGCAGATTTTCTAAGCCTGCTTGCACTGTTTGGGGAAGCTTTGTCAGGGCTCTCAAGAGCTGCCAAGGGAGACTCGTTCTCAGGAGCTTTCCCTTGCTTTGTGACTCGGAGATCTTTTTTACTCCCCTCCAGTTGGGAACTAGTCCTGTTTGCTACTTCACAGCTCATGGGAAGTCCAGAAGGTAGGCTTTTTTCCTGGATAGTTTTATCTGCTGGAGATTTTGCAGATTGCCTTTTTTTCCGTTTGTGGCCAGACATATCTGCTGTCGGAGTCTTTATTGGGATAGTGATTCGTACGTGACTGGTGTCACTCTCAGAACCATTGGCCGAACTTGGGTTCGGCCTCGAGGGTGATGCTTCTAGTATTTTGTCCACTGAATAAGATTCCTTTTTCCCTTCTATGCCGTCATGGGTTTTGTTCTCAAATGCTTTTTGGGCATTTTTCACCCATTCTACATCTGTGTTTTGGATGCTTTGATTTATCAAGTCCTTTTTGCTGGATTTCTTCTTTGAGCTCCCAATGGGTTGGTCAGGGATCTCCATTTGACCGCCTCCCTCTTTATCCACTAGAGGTGAAAGCCCATTGCACTCGGAGGGATTGCTAGGCTGAGATGCTGCAGTGATGTTATTTGGTGACGGAACTGCAGGGCATAAAGCCAGCTCTTTATTATTGGTTGACAACTGACTCCATGTGCTTCCTGCACCAGATTTCTTTGCTTGAGACTTGCTGAAAGAAACAACTGTCTCTTGAGCAGAAGCCTTTGGGGCACTAGTTACTTCTCGGCTGGATTCTGTATTGAGGAAGCAGCTTTGAGAAGCAGATCCGGGGTCAGAGCTTGCTGACCAGTCAAGATGGTGCTGGCTGCTGCTTTTTTGCTGGTGCTTTGATTTTAAGGTTTCGCTGGTGAAGTCCTTTTGGAGGCCTGGGTCATAGTGCAGAGCAGAATGCTTTGGGGGCCTGTCATAAACCTGCAAAGGAGAAAAAAATAAAAAGTGAGTTTCTTGGGCCCAACATAAACACAAATGCAAAGATCTTTTAAACTTGCATGATGCAGGACAACTGTTCTTAAATTATCTTCTCCTAAGTACTAAGATGCTTTAGTTGCCTTAAAAAGGACACAGGTGAAACATGTCAAAACATTTATGAGTTCAAAGGCAGCTTTGTGCAACCTTAAGAGCAATAGACATATTCTTCCATTCACTTTTAAATGACTAAGGATCCAGAAGGGCATTGGTGTGTGTTTGAACACTTCAAGCACAAACAAAACATTGCCTTGTAAATGGCCTGATTTTGCAACCTGTTCTGCTGTTGAGTAACCACTGTAGTGGTAGTCCCTCATGTAAGAGAGGGATGAATAATCAGATCTGGTGTTTGCAGCTCAACTATTGCAACAAGGTGGCAGAAAAAGGGGCAGGAGACAGTGACACGGTCTAGAAAGTGAAAGCGAAATTGATGAGTCTGCTTTTCTTAGCAAGTTCACAGAAAAGAAGGGAGAAGTATGGTCCTGAATCTTCTAAGAGTTACTTACATGTGTAGCTTTACATATGTCAATAAATCCATCTGAACTACTCATGTGAATACAGTAAGGCGGGAGTCAAAGTAGTTTTAACAGCTCCTTCCATTTTAATGAACTGTAATGTGCAATATAGTTATGCACTATGTTCAGTCTGAGAACATCCCTTCAAACTTCAGGGATAACATTAAAAGTGCTGTTATATTGAAGAATACCACTGAGCAATTGAAATTCCTCATCGAAGCTTGGTGGACTTTCTTTAGATAGAGGCTCCGCTTTTTCGGGGGGAAGAGACTTTTCTGCTTTTTTTTTTTGGAAGAGGCTTTTCTGCCAACGGCGGAAAAGCCTCCTCTTTCAGCAGAGCCCTTATGCCTCATGAAATGAGGTCTACAGGGCTCCCCGAAAGAGTATGTTTGCTCCTCTGTGAAAAAAAGCAGAAGAGCAAACATGTTCCTTGGACACGGCGGGGTTTTTGAGGGATACCAAAGGTAGTCTAGAGAAATTACGTAGATTTGAGACATAATATTTTTAAAAGCTACATCAGACAAAACAAATCCACTTCATTTCATTTTACTGACCATTTCTAGGCTCTTGTGTGTTGGTTTTATGATGATTTCCTATTGATTTTTATGAAGCTCCATGTCAAACTATGCAAAATGTTTCATACATGTAGTATCACAAGCTACTCTTCAGTAATAAACTGTGACTGTGAATACCAAATAAATGATGGGATGCTTAAAATAAATGTGTAAGCAAGGGAGGTATGGGAGAAAATAACATTAACTACACTTAACTGCCTTAGTTTGGCTATTACATTTAAGTTTATAGCAGTAGTACTTCGATAAATCCCTCTCTCTCAAGATTTGCAACAAATATTTGGGGAAAGAAGGTGCCTTTGTTCTTTGAGGATGTCAACAAACATGGGCAGAATGGTGATCCAGCAGACATCATGTTTTTGGACTTTAAGAAGCTTTGGCAAGGTCCCTCACCAAAGGCTCGTAAGCACAGTACGGAGTCATGGGGAGGGAAAGTGCTGTCGTGGATCAGGAACTGGTTAAAAGATAACACAAAGGATTTATCACTATCCACTTGCCAATAATATTCATGTTTACAGGACTCTTAAATATACACCCTGAAGCTCAGAAGAGCATCCCTGCCCATGACTGTTTACTTTGCTTATGAGCCTTTGGTGAGGGACCTGCATTGCTGTGACCTGTGCAGTCTGTGGGTTCTAGGAAGATATTACCTGTGCAGTGAGCTTGTTTACACGGATGAGTTCCATTGCCAGGGTTGTGAATTTGATACCCTCCTTCAGGATGGCCTATATAAACATAGCCCCACCTGCATCCCGTTTGGCAACTGGGAAAGCAGGTCCTTGCTCTATTATATTTTCTGTAAAATTATCATTTTAAAATCATTATAAAGCTCATGATATGCATATTCAACTTCATTGTCCCCCTGCTGCTTCTGCCGGCTCAGACTCCCAGGGCAGATTGTGCCTGGTTCTTACATGGGTGTGCAGTGTGGATGGCAAAGGGGCAAGAATGGCTCCAGAAGCTATCTCCACACTTTGCTAGCCTCAGGAAAGATCTAGGCACAACTGCAGTCCCATCACTTCTTTCCTTTTCCCCTTGGAGCTCACATGAAGGCCCAATCTTTCTTTACTCTGGCTCTCATGGTGGGACTGCCATGGAGAGGGAAGTACAGTGCACTTTATCAAGCTGTCTAGCAAGAGGCTTCCTCACCCACTAGCTTTGTGCAGTAGCTACCCCAGAGCAACATGACATACCTTCCCCTCCCAAACACATTACAGTGCCACACAGCATATAATAAATCCAGTTGTGCCTATTATGCCAGATCCAGTTCCACACCTGGAATTCTAGCCTAGTGGACGTCAATAGAACTTCTGCTACTGAATTCAGTCAGGCCAGGATTATATCTCTTGCTTTCATGTCAGGCTGTAAAGCGCCAGCTGGAGAGGGCTACCTGGTGTGAGTCTTGTTTCTCATTAATAGTTGTATTGCAGCAGCAATCGGACAGCTCCATAGTAGGGTTGTACTGGGTGCTGTACAAACACAGGAGTACAGAATAGATGCCCCAAAGATCTCTAAATAATAATGATTTTTGACTTAAAGAAACTCCCCCAAACTGGAAATTACAGGTGTCTGATAATCTAAAATGGACACCGTCCAATGAAGATGTAGCACTTTACTTCAGGGGAGCACCTAGTTCCAGGGCTACTCCAAGTAACCATCCATACTAAAGTTCCCCCCAAGATGCTGAGTTGGGAAACTCAATGCACCGAGAAATTTCATGTGAAAAAGTGAGGGTTATAACAGTCAGGGAAACAACAAAACAACCTGCTATTAGTGCCCCTCACCCTTTGCTTTCAAAAATATTTAGTTTAGGGCTTAAAAAACAAAGGAGGACCCACAACTTGAATGCCAAAACCAAATCAGCTAAATTTTTGTGACTCTGGGCTTGTTTATATGAACTACAGAGGTGCAACTTGCACAGCAACCCAAAAGTATTGTGCTCCGGATGCCCTGTGTGGATGCTGTGGGTGCAAACTAAAACATCTACATTCAAGCAAACTAGGTATTGTTCTGCTCACACCAGCAGCATCCACGGGGGAAGGGGACAGTTAAAAAGCGATGCTCTAGTGCATTGAGCAATTCACGCAACAGTGTAGTTTAGATGCAGTCAGTTCCTCCTCCGCTGTGATCACCTCTCCCAAAGTGGAGGCTGATACTGAAACTACCAACAGATCTCTAACTAGAGCCTTGCTTTTGCTATAATACTACAGAGAAGTGTAACCTACACAGCTGCTGGGTGTGGTGCACTGTCCCATCTAGACCAGCGGATGTCAAACTACGGGTTGCGACCCAGTGATGGGTCATGGAATGTCAGGCACTGGGGTCTTGTTGCAGGGGGATCAGGTGACCAGTAGGGGTGCTGTCCTGGCACCACCCTAGAAGCAGCCAGCAGCAGGATGGACTCCTAGGTGCGAGGGAGGGAGAGAGAGCGCACTGCCCCGACTGGATTGCTAGCTCCACATTCCCATTGGCTGGGAACCTGCTGCTGGGCTGCTTTTGGGGTACAGCATGACCTGTGGTGCCAGGAAAGGCAGGAAGCTGCCTTAGTACCCCTGCTGCACTGCTGACCGGGAGCTGTTCAAGGTAAGCCCCTCCTGCCCCAGTCCTGACCCTCCCCCCCAAAGCCAGAGCCCCCTCCTATATGCCAAAGCTCTCATCCTCAGCCTCATCTCAGAGGCTAAACTCTAGTCACATTATGTTGGGTCACAGGCATGAATAATTTTTTTCAATTGGATCATGAGAAAAAAAAGTTTGAAAACCACCGGTTTAGTGGCACTGAGACCACTTATAGAAAGGAAAATGAGTCTGTCTTACAGCCTAACCGGGCTTTTAGCTCATGTGGTAGAGACTCATGCATTAAGCTCTAAAGGTCCCAGGTTTGGTTCCGCCTGTCGGCATCACAGAAACACAACATTCACATTACAACGCATGTGACACCTAAGGTGCCAGTTCAGCAACTGTTTAATCACATGACGCACAAAACAGTCACAATGATTTCCAAGTGAAGCCCTTGCGGAATGGTATGGAGGCCTGTGCCATGGATTCTATGAAAACTATGTCTTCACTGAGTCTCTTCATGTGGCTTCTTCTGGGGTCATTTTTCCTAAGAACTCTCACCCATCAAACACATGTGTGTCACTCTAAAAGAATTCTTCAGATTATGCTACTCCCGCATGACAACCAGAGATCATGTGGCCTACAGCAGGTTGAATTTGATGTGCTGCAACTGATATGTGGGCACCATTTCCTTAAAAGAACTGGCAAATCAGGAAAGTAATTCAGGTAAGTGGATTTTGTTCCCAACGTATCTGTCTGGATCAGCACCTGATCCCATTGTCCCTCATGTTTCACTTTCAATTTGCCCTGCTGGGTAAGCCTCATAATCAAAGGGCATTGTGAACAAAGACAGAGCAACAACAGAAAGAAACAACTGCCTCCCATCCCCACTGCAACATTCCCCTCCCCAGATAAGAGACACGTGGAGGATTGGAGCTTTCAGTGAGGGTGACTGTGAACACAGCTCTCATCTTCAGACAGAAACCGATGGCATTCCTTTGTACAACTGCCCGTACATAATATAGAGCAGCCTGGCTAATCGTTCCACTAGATTGTTGACTTCAGCAGAGTTCATTGTAGCTATTTCAGTATCACTGAGAACAGAATCTGGCCTAGTGTGTATAGTCATACCAATGGCCATCCTGGGTCAGACCAAAGGTCCATTTAGCCTAGTATCCCATCTCCCAACAGTGGCCAATGCCAGATGCCCTAGGGGGGAGTGAACAAAACAGGTAATCATCAAATGATCCCTCTCCAGTCATCCATTTCATGCCTCTGACAAACAGAGGCTGGCGACACCATTCCTACCCATCCTGGCTAATAGCCATTGATGGACCTAACTTCCAAGAATTTACCTAGTTCTTTTTTGAACCCTTTTAAAGTCCTGGTCTTCACAACATCCTCATGCAAGGAGTTCCACAGTGCATTGTGTGAAGAAAAACTTCCTTTTGTTTGTTTTAAACCTGCTACATATTAATTTCATTTGGTGACCCCTAGTTCTTATGTTATGGGAACAAGTAAATAACTTTCCCTTATTCACTTTCTCCATACCTGTCATGATTTTACAGACCTCTATCATATCCCCCCTTCATCTTCTCTTCTCTTTTCTAAACTGAAAATTTCCAGTCTCTCTTCATATGACACCCGTTCTAAATCCGTAATAATTTTTGTTTGCCTTTTTTGAACCTTTTCCAATGCCAATATATTTTTTTTTTAAATGAGGCAACCACATCTCTATGTAGTATTCAAGATGTGGGGGTACCAGGGATTTATACAGAGGCAATAAAATATTCTCTTATTCTGTATCCCTTTTTAAATTATTCCTAACATTCTGTTTGCTTTTTTGACTGCTGCTGCACATTGAGATGATGTTTCCAGAGAATTATCCACAATGACTCCAAGTCATGGGAATGGAGGATTTATTCTTATTTAATTTTTGGTCTGTCTGTATAATTTCATGGCCTGCTCCTGTTTGCATTTTGCTCTTCTGGAGGCCCCAAATCACAGCAACTTGCAAACTCCTTCAGCATCCAGCAATTCTGAAAGATACTGCCTGTGCTCTTTTCTTGAGAGAAGTGAGAACAGGAATTTACTCCTCGGTGTGGCCAACTCCCACGATTTTAGCAGGAGTCCTGTGATATCTGGTGCATCTCTAAAATCCCTCGCTACTGGATGCGTGTGACCATGTGAAAATCTGCATTTTAATTTTTAAAACGGTAAGTACCTAGATCTGAAGGCTGCAGAGACAATACTGCCTGTCTTTTGTATTGGGAAATACAACATAATTTAGTAGTGGGCAACCTGCAGCCCGAGAGCTACATGTAGCCCATCGATGTTGTATGTGTGGCCGACAAGACATTTTGTTTACTGATGCCCACGTGCAGGGTTGCCAAATTCTGCTGGTTTCTGTCCACCTGAGTTTTTCCTACCGAGTATTACTAAAGTGACATGCATGTAAAGCAAAGGCACGTGAAGTGAGATGTGTACTGATTACACACAACATTGAGTGCGAGCAAACACTAGGTACACAAGCACAGTTAGCACAACTACCCTATTATAGTAGGTGAGGGATAGCTCAGTGGTTTGAGCATTGGACTGCTAAACCTATGGTTGTGAGTTCAATCCTTGTGGAGGCCATTTAGGAATTTGGGGCAAATATTTGTCAAGGATGGTACTTGATCCTGCTGTGAAGGCAAGGGACTGGACTTGAGGACCTTTAAGATCCCTTCTAGTTCTAGGAGATAAAAAAAATTAATGGAGATTGCCTTTTTAAACAGGAGACCATTTTAGTTATGACAATTTTGAGGCCCACTGGGAAGAAGAAGGGCCACTTATGCAGCCTGTTCACTAGCCTACATTATCCATTGCTGGTTTAAGCGCTCCCCAGAAGCTTACAAAGTAGAAAACAAAACAAAAATGAAACCCAAAGTAGTCTTTTTTAAAAAAAAAATCTCCTGATTTTTAATCCAATCTCATGATCTTTTAAATCCGACTCTCGGTTTTTTAAACACATAGACTTGGTGATGTTGCATAGACCTGTGTCAGCACCAAGCCACAATACACCCAACACCAGCTCAGAGAATAAGGGAGGTATAGCACCTGCTTCCAACTTGCTCCATGCATGTTGCCCATTTTTACAGCTGCACACGCTGATCTGGGCAGCCTGTATAACTGCCACCAGGTGGATTTGAATCTGGGATCTCTGAAGCAGAGGATAGGAGCCTCTACCCTCTGAGCTAAAAGCCAGCATGCTGTAGAGATCTCTTGGGCTTAACTGTTGCTGTGGTCTAGGTACCACTTGCATTGCTCAGTAACCACACTAGGTGTGTGGGTTACACCTGCCCAGGTCCATATGGGAGATTATCCCTCCTTTTATGCTGGCAAGCCATAAGAAGAAGAGAGGAACAGATTTTGCCAACCCATACAAGCTGGGCCCTACTCAGCATTCAAGGTGGCAGAGTCTTGCCACAGGAAATCTTTACATTTAATTACTGAATACCTCACACTTTTTAATCATTTTCCTTTCAAGACCGCCTCCCCCTTAAATCCATACCCCACTGGAATCAAATGAAATCAAAAGCAAATCAAAATCCAAGCACTACTAGAACCAATGAAATCAAAAGCAAGCCCTTAGTAAAGATGATATAGCAAGCCCTTAGTAAAGATGATAAAAAATTGATATGTTTAAAAAAAAAAACCACTAAAAGAAAATTTTCTTCCAAATTGTAAGGAGACCTCTTTTTACCAATGCACCTTCCTCCAGAAGCAGCACACATAAAGCTCATCAAGAACCTGGCTCACAAATCAAAGTTAATACTATAACGCCCCCTCTTTAAATCATTCGCAGATCCATCTGTGTAATGGCTCCTCAAGTGTAATTCCTTATTAAGAGGCTTTATCTGGAGAGATAAGCAGCTGGTTCCCATGTCACTAATTGCTGTCTGCTGTGATTTTAAAACATCTGCACCATTGTGCTCTTCATTTTCATATTCTAATCACCCTGAAACTTGAAAAAGGTACATCACTGATTGTTTCTGTGGGTTAATTAGTACACAGTCTCCTTGCAGAGACAATTTAAAGGCAGTCAGAACCTCAATCAGCAAGTTTGTTTTAAAAATTAATAACACCGGGAGCATCTGTAGGGACCGGCATCCGCAGTGACACATCAGAGTTCGCTCTGGGGATATTCCATCCTCAGTTACGCTGTCCTTAGGGAAGGGAGGGGGAAAGCGTTTCAGAAACTAATGATATAATTTAGAATCAGGGTCACAGCCATCCTTGAAAATTAGTCTAAAGTGCCTAAGTCCCAATTTTAAAAGTGACGTCAGCATTCAGGAACCAAAGTCTCCTTAAAAAGTGAGTGGGATCTGACTCCTAAGTGTTCAAGTCACTTTTGAAAATGGAACTTAAGGTGTCTGAGAAAATGTTACTTTAATGTTGTTAGCAGGGACCAGGGACTTTCGCCTGAATTTTAGGTGCCCAATGTGAGGCACCTTAAAGGGGCATGAATTTCAGAACATGCAGAGCAGCCACCTTCTGAAAACCTTCTTTTTAGGTTTCTAATTAGGCATCCAAAAATTGAGCCCCCCCCCCAAATCCACTAGTCACTTTTAAAAATCTTGGCCTGGGTTCCTGCATCATAGGTATGTCTACATAGCAGCATTATTTCAGGATAACTGACGTTATTCTGAAATAACATAGTGTGTGTCTCCACTACAAGCCTTCATTTCAAAATAATGCTGAGCTGGAGGACTTCTTACACCAACTCCTGGTAACCCTCATTTCACGAGGAGTAAGGGAAGTCGAAGGAAGAGTGTTCTTCCTTCGACTTCCCGCTTTGTCGACAGCACCAAAAGCCAAATTAAGCTATTTCGACTTAAGCTACGCAATTAATGTAGCTGAAGTTGTTTAGCTTAATTTGATTTTAGCCCTGCTGAGTAGACAGACCCATAGAAAGCTAGTATGTATGACAAAATATTATTGGGGAGCAGGGGAGAGGACTTTTAAAGAAATAGAAAACAACTCTCCCAGGCCAAGAAAGGCATAAATAATCCTGGCTCCTACCAATTTTTGGCTCAAAGTTGAGATGCAGTAGTGTTGTACCTTCTCCTCCCAAGGGGACAGCTGAAAACTGGCCACTTGACACACACAATCAAAACAAAATAAAATTTCTATCAGCCTTCTCTGAGATTCTGGAAAGCTAGAATCACTCTTCTAAAGCCCATGTCATGATGGCTTTATGACCTATCGTATATCAGCAAACAGGGGCTTGATGCGCTGGGTTCAGTGGGAGGATTTCCCGGTGCACCGAACCTTAATAGCCGAGAGAGCCTATAAGAAAAAGAAACAGGCTTCCGAAAAGTACCACCAACTAACAAGGCCCCAAGCTCAAAAGAGCTCCATTTGGGCCTAGGGAGCTGCAGCTAAAAGAGCTTTATCAAGGCAGAAAGGAAAATAGAAATGGCACAAATATGCTAGAATTGAAGACAACAAGGCTGTGTCTACATTGGCACCCTTTTCCGGAAAAGGGATGCTAATGAGATCAGTCGGAATTGCAAATGCCGCGCTTTCAAGTTTTGAAGTAGGAATAAGGGATCTTCCGGAAAAGGGTTTATTTTCCGCAAGATCCCGTCTAGACTGGCGCTTTCCTCCGGCAAAGCCCCGAGCCGGAAAAAAAAATGCCGCGGGGGCTATTTAAATCCCCCGCGGCATTTGCAATTCCGACTGGTCTCATTAGCATCCCTTTTCCGGAAAAGGGTGCCAATGTAGACACAGCCCAAATGTACAAACGAAACCCTGACATGCCTGCAAGGAGCCTCGCTGAAGGCAGCATGGATCTGACTTCAGGAGTCTTGTGTTAATTTTTTTTAAGTCAGTTACGCTATATTAATAGACAAGTCGCTTCGTCCAAAGCAAAGGGATTTTCCGGAGTGAGTGGAATATGTGCTGTCTCCAGCCCCTTCCCTCCAAAAATCCTCCTGCTGTCAGTTATGAAAAACTGAATGGAAATGGCACTCTCAGGAGACAGGAGCTCTGATCTGTCACTTTTTTTATTTTAAGAGAAATTAACATGAAGCTGCAGGGTGATCACTTGAGAGCCTGACACAGCATGGCATTCGAGTGGGCTAATTAAGAGTAAAGCATCACCTGCATCCATTCACAGAACATAGAGCTGGTATAAATTGGTAAGATCTTCACTCAAGTCAGTGGCATCCTTCTTGATTTATACCATTGTAACGAAAAAAGACAATGTAGCCCCGACATCTTTTTCTGGTATGACTCAGTGGCAATATTTTTGATCCATAGACAGTGAAGGATGGAAAGAATCTTGGTCCAGTTAGTTACTGTGCCATCATTCTGTGGCACAAAGCTCTGTTTATCCCACTTACGTGGTCACAATAAACTCTTCTATTTCTCACCTCGTGACAGGAATTTTGTGTGTCTCTCCTGCACAAACCATTTATTCTTAAGAAAGGAGACAATAAAACACTGGTTACATTATTGCAAACTGTATTCTTTGGAGACTTGTTTTTAGAGCCGTTTTAAATCAAGGTGACTACGCCACTTAGGAATAATACAGGTATCTCAAACTTTATAGTATCCACCAAAGCACAAGTTTATAAACAGGCTTAAGCCACAGCATTTGGATCATCATCTAGATTTCATTCACTTCAGACATACAAGTTTTGGATTCTAGGAGTTTCACTCAATCCAATGCAAACACACATCAGAGCTGCAAAATTGAGGATCAGGTTTGGGTTTTGGATGCTCCATAAAGTTGGGGGGTTTCAGATCCTTTCACATCCCTGCACATATTTTCTTTGTCACATGGGTAAACAGCCTGGCTCTTCTCAGGGTTGTGTATTAAGCATCGAGTCTGGGAAAGCTTTGAACAATGGGATTCTTCTGTCATCTGCCACAAAGAGCCCATCATGACTGACATAACAATGCAGTTTAAGTATCGCGTTTAAGTATAACACAGTTTGGCTGATCAGTTTAGGCAGCTGTGAGAGAACAATCAGACCCCTATGTAATGTAGAGCACAATGGTTCTAACACAGTTTTGCCATATTCACACTATCAAGACAACCCTTGTTAGAATACTGTTTGGCCTCAAGCCAGTTTCAAGATTCTGAAGGAGATGTTCCCCCCATGTAGACAGGACTGTCAGAGGAAATCAGGGTTTCTCAAAGGGGCCTGGGTTGCTGCTTCCCATGACTCCCCTTGGCTGGAAATGGCAAACCAGAGCCAATGGGAGCCACAAGTCTCCGTGAACTATGGAGCCTTTAGATAAACAAACTGGAGTGGTCCATTAGCAACTCTCTCAAAATGGGCCCGCCGCCTGCTTTGAGAACACTGGAGTAGAGCCTTCATGTGTTGCTAATCAGAATGCTTTCATTTAACCTACAAATGGTGATCTTCCCTGCTACCAGTGTAACCAAGGAGAGTTACTAAGGCTTTGTTATTTGTATAAAACACACTACCATACATTTAGAGGAAGTATGGCACCGTGGGTAGAGTCCTGAACTGGGACTCAGGAGACCTGCAGTCTATTCCTCGCTGACAAGTCACATCCCATCTCTGTGCCTTTTTCTCATCATCCCCTTTGTCCTCTCCATATAGACTGAATGGTCTTTTGGACAGGGATTATCTCTTACTGTGGATCTGTGTATGGTTGCCAGATGGTTTCAACAAAAATACTGGACATACTTGACATTACATCACAATCTATGTTACATCTTATTTAGAAAATACCGGACATTTCTATTTTCTCATTTATATTATCTCAATTTGTTTCCCGAACAGAAAGCTCAAATACTGGACTGTCCGGTTCAAAACTGGACACCTGGCAACCCTAGATCTGTGTCGTGCCTTGCTCAAAATTAAATGGCATTGTGACTCCAATCTACTGGGGCCTGAAGGCACTGCAGAAATGCAAGTCAAAATACATATCTCTAGATTTTATGCTGGTGTTCATATCTGAAATATGGGAGCATCTTGCTGGTTAACAGGTTGGTAGTGAGGTCCTGGTACACCTACTGAAGTCTTTTACTCTTAAATTAATGGAGATTACCTATCTCCTAGAACTGGAAGGGACCTTGAGTCCAGTCCCCTGCCTTCACAGCAGGACCAAGTACCATCCCTGACAAATTTTCACCCCAAATGGCCTCTGCAAGGATTGAACTCACAGCCCTGGGTTTAGCAGTCCAATGCTCAAACCACTGAGCTATCCCTTCCTCCCTTTTCTCTCTTCGATGCTTCTAGGAAGTCTGTTTAGTGCGTTTTTACTGTATTTCTAAAGAGCCAGGAGTGTCTAATTTGTGCTGAAAGATTCCTTTATCCTCCATTTGTTATATCAGAAATGACAGTCTTGCCCTGAATACTTTTTGAGGGAGGTTATAAATGGCATTTCCGAGGAAGCCAGTGTTTCTTGACACTAAAGTTATATAACTTGATTATAAATTGAGTCCTTAAATGTCAAGGAGATGTTGAATTCACCTGCAAACAGGCATTCAGAGGATCTCATAAAGGTTGTGCGTGTCATTGTTCTTTCAGCATGCACTTCATTGAGCAGTTACTGACCACCAGATTAATTCTTTCAGAGAACCTTACATGTACCCCGTATCTTACGCACTGTACAGGAGATAAAAAAGCTTTACTTAAAAAGAAAAAAGAAAAAAAGATTTCTTTCAGAAGGCTTAGGTGGTACAATAAGGTCAAAGCTCATCAGTACACATGGTGGAAAGGAAAGAACCTGTCTCTATCTCAGTGCATGACGGGCTGGATATTTTGCCATTTAAATCAATGGGAGTTTCCCCATTGATTTTGACCTGAACAGGATCAAGCCCTAGAAGGGCAGAAGAGAGGAACTTAAATCTGAACAACACTAAACTTTCAGCTAATCCAAATCTGAATTTTGTGGTTTAAGTCCACTTTTAATTCCCTTCCCTGTATGCTTTCATCCCATCTGCGAAAGATGAGTCTCAGAGGTACAGTAAGTAATGCCCTAGGCATTCTCACTTCAGGAGACCCAAATTCATACTTAGCAGGGGTCACCAGGGTCAATATTCTGGCTCAATTAAGTGCCCAGTCAATGCCAGAAAGCCGGTGAATAATTCTGCAGGATTGGAAATCTATGCCCAGGAGAAGCCCCAGGGTAGAACAGCAGGAGAGTTGCATGTAATGTAGATTTATGGTACATCCGGATTTTCAAATAGAAAGGCACTGCATATGGGCCGGGTATGTGTTTCAAGACTGAGATGTGTTGGCAGAGCTCTGCCGGGAAAGCTTGGACCACAACCAGCCATCTCTAATAATTCATTACTACGCCCTAGAAAAAAAAATTAAAGCTGGGAATTATGAGTTAACTAAACTACCAAGAATTACATTAAACAAAATGTAGTTTCCTGCCTCTGGGTAATTTTTTTCTCAGCGCATTCTATGCCACCGGGACTCTGCCACTGATGATGGAGGAGGATTGGATGAGGAGCCCAGGTGCATTATGCCAAGCTGTGCATCAGCCAGGAGGGGGCGCTAGAGAATGCTGGCCCAAAGCAGATGCACTGGGTTGGATTTTCTCCCTTGCCATAGCCCTTGTATAGCCATCGAACCTGCATAAAGGGAATAGCAAGCACTCTCCTTCTCAGTACCTGCTTCACTCTAACTCTGCACCTTCTGCTGTCAATTACACCAGTCCCCAGCGTGCATGAAGTGCGGCCATTCTAATTTGAGCAGATATAAATGGCTAGAGAGCGGGCAAGAAAGTGGAGACCATTCCGTGCGTCAGTATCCCTGCATGGTGCTTTTTTTGCCATTGCCTCCAGAAATTTGCTGCCGAACATTTGCCCAGGCGATCGATAACCTTCAGGGGATAATCTGACAACATAAAATTATTCTGTGAAAATGCCAAGCAGTGTGATTATGGGATTACTTCATTTTTTGGGGAGCACAGTTGCACCATTTCTGCACAACCTGCATGGCTGGTTTGATGCTCCTTTTGGCTCTCTCACCCCACGCTCTAGCAAAAGCACCTTTAATAATAAACCTCCTGCTTGAGTAGCAAGTTTTATTTAGTGTGCTATAAAAATAGTCATTTCTCAGGTCATAAAAGAAACTCAACCAGACTGCATCATTTTGCTGCAGAGAATTTTCTGGTGAGAGGTGCTCTGCTCTAAATGCCTCCGTCCCCTGCCCTGAATCTTTATGTACCAAAATAAAACACCTTTTTCTGCATTTTATTAAGTATGAATCAGAATTAAAACCCATTTTGGAGCTGAAACTGAGATTTAATTGTCCCTCAATTTTACATTTTCTGCCTTATGAGAATGTATTTGTCTGCGTCAGTGGTAAAAATTAAACTAGGGATTTATTATGAATAGTGTTATAGTAACATCTAGAAAACCGGCCCAAGACTGGGGCTCAGTGTTTTGGTACAATGTCAAACCCTGCCCTAAAGAGTTGATACTTATCATAGATGAGAGAGGCAATGGGTGGGAGGGGAAACAAAGGCAGAGAATTATTAATTCACACATTCACACAGCAGCTCAGACACAGAGATGGGCATAGATCCCAACACTCGTGACTGTCAGTCCAGTGCCCCACCTGTGGGACTACACTAAGATAGACAGAGGGCTCAGAACTTTGGTCATTTCACTTAGATCCATTTCTGGAAGGGAAGTCCAGGCACACACAAAGTTTGTGGCTGTTCAGGGCCAAATGTTCAAAATCCCCAAACTTCCCTGAAACTTAGAATTGGACAATATAAACACTAGGCCACTGGGTAATGGCCAGCATTTTCTTATGATAAGGAATGGATCCTGCAGAGTTCTGTGAGGGCAGCATCTCAATGTAGGAATGGAAATTCCCATTTAATTGGTTAACCAGTTAACCAATTAAATGGGGGGGGGGAGGGAGCAGGGGAATCACCCCAGCCCAGCTGAAGCAGTACCTGTCCATGGCATGAAAGATAAATGATTATTCCCCTCTATTCGGCTCTGGGGAGGCCACACATGGAATATTATGTCCAATTCTGGGCTCCCCACTATAGAAAGGATGTGGACACACTGGAGAGGGTCCAGCAGAGGGCAACCAAAATGATTAGGGGGCTGGAGCACATGACCTATGAAGAGAGGCTGAAGGATTTGGGTTTGTTTAGTCTGCAGAAGAGAAAAGTGAGGGGGGATTTGATAGCAGCCTTCAACTTCCTGAAGGGAGGTTCTAAAGAGGTTGGAGAGAGGCTGTTCACAGTAGTGATGGAGGGCAGAACAAGGAGAAATGGGCTCAAGTTACAGTGAGGGAGGTCTAAATTGGATATTAGGAAAAACTATTTCACTAGAAGGGTGGTAAAGTAGTGGAATGGATTACCTAGGGAGGTGGTGGAATCTCCATTCCTAGAGGTGTTTAAGTCTTGGCTTGACAAAGCCCTGGCTGGGTTGATTTAGTTGGGGTTGGTCCTGCTTTGAGCAGGGGGCTGGGCTTGATGACCTCCTGAGGTCTCTTCCAACCCTAGGATTCTATGGCAGCCTCCCACAGGCCTGGAGCAGCCCCCGGCTCCCGGCAGTGGCTCCAGTCCCCACCGGTTACTGGTTAAACATTCACATCCTTACTCTCATGCCCAGGCCAACCCCATTGCCTTTGACACATGTACCAGGAGCGGTCTGAATGATTCCCATGCAGTTTCAGAGTCTTAGAATGATATACCATGGTGGTTCCAGCAATGCAGAGTAATATTACATTCTTAACTGCCCTCGGTGGATTATGAGCTCTAATACATTTCTTCCTTTGTTTTTTCCCATACACCTTCCCCATGCAAACATCTTTTCCTCACTATTACTAATATTATTTATTGAGTGCTTCTGGATACTTGAAAACCCTGGTACAGAAGTTCCAAGTCCATGCTCCCAGGAGCTCAGCATGCAGTCTAACTCAGATATTGACTACAGACTCCTAAATACACCTGCCCGCTGTGGATGGAATGAGGGTACAGCATCTTCTTCTTACAGAGGTACCCGAGGCTGAAGGATTATCATTACGAGACTTTGCAGGGAGTGTGCATTTTGAGGAGGACTTTAAACAGATGCACAAGGAGAAAGAGAGAGTTCCAAGCCTAAAGGACATTCATCAAAGGACACATCAAAGAGAAGATTAAGAGGTGATCAGTCTATAAATATCTCCTGGGGAACAGAATAGATAACAGATGGCTCTTCAATCCAGTGCACACAAAGATCCAATGACTGTAAGTTGAAGCTGGACAAATTGGATCAAGAATAATATGCAAATTGTTAACAGTGAGGGTCACTGACTACTAGAACAATTTTCCAAAGGTTGTGGTGGAGTCTCCCTCACAGGAAATGTTTAAATCAGGACTGGATGTTTTTCTAAGGCATCTGCTGCTCTAAGTTCAACCACAGCTATTGCACTTGAAGCAGGAAGTACCTCAGGGAAATCCTACGGTTGCACTATGCAGGCCGTTAGACTAGAAGAGCATTAGACCGATGCACTGTATACTCTGAGTAAACCTAGGTCAAACACTGATCCTGAACAGCCAGACACTTGAGGGGAGCACAGAATCAACCACCTTTAAAATAGGGGAAACAAAACAAAACAAGCAAACCAAAAACAAAGGGGAGTCCTGTGGCACTTTAAAGACAAAGAGTTATTTGGGTATAAGCTTTTTGTGGGCAAACCTCTACTTTGTTAGATGCAAAATGGGTCTTTGACCATGAAAGCTTTTGCCCAAATAAATCTGTTACTCTCTCAGGTGCCACAGGACTCCCTGCTGTTTTTGCGGATAAAGACTAATATGTCTATCCCTTTGATACTTAAAATCAAAACACGTCCCCCTTCAAACCACTGAATATGAATACTCAAGGAGGGTGAAAATGCTGTGTTACTCAAATGCAGGATTTTGTGTAGAAATTGTAAATACAATGCATTGAGAAACGCATCATTTCCTAGGTCTTTTCTAGTTTTAATTTCTATGTTGCTACAAACGTTGCTGAAATGACATCAAACCACATCCCCTGATTCAAACGCCCACCGACTGTGAGAAAGCTCAGATGTGGATCCAAACTGCACAGTGTGGGACCATCTATACTACCTATCTTCTTGTTAAAAAGTGATGCCTTGATTACTTTGAACATGTACATTGTGCTAGGAAAAAGACTATTTTCAAACAGCTCAGATTTCTTTATTTGGTTTTTGGTATAGTACAAAATACTATGAAGTCAGGTAGAAAGCTAAGTTTTCCAGTATACCCTACTTGCATTAATACACATTCGCCTTTCCAAGCCACAGCAAAAATGTATAGTCAGTGTCCAGACAGAAACACCTTCTAAAATCCAGGGAAAATTCATCATCCTCACTACACACAACCTTATCAGCAGTTGTGATGGGCAGACCCTCTGGAATACCCTGAAAAGGGCAAAGCTGAAAAATCTGTACTTCTAGGTGCCACGCCCCTTAGGTTCAATGTGCAGCATTTGTAATTATGTAGCTGCAGACTCATTGGCTTGCTACAAACTTCCCAGCACTCTGGGGCCCCAAAACGTCTCCTGGCAAGAGGTCTCCATTTCACAGTTTTTATTTTGTTTGGTGGGGGTGGTATGAAGAAATGTAGAGAACAGGTGGAAATGGATGTGGGTAACAGGATGTGCTCTGGGAATAGCTACAGTTATATGGAGCAAACAGGACCAGAGCTTTCTCTATATTTGACACACATTGCATTGACTCCCATCAAAGAACTGAAAAGTTTAAAAGGTAGCACATTTTATTTTCTCATTGGCAATGACTTACAGAATGGCGTGTCCATGTTCCATAAGGAATCACAAGTGTTGGTTACATTTCGAAAAGGTACCGACCCAACCAGATATTATACGCAACAGGATAGTATCTATCATAATCCAGTACTCAGCTTTTATATAGTGCTTCTCAACAGTAAATCTCAAAGAACTTTACAACAGAGGTCAATATCATTATTCTCATTATACAGAGAGCAAAGTGAGGCAGAGAGAAAGAAAAGTGACTTGTCTAAGGCCAGGTCTACACTGAGAGAGAAATCTGATTTCAGACATGCAACTCCAATTATGAAAGCAGCATAGTTGGAGTTGACGTACCTTATATTGAGTTTTTCCAGCAGCCCTGCTGCAGGAGGTCAACAGGAGATATTCCCCTGTAGATCTCCTTTACTCCTCACAACCCCATGGATACTGGGGTTGATGGGGGCACCATCAGCATTCAATTTAGCAGGTCTTTACTGGGCCCACTAAAAGAAACCCCGGAAGATTGACCTCCAGACTGTTGATCTCTGGGTTAGTATAGACAAGACCTAATCTCATTCAGCCACAGGGGCAGAAATAAACTATCGATCTTCTAAATCCCAGTTCAATTCATCAAGCCACATTGGCTATGTCTACACTGGCATGATTTTCCGAAAATGCTTTTAACGGAAAAGTTTTCCGTTAAAAGCATTTTCGGAAAAGCGCATCTAGATTGGCAGGATGCCTTTCCGCAAAAGCACTTTTGCCATTTTCGCAATCGGGGCTTTTTTTGAGGAAAACAGTACTGTGCTATCTACACTGGCCCTTTTGCGCAAAAGTCTTTTGAAAAAGACTTTTGCCCAAATGGGAGCAGCATAGTATTTCCGGAAAAGCACTGACAATCTTACATGACATCGTCAGTGCTTTCCCAGAAATTCAAGCAGCCAGTGTAGACAGCTGGCAAGCTTTTCCGGAAAAGCGGCTGATTTTCCAGAAAAACTTGCCAGTCTAGACACAGCCATTGGGTATTAGGTACCAGACCCATCATGGAGCATTAAGTATTCTAGATAAAGCTTCACAAAAAGGACCAAACCCCGATCTATCAAACCAGAAGAATAGAACAAAAGGGATTTACCTACAAAGGCCATGAGTGTATTGCATAAAATGTCATGTTTACTGCAGCCCGCAAAGTGAACTAAGCACTCATACGTTTAAAGTGCGACTATTTATTCTTTACACAACATCATTGCTTAAAAGCTTTTTATAGTGAAAAGATTAAAAATTCTGCTTGGTGAACAAAATTACATATATAATGTTTCTTCTGATGAATAATATCTCCCTTTGGCAAGGAAATGTTGCTGGTTTCAAAGTGACAACCATCTTTTGCTGCAAAAATTATCTTTTTTCTTTTGGGGGGAGACATGAAAACAACATACCATGCGGAAAGAGACAGAAACATGGGGGGTGGACAGGTGGGAACCGTGGAGCTAGTTCCCCCCCAATACCATCTCCTGCCTGCCCCCTTCTGCCCACCGCTGCCTCTGTGAGAGGCAGCAAGGAGAGGGTGGGGGAGGCGAGTCTAAGCTTGTCAGATGCTTTCACCAAAAATCCTGAATATAGCAGGAAAAAAGCTTGGTTGAGCAAAAAACAGGAGACCAAACTTCTTGTTGAGAAAAAAAAAAAGATTGCTGCGCCTTTAAAAATTCCCGCTCCTCATTTACCAGACAAGGGCTAGAAATAATGGACTGTCCAGGTAAAAACAGGACACCTGGCAACCCTAGGTGAACCTACGGAGCTGGGTCCCTGAATGTATTGGCTCCTACCTGCTTTCCTCATCCTCCTCGCTGCTGCCTCTCTATTAGAGACAGCAGCGTGGGGGTGGAGTGACATGGGCAGGCTTATCAGTTAATTGTGAAGTTGTCTACACATTGCCATCTCTAAACCCAACGTTTCCTATGAACTAACAAAAAATAATGGATTTTCATCCATAGTGAGAATTTTATTTCATTGCTTCTCTCCCATTGGAACCACAATTTCCCCAAATACAACAAATGTGGAGTCTGTTCCAAAACCCAATTAAATCAACAGAAAGACCAGGCCTTTTTTAAGTGTTACTGAATTTGGTATCCATAAGAGGTGTTATTTGTACATGAAGCATATGGAAACCCTGAATGTAGAAATGCATATATTGAATGGTTAGTGGCAGCTAAAGATTTCTTCACACTGGCTGCACCAAAATCTCTTAGTCTTGACCTATCTGGACAGCCTTTAGGTGAGGGCACAGATTAGTCTCCGGGATCTTTTGGTTCTTAGTCTGCTCTGAGTAGCTGCAAAGGGCAGCTTCTTGTGTTATAAACACCAGTTGTGAGCCAGTTTTTTAAAGTCATTTTACTAGATAGATGCTGCAGTGATGTTAATATACAGTGGTGGTTGCAGCGGATGTGGGTAATTTCTCTGCCCATTTTCCATGGGTATTTAATTTTATTTATTTATTGTAAAGAAAAATAAAAATTCCATCTGTTGCGTCTTCTACTCTTAAGCCAATTACAGTGGAGAAAGCTATTGAGTGTATCCACTACTCATCAACTAAAGGACACAGTCACTGGAAAGTGAATGACCTAATATGTCTGCTACTCAAACTTCCAGCAACCTACAGTAACTTAAATTAGAACATGTGCAATATAATTAGATTTCCTTCCCTTACAGACTTGTCATGCTTCTTCAATTTGAAAAGAAAGGGACACTTACTTCAGATGGAGGCTACAGTTCAGCAGTGCTGTCTGACTGCTCACTGGGGTTTCACTTTTAGCTAGACAGGACTGTGATTAAAAGGAGCCCTTTGTACTTTTAGCTATTGCCAAACAAAAAGAGTTTTTAACTAGGAACCATGAAAGATCAGTTCTAGCCTGGGTCGGGGAAAAGGGTCTGATCATGATTGAAACTTCTCCAAGCCTCTGGAACCCTAGCTGGTTGGTTTGGGTCCAGCTCATCTTAAAATTGGTGGGGGAAGGGCAAAGTAACACCACCTGAAAAAATTACAAGTCTTTAGCCCCTAATACCTTTCTCCACAAAAGTTTTTCTCCTGTAGAATCAGTTTGTAAGCCCATTTGGAAATCTCCCTGCTCCTTGTCCAGCTCTGCCCCTCCAATTTCAATATTAGGCGAGAGTCATCAAATACTCATCTCCAAATGGAAAATGCAGGACAATGTAGCACTTTAAAGACTAACAAGATGGTTTATTATCTTGTTAGTCTTTAAAGTGCTACATTGTCCTGCATTTTGCTTCAGCTACCCCAGACTAACACGGCTACATTTCTATCACTCATCTCCAAATGTCTGTCCTGAAGCATTTTCACACTGTTTAATGCCAGTGTCTCCGCTTGCCAGTGTCTAGCCACACTTTTCAGACCCAAAATAGCTTGGAGATTCCTGCAGACCTTGGAGTGCATGTTTGAGTGGGACCCAAAGTCTCAACATTTTTTTAGATTTGCCCATTGCCGTCTCTTCTTCTTACAAAGAGGATGTTCAAAGCAGCAGGCTAACTCCAAAGCCTGGAAGTCTCATACAAAAATGCCATTGCTTTTTGGGTAAGATGCCACAGAGCAAACAAGAATGCATGACCAAGTCCTGGTGTCCTTATTCCATTCTTGTTCAAGCAAACAGAGGGAACAGACCACAACCCGCAATTAAAATTGGAACCCAATCTTTTGTGAGGTTCGGAAATATGTGGTTAACCTTTGTTTGCATTCGCCCTTGCTGTTCCAGGTTCCACAACTATGTGTTTGAAATCTATTTTTTATATACTAAACTAACTGGCCAAATCCACTATAAATTACCAAACTGGAAGTGATTTCTTCTGGGGTTGGCACTAGATTGCATGCAGGAAGAAGGGAACGGAAGTCAGATGAGAAAAAAAAGTCTGTTCTCTGTGTCACTAGGTCACAGCTCAGATAAGCAATGATGCTTCTAGATGTTTATCCAGGCTTTCCCCTGGTTGTTTGAGGTTCACTGATCACTAAAAAATACAGTCACCTATAGGTTAAACCACGAAGTATCATAGCTGACCACTGGGAGAATCTAATGAAACTGTCTGTATGTTAACAACCCAATTGCAGTGCCATAGTTTGCCTCTGGGATTCTTTTGCACCATCTTTTTCTGTAGATTATTTCTGCCCAAAGAGCTATTACATCAGTAATTACACCTGGAAGTTTTATCTCAGGAGTCATAAGTCATGCCCCTGAAAATGAGTGCCCTTCTTAACATTCTGTTTCCGTAACAATTTTTTTTCTAGGTCAGAGTTGTTAGCCCTGAGCCAAACCCCCAGCCTGGAGGACCAATGAATCACACTTAGTCTGGTATCTACTCTTCGACCTGTCTGGCATGGATGATCCTACCAGGAGCACTAGGTTCCTGCCGACATAGCTCTAAGGGTCACTGAGACACACAAGCTCCCCCAACCGCAACAAAGTAGTGATCCATTGGGGGGCAAACTTTGTGCGAAGGCCTTCCTTAATGGCTAAAGACAGACCAAAAAGAGAGAAACTTTGTTGCTGCCTACATGCCAGCGGGTATAATAGGCATTAACTAACTTAACCTTCTCAGTCACATTACTTAAGTGACGGGGAAAGGAGGGAGGTACTTTGATTAGATTTGGTTTGAAGCTGGCATTCTTAATGCTCAATTTTTGGATTTTGATCACACTCCTTCTAGCTTCGAAGTCCAGTGCAGCAAGCCACTGTTGTTACACACATTCCCAGGGAGGATCCAAACCAAGGCAAGACCCTTCTTTCATCTTTCATCCCAGGCTGCATAAGCATCCTTTTTATTTCAGCCACTTGAAAAAGCAGCCTGGCTTAGTGCCTTGGTTATTCGATGAGGGATGAGGAACTGAGAGTTCTATTCCTGGCTCTACCATGCACGTGTGACCTTACAGGTGGGGTTTGTACAGGTACTATCTCCCCTTCTGTGTGTGTACAGTACAATGGGGCCCTAATCATAGTGCAGGCCTCTAGGTATACTATACTAATCATGAGAGCCCTGCAAATCCATATGTTTTATCTGTAGTTATCCGTGGTTCCTTTTAACAGTTGTGGGTTTAAAATGTGTATCGAAAGCCTGCAAATCCACTTTATGCCCGTGGGTATCCACAGCCATGGATATCCATGGATCATTGCTGCAGAGGTAGATACTAATTTGGAGATCCATGCAAGGCTTTATTAATAATTATAGAGATGTTTCCCAATTGGGACGTAAAGGTGACTGTGTCATTCTCATGAAACAGAAATGGGGGGAGTGGATGAGTCAAGTAAGCAAATTAAAGGGAAAGTCAGTGCGCGAAACAGACCCTCTGTCCAGGTAAAGCGAACAGCTGTAATGGAAGAACCTCTCTGATGATGCTCTTATTCGGAGCCTTTTAATAATAATAAAGCACACAGTGAATAAGAATGCACTGTCAACAAATCAAGGGAAGCTGGTGTTCTGGTGACACTGACATCTGATGCAAACAACAGGGATATAATCTCTGATCCCATGAAGACAGCAGCCAACAACACCCACCAGCAGAGATTTTTCCCTGGGCATGTCTGATTGTCCACTCAACAGTTTCCCTTCTTTGCCAGCCTGCAAGCAATAAGGTCCAACAAGGTCCCCTGTGGTCAAATAGCAAGGGCTAATGAAGCAGGGCTCTCTTTTGGTGGCTACAAGTAGATCTGGTTTGAGACAGGGCATCCTTTAGGTCTGTGTTTCTCAGCCTGTGGTACGAGTATCCTTAGGGGTACTCAAAAGAAGTTTGGGAAGGATGTTAGCACAACTGAAATTTGGAGAAAACTGAATTTATGTTTTAAGTTTTATAGCGTTTTATTATTTTTGTACTTTTTACACCCAAACATTTTATTCCCCACCGCCCCCCAGGGCTACGAATTAGTTGTTTAGACAAATGTATTGCAACGGTTGAAAAAAAATTGTGTCTGAAAAACGTAGGTACTGGGGCTACTTATACATTTTGTTTTTGAAAAAGGGATGCTTTATAAAAAAAAAAGGTTGAGAAACACTGCTTTAGATCAGGGCTGAGCAAGAAAACAGACCGTGGGCTGGATTCGGCCCACCAAGACTTTTAATATGCCCCATGGCCCGTCCGTGTGCCCCTGTAGCTTTGAGTCACGTTGCTCCCTGTGGCTCTTAGTGCTGCAGAGAGGGGGGATGTTGGAGTGCCTGAGAGTGTTGCTGGCCAGGAGCTGCATAGGTAAGTGCCTCCTGGCCAAAGCTTGTCTCTGGCACCTCAATTCATCCCATACCCCAACTCCCTCCCAGGCCTTGCACTCCCTCCTAGCCCAGCCCCATGCCAGAATCCTCTCCTGCACCCATACCCCTTCCTGGACCCTGCAACCTAATCCCCTACCCCAGATCACAACTCCCTCCTTCACCCAAACTTCCTCTCGTACCCCAGTTCCCTACCCTGAGCTCCTTTCTGCACCCACCCCCCGTCCCAGACCTCATACCAACATGTGGCTTTGCCCACTTAACGAAATCTTGGAGTGACCCCCCCCCCCAACAAAAATTATTTCCCACCCCGCTTTACATTACAGGCTGTAGCAATATCTGTCCCCATCTGCCAGGTAGCACAAGCCAATGCAGTTCCACATCCCAGGGCAGCAGTTCCCTGAAATTGGGCCGTGGACCTCTGGCTGCTGGGCTTCAGCAACTCTGGAGGTCAGAGCTGTGATACACCACCACCCAGCATCACCCCCTCCCACTGTGGCTGTTGGGAAAGGCGTGTCCTGCCCCGCCTCTCAGCCAACCAGTGCCGGGCAGAGGCGGGGTCTCTTCCCCGACGCAGAAGAACATTTAGCTGTGCATAACGAATATGCAAATATGCAAATAAAATGTTACTGATCCGCCAAAAGTTTGTGAATGGGTTTGCTAGTTCCCGGTATAAAAATGGTTGGGAACCACTACCCTAGGGGACAAACAGCAAGGCCCAGCATTGCAACAGCACTAGGACAGCACCACCAGGTTAGTCACTTAGAGCAGCTGGGCCAGCAGGCGATTTGCACAGCATGGGCCACTGCAGAGAATGGGGGAGTGGCAGAAGAATAAACAAGAGCTCTACAAACTCTGCCACAATCAACAAGAGTGGTCACAGGTTTCTATGCAGAACTCCTCATGCTACTGCAGCAATGCCAGTTCAATGCCTGACCATCTTGTGTTAGAACCAGCACTGGCTGAGGGAACATACCCAAAACACCATGATAGAACCCAAGTGAAAACCTGGACGTTACTAAGGATACAAGCCCACTTGTGGAGTAATTAAACAAACTACGCACACATGTACCAGAAAATGCAGCCCCCATTTAATCACATCCCTGACAGTTGCTTATTGAGAAGAAGGTGTTGATGGTTCACTTGTCTTAGATGGATTTCTGCCGGAATAAACACTACTGCTTTTGAAATGTCAAATCCCATTTTCTTGTCACAAATATGCACGGAAACTATACACACAGAGAGGGTGTCCTTACCGCTGGCATGCTGCGGAGTGGGGACTCCATGTATGGGAAAGACTGAGCTGCAAGAAAGTGCTTTGGAAAATCAAGAGTAATTTTCCAACAGGGAATGACATCTCCCTTGGAGAAAACATGCCCCGATTCTGCAGACAGAAAAAGAGGTGGTGGTTGGATTTCAGCACCCTCAGATGGATCACATTTGGTCTGGAAACATTCCCCTCATGAAGTTGAAATCAGAAATGTCAGGCTTCTGTTTTGAACCTGCCCATGTATTCAAATTGGAAGTATAATTGTTTGATAAGACTTCTATAGTCCCAATGGTGCCATTCAACAGAGCCTACTGAATTCAAAAGGGATACCCTGGTGAAAAGGAAACAGGCCAGATCCTCAGCTGGTATCAACTGGCAGAGCTCCACTGACTTCAAAAAAGTAGTTTACAGAAGTAGGCCCAGTTTAGACCAGCTGAGAGGATTTGGCCCCTAATCCAATCTAACTCACCATAGCCATGTGGAGGTGGGACGGATGTGTAGGAGCAGTAGGCAAGGAGTGCCACAAAAAGCAGCTGGGGCCAGTACTTCCAGGAGCAGCGTCTGCATGTCAGTCACAGAGTGTGTTGTCAGCCAGCAAAGAAGCTACCTGCTCTAAAGCAAGTAGGAGTCAAGGAGTGACTCTAACAGGAAAAATAGGCTTCATATCAGGAAAAATACCCAGGTGGGGGGAGCTGGATTAGGTTGTAGATCAGTGGTTTTTAGACTATGCGTGGTGACCCAGTACTGGGTGGTGGAATGTCAGGCCCTGGGTCTCCTTGCTGCTGGGGGATCAGGTGACCAGTTGGGGTGCTAAGGTAGCTCCCTGCCTGTGCTGGCCCCATAGACTGTGCAGCAGGTTTGGCTCCTGGGCGTCAGGGAGGAAGAAAGCACACAGGGATCCGGGCACTGCCCTGAGCACTAGCTCCGCACTTCCACTGGCTGAGAACCTGCCACTGCCTGCCTCTGGGATGCAGCATGCTCTTCGGTGCCAGGAGAGGCAAGAAACCTGCCTGAGCACCCCCGCTGCACCAGTGACCAGGAGCTGCTCAAGGTAAGCCCCTCCTGCCCTAGTCCTGACATGCCCCCCATCCCCATCCAGAGCCCCCTCCTACACCTCAAAGCTCTCATCCTCAGCCCCACCGCGAAGCCTACACTCCAGTCAAATTATGTTGGGTTGCGGGCATCAACAATCCAACTGGGTCAAGAGAAAAAAAGTTTGAAAATCATTGAATTAAACTATGCTACCCCTGCCGTTAGCTGCAAATGCAAGCCCTCTCAAAGACGTGCGAAGGCAAACATTCCCACACATTTAAAGAGACATTCTCCAGGGGACTTTCAGTTACTCTTTAGCAGTGTGTTTTGCTTTCACGGGTGTGAAATAGCTCCACAGCGAAATTGCACCACAGTAAAAGTTACAAACCCAGAAAATGTGGCTGCGTCAACATTTAAACGATGTGCACTTATCACACGAGTCCTAAGAATGAACCCTTGTGACACAGAGTAACTAACTATAGCATTTCATTAAATATTTCTTATTTAACACCTTCATGCAGTTGGTTCTTCTTGGCCACTTCACAATGCTCTGTTTCCGTCTGAACCTTGAGTTCTTACAGAACGGCATTTTTTGACTCTCCCACTAAGACATGCTCCCTTTGAGTTCAGAGAGAGATTGAAAAAGATCATAAGGCTGGATTGTGAATATAATGATCCCTGAGATTAGCCTTTCCTCCAGATGCCACAGGGCAATCCTCTGGACCCTTTCAAAGCAAGGAAGGGTCACTTCGCTGCCAGCCAATGCAACCAAGCTCCCTGAAATTCTGTTCTTTCTTCCATTTGTGCTAACCCCCATCATATTGCCACAATCCTTTACATAGCTTGAGTCTTCAGGGATCGATGTTTCATTCTCCCGCCTGCTAGCCAACAAGAACTGAATGAATCTCCATTCAGAGCCAATCAATGCTTTTGGGGAGGGTCTAATGCTGTGAAAAGCAAATGGGAGTGAACAGCACTTGACACATTGCAGTCTCAGGCCTAAAGGAAAACACAAGTCTACACTGGGGATGTGAAGGACTAGGTGACTATCTGATAAGCAAATGCTCATTGACAGTCAACAGGACAGTCAACTAGTCACTCTTCCCCACCCCTTGCTGCTTCTATCACACAGAGGCAGCAAGGGGCGGGGAGAAGAAGGGGGTACTTCAAAGCAGCAGCACCGCATGGAGCCCGAAGTCAGTTCCTCCGTGTGGCACTGCTGCTTTGAATGCCATGGGGAGTCCAGCTCCTCGCTGACCCCGCGCTTCTGCACTTTGGCCTTTGAAGTGTACCAACAGCCCTACGGCTGTTACTGCACTTCAAAGGTGGAGGCACCCTATCGACTAATCAAATGGTCAATGCGAAAATGCATCGACTATTCATACCCAATACTTAACATCCTTAGTCTATACTACAGGGCGCATTCGGCTCTGGAGTTGATGTATCGTAAATTGAACTTGGTGCCATTTCCACAGAGGGAATGGGTTGACAAGAGAAATGCTCCTGCCAACTTCCCTTTCTCCTTACTATACTGAGAAGTAATGACACTGATGGGGGTGCCATCAGCATTTGATCGATTGGGTCTTTTTGAGACTCACTAAATCGAATGCTGGAAGATCAACCACAGCAATGCGGATATCCCCACAAGTGGCCTTGAGTCACTGAGAGAAAAGACAACCTTGTGGTTAGGGCACACTGGACTGCAACTCAATTCCCGGCTCTGCCACAAATATCCTCTGTAACCTTGGGCAAGTCACTTGATCTCTGTTGGCCAGAGCTGCATACGAGCTTAGCTCCTATTTGGGCACTGAAATGAAATGGGAAACTTTTCAAAAGTCCTAAGCACCCAACAATTCCCACTGAGAGCAATGGCTCAGTTGTCTCTGAGAACTTTGGAAGATCTGGCCAGACATGCCCACGGCCAAAGAGAGACTTTGCCGGGCCCTGAGGAAAGCTTGCTCCGGGCCCTCAGGAAGGGGTGGGGCCACTGGTCATAGGGGGTGGCTGGGGCTAGCCTCCTCCAGCCAGCCCTTTGATACTGCCAGGGCTACAGGGCATACAATGTCAGGAGCTCTGGCAGCGATTTAAAATGCCTGAGGTTCTAGCTGCTGCCATTGGTAAGGTAGCAGGGGCAGCAGTGGGAACAGGGAGCCTCAGGCCCTTTTAAATCACTGGGCCCCAGGACACCGGCCCCCTTTGTTTCCCCTTGTTGGTGGCCTGAACATGCCTCAGTCCACCACTTGTGACATGGGGATAATAGCACTTCCTTTCCTTTGCCTGTATTGTTGATTGGAGACTGCATACTGTTTGGGGCAGGGACTGCCTTTTCCTATGACTATGTACAGTGTCTACCACAAAGTTTTTTGACTAGGGCCTCTAAGCACTACAGTAATACACTAGAGGTACTCTCCCCTCACATCCTCTGTGCTTTCACCCCTCACTCCACAGGGGGATTTACGACCGAAATAACAGCAAAGCACAACACAGAGCACACAGCACAGTGCACATACTGAAATGACAGTGTCCATGTAGTATGGCCAATCAGTATCCATGAGTATTGGGTATTTCCTGTCCTGTGGCACAATTATGACAACAATCATTACATGTGTGTGAAGTTTCAAATAATAAGATTTGATTTAACAGTTATATTATAAATATAAAAAATTACACACCCAACCACTACACTCAGAGGTGGCAAAATCAAGCTCTCAAGTTAGGAAATGCCAAAAAGAAGATTGCCCATGTAATCTTAATCCAGCCGCATTCTACGCATTTAGGATAAAACCGTCTTTTATTACATCACCCCATACTACTTTTTCAAGATCCTTCCCTTCACTGAGCATGTATCAAAGATTTCATCCATTGAGACAGTCGCATCATTCATGAGTGGTGAAGTTCTGAACGAGGTACGCAGGTGAGGATGGAACATTTAAATCTCCGCACAACTGCACATATCCTGAGAATGCCACATAGGTTGCAGGAAAAAAAAATCAGAAATGTTTTAGAGACTTTTATGTTTTATTGCAACTCTTGGAATTTGGTAGCCTTTTCTCCTGTCGAGCAAAGTGCCTACGTTACCGTGGGTTTGACTGTGTTCAGAAGCGGGAAAATAATTGAAACTAAATGCAAAATACCTCCAGAGTTAACACGCAGTAACTTTTCTCTGAATAAAAAAGTTGCAATATCTTTCAGGGCTCAACACAGATTCTGAAAGTCTTCGAATTGGGAAATCCTTCTTAAAGGTACAAAGTTTCTATTTCTAGACCTGGGAGCCATTTAAAGCCTGTAGATCTGACAAGATTATTGTCACTGGCCCAAGAGAGATACTGAGCCTTGAGCAAATTAAAAAAAACAAAAATCAAAATTTGGAGGAAACTTTTTTCTTAATTGCATTTGTTTGAAGCTGCTTAGGGGTTTGGAATGTAGGTGGATTCATGTGCAGAGGGCAGATAAAGTGATCAAAGGGAGCGATAACTACATGCATTACATTTCTTTCCTATTTATCAGATGGAGTAGTGCATGGATGACTTTGCAACTCATTGGCTTTTCGTATATTGGTGTTATTCTCACTCATTAGGGTCTTGAGTCACTGAGTCATAAATATGAGAGCTGGTAAAGACCTAGATGGTCATCTGGCCCATCCTGATGCAACATGCATGACTGTCCCTACTGAATATTCAAGAGCATAATTTAGTATTACCACTAGTAGGATCATTTGCCTGCTAATTACCAAGGCTGGAATGCAATGGACCACTAGTTCTTCTCCATAATATCTGTATTAAATTTCCAATATGTGGTTAGCACAGCACAATCCTCCTCAGTGCACCAGAAAATATGCTTAGCAGCATATAGTGTTTGCCTAGTGAATATCAGAGTTCTCTACCAAGCTGGGGCTTTCACGGAGAAAATTACTCCTGAATTTAAAAGTGCACAGAGATTCCATCGCCGTGCCTCAGAGGGGGAACAATATCTGGTATTATTCCTTTTGGAAGAATCCATTTGAGGATTCAGAGGGAATGAAAGATAGTTGCTTGGGTGCCAACAGCATCTCAGGGCATAAATCGGATACAGGGTCATACTCTGTAGCGGTTTGCATACCGTGCATGCCCATTACATTTAGCAATAGCATAGAGAGCAGTGTTCCCTGTAAGCTGTGCGCTGCTCAGGAGAGATTCAAATGCTGTCCAATTAATTAGCAGAGTACTCACAGCTAGGTTTTGTTTCTATTAGTGGTGCACACTCACACGTCTCAGTGCACATAACATTTATTCTGCACAGAGAAGGAAAAAAAAACCCACACATGGCAGGAAAAGAGGGAACATAGGTAAAGAGTGTATGTCAACATGGAATTTGATTCTTTACGTGATTCATGGAGAGGGTTCCACTGGTCACTGTGTTTAGGAGCAGGAAGAACATTGTCTCCTGGAATAAATATCTTGATTTTCTTGCCCCCTCCTTCAGCAGGGATTATCCATTAGGGCTGGAAGATCATATCCATGTTTTTAAATTCTCTGTGATTACTGTAAGGAGAGGAGATGGATTCCTGGCCCACACACTGTCTTATGGTTTTACCTAGCATAGCATTTTATTATTGATCATAAAGAATGTGCAACACTCAAAAGGACACAGCACTGATTATGAGATAACTGAAGTATTGGAAGTATCACTTACACACACACACACACACACACACACACACACACACACACACACCCCACTTTTAAATGATGTCCGAGGAGAAGAAAAAGAGGTACCTCTAGGATTACAGCCTATGTTTAAAAGCTATCAGGAATACTCATGTTATCAGCAGAATTAAGGAAGTGCTGGAGAGATCTTTGAACACATTGCCTCTGTGTGGGGTTGCACTCAGACATTGGAGAGTGGCGATGGGACATAAGGCTGCATTGTGAGCGCTTTAGTCCTCCATGTTGGCAGCAATAGAATAAAGTAACGAACGCTGTACATTACGATACCCCTCTGAAGAGGGAAGGGTTCCACAGCGCTTTGCAGACCTCAGGACTCAGTTTGCCCATCGCTCTACGCAAGCTTCTTTAAGGTGTGTAATGGGCCTTACCAAGGGACAGAGCAGCTGTTACAGGCACATAGAACCTGTTCAGAGAGGATAAGGAGGAATACTCTGGCCAACTGAAACCACACACTGATTCAGCGTTTGGCCTGAGTACCAGGGGAAATGCCCCCATTTTTTTGTGGATTTTGCCAGTGGATATTTAATGATGCTAAGCAGCAAGCAGACCTTTCAGTTTCAGTTCCATTTGACATACAGCACACAGCGCTAGGCTAGGGCGTAGGTTGGGGCGGGCAAACTATGATCCATGGGCCACGTTCGGACCAGCACAGTTTTTTATCCAGGTCTCAAGCTCCCATTGGGTAGGGAGCATGGGGGCTTGCTTCTCACCAGGAAGCAGGGGCTTTCCTCACTTCACCCACCCAGTGCTCCCCCCGGCCCCGACTCACAGTTCCATCATCTTCCTGCACGGCCCCGACTCACAGTTCCACCATCTTCCACCCAGGCATGACTTCTCCACACTAGTTCCATGATTAGAACCCTGCCCCTATACAACAGCATGGCCAGTTTCCTCCTGGTCTCCTATGGTGCCATCCTCAAGAGCCTCAAAACTGCTCAGGGGCCACACCTGTACCAGCTAAGGTGCCTCCACCCATGGCAGTGCCAGGTGTGGACATTCTCATGTCACTGACAACAGGGCCCCTAGAAGTCCTGGTACCAACCCTGTAGAGTCCCTTCCTCCACGTCACACCCCAGCTGTCTTCCCACCTCCCATCTCGGTAACATCCCTTATAGAGCTACCCTATACCACACCCCATGAGTCCTCGGCCCACCATACAGTTTCCATAACCAGATTCAGCTCTCAGACTAAAAAGTTTGCCTGCCTTTGGCAAAGACTCTGGGCTAATTCAGGAGGAAGGATACCATCCATTAAATCATTCTCTACACATTCTGCAGAACCCTGCATGTGTGAACCGGGGTGGGTACAGTGGAATGATCCCCTTTTACAAAACAAACATTTTCTGGGGCAAGCCAAGTTCACATCTCTTTGCAACAGGAGTTTTTTTTATATACTGTACTGGCTCAAGGACCCAGCAGCTGCTGTGTTCTTTCCACAGGTGCCTAGACTACATAGGAGGATGGGGAAGGGGTAGCATCTAATCTGAGGAAATCTAAATTAGTCTTGATCATCAGTCTGAAAGAATCAGAATATCTGGTTGTATGCTTCTCCTGGGGATCTTTTACCAGAGTTTGTGTGTGTGTGTGTGTGTAGTGGGCCTTACCAAGGAAATAATAAAAAAAGAGTCAAATTTTTAAACTCTTACCCTGTGTAGGATTCCCAGCCACAACACATTACCCTGCAATTTGCTTCAAGATGGTACCTTTGAGAAGCTCCTTTAGGGTTATCGTTCAAATCCTTGTGCAAAATATACAATCCTCGTGGGGCACGAATGAAGAAGGCAAGGGGAAAGAGTTGGAAGGAGAATTTGATCAACTCCTTGTACTTTACTGACCACACCATGTAGCAAACAGTTGCACTAAAAGTTAAAGAAGGTCTGAGAACGGAAACAAATATATTCTGAAAGCTCAGGGTGGTTAAACACAATGCACGACAACAGCAGATGAGCGAGCAGGAGCTGGGAACCAGGGGAGAGAACACTGATAATATGCCTAATGCATGTGACACATTTTTCAGTACTCATATTAACAACAACCAGACCACAAAGTTTCATAAGCTGTCATTTAGTTAAAAAAAATAATCTCAGGCGAGTCACAATAGAATTTGTTTAGCTCTGGTTGATTGGCACTTTAAGCTACATGTGGTGTCCAATTGAGTCTGTAGCTGTCACTTGTTTCCTATAACACAATATGTGAACTAACCACAGAAAACAAGTTTCTGAGTTTTTTGCAGGAAGACCAATGGGTTTCTGGTTATACAATTCTTCTCCTTAGTGTAAAACAATGAATAGTACAATTAAAGGGGTAATAGCTGCATTTTTAAAAGAGTCAAAAGTAGTTCAGATACTGCCATGTTAGGTGGCCCCCTACTAAACTGTATAGTTTTACAACAAATTTATGCTATTTAAAAATAAAAATCTCTCTTGTTGCTATGTGAAAGCACAGGGAGAATGGTGACTAACATACTGTGCAAGGGAAACAGCTGAATAGATTATACATCAAATATAATCTAGAAAGTAAAGAACTGAAAAAGAGAACAGCTTATTTTTCCTACTTTTATTATTTTAATTATTAGTCATTTTAGGTTGCTTGTAAAAGTAGCAGATAATATTTCCGACACAAATATGATCTTTAAGTTAATAATACCACCAACTACTGACCAATAGCAAAGGGCTTTAGAAAAGAGGGCAGTATCATTATTCCTGAGTTACCGATGGGGAAACTGAGGCACCAAGTCAGGGAGTGACTTGCCCAAGGCCACCCAGAAGACCTCTGGCTGAGTCGGAAATACAGCCCACATTGCCTGAATCCCAGTCTCGTGCACTTTTGCACTTTTACACTTTTACCTTGATACTCTCTTCTTTTAAATTCAGATTCCAAGACTAGAAGGATCCATTAAGATCGTCTCCTCTGATCTTCTACATCACACTGACTAGACAGCTTCCCCAAAACAAGCAGATCTTTTAATAAAACATCAAAATATTCAGGATATATGCCAAGCAGAAGTGGTGGGGTTAAGAAGATGCTTCCCTTATAGGCAAAGTATTTTGAAATTGTCCATTCCTCTGATGAATTTGGTACTGAACTCTGACAGCAATAGGACTGCAGGGGCGGACCTAATGTGGTCAGGCCCATGTTTCTATATTTAGTAAATATCAAGGCCTGACAAAAGTCATTCATTTGCTCCCCACTGGGGGATGGGTTCTTTGGTAAGTGACAGCTCTTATGGATGAAAAAGATAACTTTCTGAAAGTGAACCTCGGCAGTGCTGTCTTCTTGACCTGAGTCTGCAGGCAGAAAACCCTAGTGCTTCTGCTACTGTTCATAGCTTTCTCCAGCAATAAGAGCACAGTTAAATTAAGACTCTGGTCAGATGTAGGATTTGCTATTAATAACCCAGTTGGCAAAAGTCAATCTGACAAGACTCCTGACCTGATGATGTGCTAAGCACTTCCAACTTATCTGATGAAGTAGATTTTACCTATGAAATCTCATGATCTAATATATTTGTTGTTTTCTAATGGTACATCTACACAGCATGGCTAAATTTGAAATAAGCTATGCAACTTGAGCGACGTTAATTGCGTAGCTTAAGTTGAAAGAGCTTATTTCAAATACACAGCACTTATTTCAAAATAGAGCACTCATCTTTCAACTCCCCATACAATGAAGTTTACAGAAATCAGAGTAAGAAGCCTGTTATTTCAAATTTATTTTGAAATAACGGGCTTGCTGTGTAGACATACACTGAGATGCCACAGGATTACTCCTTGTTTTTAAACAATTCCTAGAACATGGAGTTGAAGGGGCCCAGCATTTCCCAGAATGTGGCTTACAGCACCCAGGAACACCCATCAACATTTACACCATAGCAGATAAATGCTCACATTCTTATCTTTAGTGCATTATTTCATCTGGGCACCAGCAAAAATGCACCTAATTATGAAAAAAAAAAAAAGGCCCAGTGCATTTGCTACAAGAAACAGCCATGAACATAAGCAATATTAAGGTATTGCTGTTCATATGCTGTGTTCTGGCACATTTCAACATTTGAGATACCAACTTTTTCAACAATTGTTGCCAGCACCCAGAAAAGCAGAAACTGAAGTGGAGTTTCCCTCTATTCACTTCTATTGCATAGCAAGAGAGGCTGTGACTATGTCCTCATAGAGTTGAGTGCTTTGAAACAATCATTGCTCTCATTAGCTTTCTGATTGTCTCTTGAGAGGAAAGGTAGAGAGATGTATGCACCTGTTCAAGTTTTGTGTGTCTGAGGGAGGGAATGAGAGAGAGAAAAGAAAGTGAAGAATTAAACAAGATGCTTAAAAATCTATGAGACACTGATTTAATAACAAACAAAGTAGTTGCCACATTGTTCTAGAGCAGTTCTCCTAAAACATGCTGTTCAATGCGATGTATTAGATCATGTGAACTTCTGACCAAATGAGGGCTATAAATGTCACATCAGAACCAAGATTTCACAGCTCAGTCTAACAACTTCAGTTGTTAATTTCCTGGTGACAAGAACCCATAAGGCTTATGCTATACAAATGCTACAAGTGAAAAGTCCCTGAATAAGTATAAATTGTGCATAATAAGGGTGAAATAAAATGGATCTAGGAAAAAGGTATAACTTTAATAGTATAAAGGCCGATAACTATTTGGGGCCCTGATCAGCTGATCTGATCTCCATGAAGTTAATTTTCCACTTGCATTTGTAATAACCCATGAACATAAATCTTACAAGGGGCAGCAAGACATAAGCTTCAGCTTCCAGTGCAAAACGACAGGCTACCATCCCAGAGAGGGACTGACGCCGTCAAAAATTTATCCCCCAAATGAAAATATGCACATGTTCTCCTAAGAGCAACATCCGGAAAGGGCAAAAGTATCATGTCACTAGCAACTGGAGATGACCGGCTTTCTCCTTAGCAGGAAATGGGAACAGAACGGCTTCTCTGCAGCCTATGGTTACAGTTCTCTGAGACTCTGCAATCGAAAGAGGCCAAAAGGACTATAGGAATGACAATGCCGCTCTTTCTTGTGCCATCTGCTGCCAAAATTATTGTTCCATAGAGCAAGGTAGGGACGTTACTATGGCTTAGGTTACAGTGCATAGATCCAATCCATGCAAGAGTTCTATAACAATGCATGCGTAGAGCACTCCAAAGCACTTTTGGAACCAAAATGCACCCAGGAATAACTTCACCACCGCTTAAGTGAAAAACAGCAGCAGCTGCTGAGTAGCTCATAGTGAGCCAGTGTAGTTCTCGGGACAGGGCACTGAACGGTGACCATGACCTGCTGTGTGATGAGAACCAAGTTCACTGCATCTCTCTTGTGCCCCTGTAAAGTGGTACAGTGATAATCATCCTCTTTTGCAGCCTTTTCCCTTGGAAGTCTCCTGTCCAGATACTGAAGCAGCCCGATGCGGCTCATTTAGGGCCTAATCCAAAAGCCAATGAACTCAATGAAGCTTTCCATTGAATTCGATGGGCTTGGATAAGACCCTGTTGGGAAGACAGGATCACATCACAAAGCGGCCTGGTTGAAATGTATGGTTACATTTGGTTTGGACCCAGCTCAGGTTCTACAGCAAGGGACACCTGAAGACGAAGGGAATTTGGAGCAGGACGAGGATGAGTGCAGCACAAGAAGAAATGAAATAAAGTGATTTTTAATACTGGTGTGCAAGTATCATCACATGTTATGCATGAGGTCAGGCTACATAATGCCCATGGTCCCTTCCCGCCACAGGATCTATGGATCTCAAAGAGCTGTGACAATGTTTTACAGATGGGGAAACTGAGGTACCGAGCAGTGAAATGACTTTCCTATGGTCACCCAGCTGACTAGCAGCACAGCCAGGAATACAAATGAGATCTCCTGAATTGCAGCTTACTGTGCTGCCCACTAGGCCAATGGTTCTCAGTCAGGAGTCTAGGATCCTCTGGGAGGCACAAGAGCAGGTTTCAGAGGGTCCCCCAAACAGCACCAAATACAGTTATGGGGTTCAGGGCAGAAAGCTGAAGCCCCACTGCCTGAGGCCTGAGCCCCGCCCCATGGGGCTGAAGCCAAAGCCAGAGCAATTTAGCTTCACGGGGACTCAGACAGATGACCTGCTTGCTACTAGGGATGTGAAAGTTTAAGCGATTAATTGGTTAACGGTTAAGGTTAACTGGTGGCCCACCACAAACAGAGGCTACTCTAGCGCAGCCCGGGCCTGCAGGGCTCCCTGGCCAGGGCAGGGGGGCCACAGGCAGGGGGTGCTCTGGCAGGGTGGGAGCAGCCCCTGCCTGCAGCACTCCGCTCACCCTTTTTAATCAGCCAATTAAATGGGATTTTACATCCTACTTGCGCCCTCTCATCCAGGCCCCAGCTTTTACATCTAGAAAACCAGTTGTGGTGGTACAGGTGGGGTGTGGAGGTTTTATAGTATGTTGGGGACTGGGGGAGCTCAGAAGGAAAAAGGCTGAGGACTCCTGCACCAGACCAACTTCTAAGAACAAGATTGCATTGCTCTTTAGTGTCATTTGGCCTCACAAAATAGGACAGTACCTATTGAGAGCCTATAGTTCCCAGCTCCCATTTTTAGCTTCTTTTTTTCCCTAGCTGCTTAACATTTAACTTCCTCAGAGAAATTACTTCGGGGCTAACATTGTTCATAACTTCCTTGAGCCCAAAGGTGATTTTTCTAGGACAATTTGAGCAACATTATTTCAGTATCTTTTAGGTGGTTCAGTCCAGGAAAAACAAAACAAACCACATGCACAGGAGTTCTTGAAAGTTCACTTACTGAAACGTTTTCCAAGAAATGAATGGTAACTCGTGCTGCATCTTAAATTAGCAGTGGGCCCACCAGCTCCCCCTTGGCTCTGAACACCTCTGAATTTTGGAAGGGCTATTTTCAGAATGTGAATTTAGATCCAGAGCACAATATCACAAATGGTCCTGGATTTCTTTAAGAGGATGAACGGAAGCCTCCTAAAGTTAATCACTTTCTATCCTCAACTTTGGACTGTCCAAAATCCCAATGCATCTGAAGTCTCAAGTGTCTTCCTCTTTTACCAAAATAATCCCAACCTAGAAATTAGTCATATAACTAACAGAAGCACTGACTTTCCCTCTCGCCACGGGGTGCTGGATCCCTGCTCTGTCCCAGACTACACCCCAACTCCATTGCTTCCCTCCAGCCCTGGCCCTCCAGCCCTGTCTTTTCTCTCCCCTACTCTGCCTCTGCCCTGCTCCCTTCCACCCTCTACTTGAGATGTAATAGTACAGTCGATTAAACACTAAGCAAAAGGTTATAGTTTAATGCTATAGACTATATACATACTCCCTCCCCCCACCAGTAAATTTTTTATCAGCCTGGCTCAGTCCTGGCTTGTGCCAGGTACGCGGGACCTATCCCTGCTGCGGCTCTGCATTTAGAGTGTATTAGGAGCCAGGCTGGCAGGTAGCCCAGCTCCGTTCCAGGTTGCACTGGGTCTGGGAGTTCTGGGTCTGGAAAAGGGTTTCTGCCACCCCATGCTGTATCAGAGGCATCAGTGAAGGGCGACAAGCAGCCAGTCCACAAGGGGAGCTGGTTTTTAAACTAGCTCCCCGTGCGGACCAGCTCCCACCTGGCACCTCACGCTGCTGCCTCTGATACAGAGGCAGCAGCATAGAGTGGCAAGAGGGCTCCACAGGGGTGGGGCTGAAGCACACTGGGGACTACAGAATAGCTGACTAACCAATAAGAATTCATGAGGTTAATCAACTATTCAATGAACTGATATTTAACATCCCTACCCTCCCTTTGTCTCCTGCCCTGAGTGTGCCTCTCCCCCGCTCCTGCCTCATCCCCCTGCAGCTTCTTGGATGCTGTAAATCAGGTGTTTGAGACACTCTGGAAGCACTGAGGGGAGCAGGGGAGGCTGGTCAGAGGCCACCAGCGGATGAGTGACATGTCATGGAAGGAGGCACAGAGCGGGAGCTTGGTTGCCCATTGGGTGCTGAGTACCCCTAATTTTTCCCTGAGAGCTCCAGCCCCAGAACAATAACTGAGTTGACACCTATGACGACTAACATTAGGAACAGAAATGTCTATAACAGCTGAAGAAGCTGAATGTCCATCATTAGCCATCTATCCAATCCCTATCTATATAGTTGTTCCTCCATATCTACCAAACCTACCATATCTGTTTATGATTAGACACAGACCAGTAGCAATGTCAATCATTAAAGCTCTCTATTTGTTTTTCCATTCTAACTCCCTGTGATCAGGGGTTTCTGCCTTGGATAAATGTTAACCTCTCCCTATGCAGCCTGTGTCTCATCTTGGATTTTTGGGAGGAGAAAGTTTTTAATCAAAAAGAGTTCAGAAAATATACATTGATCTTTATCTCCCTGTCTATTCATAGTTATGCAGCAACACAGAGGGAGATGGAAACAGAATTGGGTATCATGCCTCTGGATGAAACATAATTTCCACACTGGAGAGTGTAATTTTTCCCTCTCCTCCTCTCCTCTTGCAGGAGAAGAGTCAGAAGCAGTAAACAAGTAAATCTGTATCTTCTGACTTATTTGGAAAGAAAATAACCAGATAAATAATAATAAAAAAGCTGATTCCCTTTTCTGCTGTTCTCAGCCAAGAATGTCTGTGAACAAGGTATGTTTCAGGTGGGACAATTATTAATGATTAATACAGAGCAGATCTGGCTTGTTCTGGAAAGAGGGGAAAGTGCACAAACACACAACAGACTATGGCAAGAAGAGGTTTGCAAGGTTTAAAAAAGGAAAAGTGCTTTCCCTGAAAGTTTTTTGCTGCATGTCTCTGTGTTCTTTGAACTCCTGTCAAGCCTCATTTCTGGTGTGCCGCATTGGAGACAAAAGCTTCCACAGGCAATGACACTGAAAAAAAAGGCCAATACGGTAAGGTAGGCATTCAGTAGTTCAGCAAATGGCTGAGTCATTTGGAGCAGAGAGGACCTTGAAGCAGGCTGCTGAGTCCATCCCCCTGAGCTGTGCTTGTAACAAGACTGATTGTCTTGCAGAAGGTTCAAGGACATAAACAGAGTCAAGCCTGCCCTATCTCCAAGTGAAGGTGTCCCTGCTACCTCACTTGACAGCGGACAGCACTGCCTGTACGATATGAAGTGTTGTAGTGGTTCCCAACCTTTTTTATACCATAGACCGGAAAACCCATTTGCAAACTTTTGGCAGACCAGCAACACCTCCACCACCCCCCAGCACCAGCCACTGAACCCAGAGTACCCTGCACCCAACCTCCTGTGCCAGTCTCCAAGCCCCCCCAGTGCCATCCCCATAGCCTCAGTGCCATCCCCATAGCAAATGCCTCAGTGCCAGCACCCCACAACCCCCCATGCCAGCCTCCTGTTTCCAGAGCGCCACTGCACCCAACCCCCCAAGAGCTAGCCCCCGTTCCCAATATTAGCGCCTTCCCCAGAGCTCCCCAGTGCCAACTCTCCACGCCGATACCCCAGTGCCCCCCCATGTCAGCCCCATGCCTCTTAGAGTCCTGCACACCTTTGAGCTCCCCAGTACTAGCCCTACCTTCCAGAGCCCCCAGTGCTAGCCCCTTCACCCCCAGAGCTACCCTGACCCCGGAGCCCCCAGTGCCTGCCCCGCCTCCCACCTAACCCTGTGCTGCCTCCCAGCCGCCAGCTGAGCACTGCTACCCGGGTCACGGCTGCCCTAAGGCTGCCATGCTGGGCTCCGTGCAGTCCTCCCTCTCTGCAGCAAAGTGCTCTACAACAAGCTTCTCCCAACACCCACAACGGGAGTGGTGTACCTCAGTCTTGGCTCCCACAGCCTCCGTGACCCGGCGGCCAGATTTCCGCAGACTGGCAGCGGGCCGTGGACTGGCGGTTGGGACCCGCTGTTGCGAAAGGTTAGCTTATATTTACCCTGCAGCAGCTTATGGGCTGGATTCTGTCTTGTTTAGCCATCTGGAGGGGCAGCACTGCAGGAGAAAGTCAAGAGGACCCGGCCACCATTCTGCTTGGGTTCTTTTGAGAAAAGCAAGTTTCGCCATTTTTATAATAGGTGTTCCACTCCTACCAAGCAAGCTCTACTGGAGAGAGAGATTCCCTGTGGCTTCTCTTTCCTTGCATGACCACCATCCTAGTCAGCAGTAAGGGCTGAACCCAGCTCCTCCAGAGGTAGGAGGATGGGTTTCTTCACCTTGTGCTGAAAGACTGAGTCCCCATCCCCAGGAGCTGCAGCAAACTCTGGCCTTCTGTGAATCAGGAATGCATAGAATTATAGGGTGGGAGGAGACCTCAGGAGGTCATTGAGTCCAGCCTCCTGCCCAAAGCAGGAACACCAAGCAGCAGGTTGCATGGATAAACACAGGGCTAAAGCACAATGCAGCCCCCAGTCTCTGAGCATAAAATAAGAACAGAGGAAGAGGTGTGGACTCATGGTTATAGCACAGGACCCAAAGTTTGGGCTCTATTTCTAGCTCTGTTCCCCACTAGTTGTATGGCCCCACAGCCTTTAATTAGAGCTAACTTTGTCCATAGGAAGATAATACAATTCAGGGGTACCACGTCCCACCACAGCAATTCATAAGGCCCATGGCCTGCTTCAGCACAGTATACTAATAGTCAATTCATTAGCATTTTGTTGTCATGTTTACATCATTTTCATTTACACAAGGAAGTATCAGAAAATACCACAAAGATGGGTCTAATAAATAAAAAATGTTGTCACGTTTCATATAAGAGCAACCCTATAAATAACAACTCTCTGTGTTCGCAGTGCAGCTGTAAGCTAACCAGGCAAATCAAACACATACTTCCTTAGTGATTATTGGTATAAAAATGCAGGAAGATGTCATTAGATGTGTGCAGATTTGCTACTGTCTTTCCCAGACGCCATACTTTTGATTGTTTTATTCCTGTTTTTTGTATTTCTGATACACATATAGGCTACATCTACACTGGCATGAATTTCCGGAACTGCTTAAAACGGAATACTATTCCGTTTTCAGTTTTTCCGGAAAAGGAGCGTCTACATTGGCAGGCTGGTTTTCCGGAAAAGCCCTTTTTCCGGAAAAGCGTCTGTGGCCAATGTAGACGCGCTTGTCTGGAAAAGAGCCCCGATCGCCATTTTCGCAATCGGGGCTTTTTTCCGGAAAAGACTACTGGGCTGTCTACACTGGCCCTTTTCCAGAACAGTGTTCCAGAATAAGGACTTATGCCCGAGCGGGAGCAGAATAGTTTTTCCGGAATAGCAGCTGATTTTGTACAGTAGAGCATCGTTGTTTTTCTGGAAATTCAAGGGCCAATGTAGACAGCTCGCAGCTTCTTCCGGAAAAGTGGCTGATTTTCTGGAATAAGTGGCCCAGTGTAGACACAGCCATAATGTTCTGATTTCTTTGTTTTTAAACAGACAATCCTATACATAGGTTGCATGTGTCTATCTAAATACAAAACAAACTAATCTTAAAATATCTTATTAAAATATGTACCTGTTTTGTCCCCACAAGGTTATGCATAGGTTTATGTGGCCTTTCTGGGTAATAAGGTTGGGCACCACTGATATAATTCACTTACTTACCTGGTAGATCAGTTGTGAAAAATTAACTAATGCCTAAGAGTTTTGAGCGCATTGGCTGAAAGAAGCTACAGAAGTGCTAAGTATTATTACGATTATTTAATTCATGCATACATACATAATCTTCTAAACAGCTTCCCTACCTATGTTCCTAATGAAAACAAAAAGCAAAACCAAACCAGAATTAACATCAAAGAAAGCCTAGAAATTATTTTCTGATTCATAGGCTTTTACATTCTCTAGGAAAAAAACTTCATTCGGGGAAGCCAAAACTATATGAAAACATTAATGCCCAGGAGCATGTGGGATTATAGCATTTGAAACAATTTCAGAACCTGAAATGGAAGTTCATTCTCTACCCCTCCCCCAAAAGAGTAAAACCCATCAATGCATGAAATGTTGCTAAGCTTCACTAAAGCCAAATGCAGGATTTAAGCACCTAGATTAAAGGACAAGTTGTTTGTGCAACTGATACGATATTATGAAACTTTAGACATTTCTTTCACAACTGACAAGGAACTGAATGCATTAGACAGGTCTGTTTCCCATCAGAAAGCACAAAGACTCCAAAGTCCATATTCCACTGGATATTTCTCTGAACTCCATTATTTGTGGGTTTTTTTTTTAAAAAAGGTCAGAACCACTTTCGAAGGAGGAAATCATATTTCTTAGGTTGCAAATGATATTTGCTGCTAGCAAGAAAACAACTGGAGCTTAATCCTCCTGGAGCAAGGAAATTTACAAGGTCAAAATCACAATAGGTATAATCCTCCCAAGAAAGTAGGGAGGAAAATAAAATACATCAGACCCTGGTTGGCAGCGCAGAACTGCAGAGCGCTGGCAATGATTACAAATGACTCTGTCAAATGCAACAGGTTTCCTCCTAACAATTAAAGCCGTGAGCTGTTTTTAGTGGAAGAATTACATTATTTCGGAGGCTCCTGGTTAACAGAGTTGCATCTTTATTCTCAAAAGGTCTCTTCCCCAGGTGGAAGTTGTTATACAAAGTAATGAAAAAATAATCCATCGTCAAAGCTCTTTATAAACGTCCCCTCATTAATCCTCAACTCATCCTCCCCAAGAACCATTCTGCAGCTTTTACTCACTAATGGACCCTTGATTTCGGATGCACTGACTGTAGAGGTTAATCAAAGTCATCAAATGGGGGTTAGTGTGGCTGAAAGGAAGTGAGTGCTAGAACTCCAGAGTTCCTGGAGCACAGTTTCATGCTCGGATTGTTAGAGCCCTGCATCACCCATGGATATAATGCAGGTAACTGCAAATTTGTGCTCTAGATGCAAAATTTGTATCTGCATCTGCCTCTGTAACCACAAAAAGGAGACGTGGATATCTGCATCCATATCTGAGGATATCCACAGATATAAAGCAGATAGCCACAGATTTGCAGGGCTCTACAGATCACCAGGGAACCCTTTGAGGTTGCCTTAATTCTTAATGCAGGGAGATTCCACCAAGAGACTGCCACCGGCCTAGGCAGGAAATTTCCTCCTACAGTGGACTGGTGAGGGTAAGAGATAGGCAGAGGTTCCTGACATGTTTGTAGGCCTCCTAATATTGCATTTGTGGTGCATATACTTTCCTTTGTTTCTCTGAGAGGGAGAGAGTGTTGCAATGCAGATGGTCTATAAGGAACTGATCCTGTTTACACTTATACCAAGTCTAGCATTTATTATCATGATTAACCTCACTGGCTGCAATGGAAGTGCTCAGAGTAATATGCTAACTGTGCTCAGCAGCCAGGACATATGGCATTGCTGCTCTGCACCTTATTCACATGAATGCAAATGAAAGGTTAAAAAAAACCACCTTTCTGATGTGGCCTAATTTCACTTTTCACTGGTATCAATGATTCTGAAAGATACTGGGCAATAGGGACTTGTGTTATAAAGCTATCGAGACAGCACCCCTCTGATGTTTAGATTTCAAAGCCAGAAGGGACCATTCTGATCATCTAGTCCAGTGGTGGGCATCCTATGGCCTGTGGACCACATTTGGCCTTTTGGGGTTCTGTATGTGGCCCACAAGACATTTTGTTTACCATTGCTCACATGTAGGGTTGCTAGATTCTGCTGGTTTCCATCTGCAAATGGTTTTTTTTTTAATCTCGTCAGTATTATTAAAGTGACACTCACGTAAAAAAAGGTCTTATGAAGGGAGGTGCATGCTGATTGCCCACAACACCGACTGTGAGAGCCATGTGTTCCCTCTGCATCCAATCAAAGTGCTGCTATGGTTCAATCAACACACCCTGCAAATTCTAGATACGCGAGTGCAGTTAACAAAACTACCCTATCCTGGGAGACCGCTTTTTGTCACGACAATCTTGTGGTTCTCAGGGATGAAGGAGGGTCACTCACGCAGCCAACTCACAAACCTAGGTTGCCCATCGCTGGTCTAGTCTGGACATTGCATATCACAAGCCAGAGAATTTCATGCTGTGACCCCTTTATTAGGACCAATAGCTTGTGATTGGCTAAAGCAGCTCTTCCATAAAGACATTCAGATTTGCAGACATCAAGTGATGGAAATCTACCACTTGCCACTGGAGTTTGTTCCAATGGTTAATCCTCATTGTAAACTATTTATGCCTAATTTCTGAGTTGAATTTGTCTGGCTTCAACTTTCAGCCATTGTTTTTCTTTTCATTTCTCTCTCTCATTTCAGTGACTGTTTTCTGTGGATAATTTCCTTTTATATCAAACCCCTCTCCCCCGTCCACACACACACACACACACACACACAATCTTGTGGTGTATTGTATAATTCTTCTGGGTTGCTGGACAGTTGAGTTTATTTTAATGTCTTTTGTCTCAAAAAAAGCAATGAGTCTAGGAGAAGAAATTATAAAAGTACAGGCAGTCCCCGGGTTACATGGATCCGACTTACATCGGATCCCTACTTACAAACGGGGTGAGGCAACCCCGCACTAGCTGCTTCCCCCCAGCAGACCAGGGAGACGCGAAGCTAGCGCTCCCCCCAGCAGACCAGGGAGACGCGGAGCGGCTTTTCTCAGCAGACACCTCAGCTTGAGAATAAAGGACTGAGGGAAGTGAGGTGTGGGAGAATAAAACTGAGCTCTGGAGAAATGTTTGGCTAGAGTTTCCCCTACCATATGTACCAGTTCCGACTTACATACAAATTCAACTTAAGAACAAACCTACAGTCCCTATCTTGTACGTAACCCGGGGACTGCTTGTATATGAAATAATGACATCCCAGCAAATTTCTGAACTGCCACTGTTGAGATTACTGCAACATTAACAGCTTTGAATGAGGTTAGTCACGTACCATCATGCAAAGAAAACAAGCAAAAAAGTTCAATATTTGCTCTCGACGGCCTTTTTGTCTTTTGCAAGTGTCTTTTTTTGTGATGTTCTCCAAACTCCTTTGCCAAAGGAGCTGCTATTTTGCAACATATTTGTTTAAGCAGGTTGGTGGAGCCAGTGAAAAAACAGAATGGAAATAAATAATAAAAGAATATCCCCACACCTCATTTATTATTTCAATAACCACAACTGCAAGGCTAAAAAAACAAAAAAAACCAAAAAAAACCCTTAAGCTTGTGTATTGTTCATCAACTTGCATGGTGGCTATACCTGGGATTGTAACCAGAGATCATTTTGTATCTGTTCTGCTAACTTTCAATGCTTGTTGACTTTGCATGGTACCATGCAAAGCAGCCCTAGACTGCGGTTTTGCGAATGACAACATACACAATCCATCCCTGGTTTTTAAAAATACCGCACCCTGGGGGCCAGTCTAGCTTTCCAAATGGACACGAGACGTGATAGAAGGATAAACAAAAGGCCAACAGGAAATTGGCATGCTAGCGTATGCAGTCGAGTTATCATTATTCCTCAAGGAATGAGAAGATGCACATGCTTGATTGGTTGATTCGAGGAAGCAATATCCAGGCCAAAAGGCAAAGCATGAGCTCCATAACTGCCAACCCTGAATGCTTAAAATCAGGCACTAAATTCTGTATCAAGGTGCCTAAATAACAACGACTGTCTTACACAAAATTCACATTGCCTTTAGGAATTGGAGGTACATGCCCATGACCACTCCATAAAATCAGCTCCCATTTATTTAATGGCCTAAATATGCAATCAAAAGGATAGATGTGACACAGGCATCCGAATTTGAAAGTTCTGAGCATGACAGATATATAGGAGTTCTGGAGTCCTTACAATTTATGAACTGCCAGAGAGGATAAGTGACAAACTTCACCTAAGTCTAGTATCCTGACTCTGACAGTGGGCAACATCACACGTTTCAGAGGAAGGTGTAATAACCTCACGGTAGGCAGATATAGCGAAATCTGCCCTTGGATCTCATCCTGATTTCTAGCAAGTAGAAACTGGCTTAAGCCCTTTTAATTAGTGTCTGGAACTTATGGTTAAGACTGCAAATCTATTTAAATAATGGGCTTTTGTGGGCAAAACACTCTTCATCAGATGTGCCCATCTGATGAAGTGGGTTTTACCCACAAATGCTCCTGATACTATAGATGATATAGTTTTGTTAGTCTCTGATGTGCCACTGGACTACTTGCTGTGTTTAAAGTTACAAACTAACATGGATACTCCTCTGAGACTTTAAATAATGGATAAAATAAATGATTGTTAGCTAGTGTGAACTGGCATAGCTCCACGTGTGTCAATTTACACCAGCTCAGGAAGTGGCTCAAACATGCTACTAGTGTTTCCCTGTACAATAAAATGGAATTATAAAAAGAACCAATGTGACTCACTAACTGAAACACAGTTTGCTTTAGACACAACCAATGTAAGTGACTTACTAGCATTTTAATCTTTGGATGGCTCTACCTTAAATACTTGTACAGTTTTTGTTACCATAGTATCATAGGACTGGAAGGGACTTGGATAGGTCAAACACAGTTTGCTTTAGACACAACCAATGTAAGTGACTTACTAGCATTTTAATCTTTGGATGGCTCTACCTTAAATACTTGTACAGTTTTTGTTACCATAGTATCATAGGACTGGAAGGGACTTGGATAGGTCATCTAGTCCATTCTCTGAAACTCAATGCAGGACTAAGTAGTATCTAGACCAAAGTTCTCAACCTGGGAGCTGGGACCACCTGTGGGGGGATGTGGCATATCTTCTGGGAGGCAAGAGAAACTTTAGTGAAAACAAATTACTGGACACATTTTACCTGCAGCAATGAATAACTAGCAGAGCTAATTCCTCCAAGCATATCAGGTCCTTAGACAGCACTGTGTATTTGATAGATTTCTGTTAAGTATGTGTAGCATTATCCAAAGTCGTTGTCATCTATACTTTAATCCATTTCCTATGATACAGCATGCACGTGGAATTGTAAGCACTGACCACAACTGCAGTTTTGCTTTTGCTGTTATTACAATGGATGGTTGGTTCTGCTTGAATCAATGTCTTATTGTTTCTAATATTTAGTGAGAGTTGCATGTTGATATTTTATTGGATGTGTACTTGTGTGGTATAAACTACTGTAGACACAAAGAAGGGGGCATTATTCTATACATTTGAGAACCACTGATCTATACCATTCCTGACAGATGTTTGTCTCATCGGTTCTTAAAAAAATCTCCAATGATGGAGATTCCACAACTCTCCTAGGCAATTTATTCCATTGCTTAGCCATCCACCAGTTAGGAGGTTTTTCCTAATGTCCAACCTTAACTACCCTTGCAACAATTTAATTCTATGCTGTCCTCAGGGGTTAAATACCACAATTTTTCTCCCTTCTACTTGGAATAACCTTTTCTGTTCTTGAAAACTGTTATACCCCAGTTATGCCCCCACCTTATAGCAATTCCATCGAGCCTGTATTTCTCTAAATTGTTAATGAGACTGTCATGCCACACTGTAATAAAAGCCTTATTAAAGTCAAAATATACCACATCTGCTGCTTCCCCTCATCCACAAGACTTGTTATCTTCTCAAAGAAGGCAATTACATTTGTTTGGCATTGCTTGCTCTTGACCAATTCATGCTGTTACTTATCACCTTCTTATCTTCTAGGTGTTTGCAAATTGATTGCTTAATTATTTGCTCCTTTATCTTTCCAGGCACTGAAGTTAAATTGACTGGTCTGTAATTCCCCAGGTTATCCTTATTTCCCTTTTTGTAGATTGGCACTAAATTTGCCCTTTCCCAGTTGACAGGAATCTCTCCTGTCATCCATGACTTTCCAGAGATAATCGCTAATCTGCTCAGTCGGCTGCTTGAATATTGTAAAATGTATTTCATCAGACTCTGGTGACTTGAAGACCTCTAATTTTCCAAATAATTTTGACTAGTTCCTTCCCTTCCCCATTTTAGCCTCTGATCCTATCTCATTTTTACTTGGCATTCATTAAATCAGGTATCTAATTGTACTAAACTTTTTGTGAAACCTGGAACAAAAAAGTTATTTACTACTTCTGATGTTTCCACATTTTCTATTATTTTTTCACTTTAATTGAATAATGGGACTACCCTGTCCTTAATCTTTCTCCTCCTTATAATGCATCTGTAGAATGTTTCCTCTATGTCCCTAGTTAGTTTACTCTCATTTTGTGTCTTGGCCTTTCTAATTTTGTGTTATTAGTTTATATTCATTCTTTGAAATTTGACTTAATTTCCACTTTTTGAAGGACTCTTTTTTGAGTTTAAGGTCATTGAAGATCTCCGGTTCAGCCAGATTGGTCTCTCAATAACTTCCTACCTGTCCTACTCAATAGGATAGTTTTCCCTTGTGCCCTTAATGAAATCTCTTTAAAAAACTGCCAACTCTCTTCAGCTGGTTTTTCCCTTAAGTTTTGCTTTCCATGGGATCTTACCTACTAACTGGGTAGGCTCACTAAAGTCTGCCTTCTTGAAACCCATTATCTTTATTGTGAAGTTTTCCCTTCTGTCATTTCTTAGAATTATGAACTCTATTATTTCATGACCCCTTTCACTCAATTGCCTTTCACGTTCAGTTCTCAATCAGTTCCTGCCTACTTGAACAGCCTCTCCCCTATTCATTTTCTCCACCTTCTGAAATAAAATAAAAAGTAATAAAAAAAACCTATTTCCAATCCATTCCAAGAACTTGTTGGATAATCTGTGCCCTGTTGTATTATTTTCCCAACAGATGGCTGAGTAGTTAAAGTTCCCCATACCTAACGACTGTGTCTACACTGGCAAGTTATTCCGGAAAATCAGCCACTTTTCCAGAAAAACTTGCCAGCTGTCTACACTGGCCGCTTGAATTTCCGGAAAAGCACTGACGATCTAATGTAAAATCATCAGTGCTTTTCCGGAAAAACTATGCTGCTCCCGTTTGGGCAAAAGTCTTTTTCTGGAAAACTGTTCCGGAAAAGGGCCAGTGTAGACAGCAGAGAAGTGTTTTCCACAAAAAATCCCCGATCGCGAAAATGATGATCGGGGGTTTTTTGTGGAAAAGCGCGTCTAGATTGGCCACGGATGCTTTTCCGGAAAAAGTGCTTTTCCAGAAAAGCGTCCTGCCAATCTAGACGTGCTTTTCCGAAAATGCTTTTAACGGAAAACTTTTCCGTTAAAAGCATTTCCGGAAAATCATGCCAGTGTAGACGTAGCCATCAAGTCCTGTGGTTTGGATGATTGTAAGTTGTTTATTAAAAAAACCTTCACCAATAGCAACAGAGTACTTGAATTTTTAATGAGGTTATCCTCACAAGACATCCATGAGGTAGGAATGTACTCTTATCCCCATTTTTACAGAAGAGAAATTGAGGCGCAGAGAAACTGCTATGACCAAGGCTACACAGGAAGTCTGTGGAAGAACAGAGCCTTGAATCCAGATCCCAGTCTAACATCCTCATTAGTGGTTTGTCTGTCCTTCCTTCTTTGGCCCTGAGTTGAATCAGACACTCACAGGCCACTCTGGTCACCCTCTTAATCATCAAGATATTATGTCCAAGCAATTCAGGGGCTATCACCAGATGCCCATCCTTTCCTATAGTTGCGAGTCTCACTGACCTTTAAGGCCCCCTCCTTGGTGAATATGAAACCAAGCATTCAAGCATTACAGAAACATCCAAAGCCATTGAGACATTATTGATCCTTAGCTGCTTTTCGGTTGGAACTACCAAAGGGAAACATTCATTTTGTTTTTTGGCAAAATTGGAAAAAAAAAAAGTAGGGGACCATCAGAAAGCCAAAACTTTCCATTGTGGTGTGAAGAAAGAAATCAATCCCATTTTCCAACCAGCTCTAGCATATCTTCACAGAGTCTCAACCTCAGGACACAAACTCATGAGGAACTTAACTGATCCGCCCTATAACACATACGCAATTGTAACCCACACACCTATGCTACGGATTCACTACAAGCTTTTTCGGGAAGAGAAAATGCAAATGGAGTGATCATTTGCATATGTTGCGCTCTCATTTGCATTTTCTCTTCTGATCCTTTTTGCGGAAGAGGTTTTAGCACAAAAAAGTGCTGTGAAGATGACGCCTTTTTGTGCCAAAAAATCACTTTTGCACAAGAGCCCTTCTTCCTCAAAAAAATGAGGTTTACAGGCTCTTGCACAAAAGGGTTTTTTTCCTGACAAATGGCCCCTTCTACAGGGCTTTTTATCTCAAAAACCTCTTCCGCAAAAAGGATCGGAAGAAGATATGCAAATGAAAGTGTGAGATATGCAAATGAGCATTTGCATTTCCTGTTCTGAAAAATGCCCACAATGTAGATGTAGCCTCAGTGAGCTGTTTTTTTGCCCCAAGAGACAGGCATTTAAGAGGGAATTTCAAACCATGGAGAAGGCTGAAATGACAGGAAGAATGCTAGAAAGATACATATTACTGTTATAGAAGTAAATACAAAATACATGGTATCTCTCATTTGGTAGGTGCAGTGTTACAGAAGAATAGAGACTAACATATATTAGTATCATGAGCTTAAAAAGAAGGGAGAGGGAGAAAAACGTACCTGCCAATAGTAATGCCAGTACTAATGAGGCTAATTGAGTGGGCTGTAAGTTTCCCATACTTAGTTCTGATGTCAATGGCATGCAAAATGTAAGGAAGGCTGGTTTTATAATAAGCCATCCAGATAATGTCTTTGCACAGGCCGAGGGAAACAGTGTCAAATTTGCATATGAAGGTCAATTCTGCACTCTCTCTCTCTGTAGTTGGTTTGTGAAATTCCTCTGAAGAATTTTAAATGAGTGCCCAAGCAGGTTAAAATTTTCCCCTTACAGGCTTCTCTATGTTACCATTTCTGATATCTGACTTACTACAGGTGCAGAACATCACAACCTCATTAAACAAGTAATCTTCTCAGGAAAAATGGGTGGGGGAAGGTTTGACCTCTCTACATAGGAATGTTCACTCCTCTGTTGTCTTTGTCCCTTTCTGGGTAGGTCTGAACTGCAAATAAAAATTGAAAATAACATGGGAACAAGCCTCAGGGTAGGTCTACACAGTAAAGAAAAACCCACAGCTGGCCTGTGGAGCTGTTTCATTGCTGTGTAGACTTCTGGGCTCCAGGTGGGGTGTGGGTTCTAGGGACCTGAAGGGTCTGACATTCCCAGAGCTCCTAAGCCCGGAAGTCTACACAGCAATGAAATAACCCCACAGTCCAATCTTCATGAGCTAGAGTCCACTCTCCTTTGCTGTGTAGACACAACCTCAAAGCCTGGGTCAACTGACTCAGGTTAGCAGAGGTAAAACTGGAGGGCTAAAAAAGGCATGTCCTGAAAACTGGGCTGTGTGCATGTGCTGTGTTTCGGCGCCCAGACTCCACGCCAAGCTCAAACATCTACATTGCTATTTTAGCCCTACATGTCTCAGTCACTCGACACAGCTTCTGATCTTGCTACCTCAGGGGTTTTTGCTTTTTGCTGTGTAGACATAACCGCTCTCTTTCCTTCCCTGTTTCTTCCCTCCTCCCCCAGCCCCAGCTTTCTCGTAAGAGAGCAAAGCACAGCTCAGCTTCTAAACTAGCCCTGCCTCATGAAATCAGGAGCGTCAGGCTGAGATTCCAATCCTCTATGGGAAATCCCAGATGTGAACCTCAAGGGCTTGGGTTTTTCAAATGCACAGTTTCCCTGCTGGGAAACCCTTGGGCTTGCCCATCTGCTGTACAGTACAGTACATTCTATCACAATGGCACTTTAGCAATAATTGTGCTCTCTTGAACCCCACCATTCAAGTCACTCCATTGATTACTTAGAAGAATGCAGACTCTCATGTTATTTGACCGGCATATATACGCTGAGAATTTAATCCCCTCAAATATTTTTCAATAACTTCCTCTAATTACGAGGAAAACATGTCGAGTGATGCATGCATTGAAGAGCTTCCCCTCATGTCTCTCTTTTTTTTCTGTTTAATGAAGAATTTGAATCACTTTTCAGCTTCTTAATCCTATAATCCTGGAAGGAATGTGCTCTCTTCCAAACCCAAAGGGTGGTAGGCTAATGCTTAGTACAGTATGCCCTGGAGATCTTTCAGCAGGGTCTTTCCGGAGGAGTCCCAAAAACCTGCATTCCTAACGTGTGCTGCCAGATCTAGTGCCATATGACTAATGAGTGACACTGCCCTAGTGGAAGCAAATGGCTTGTGTCATTCAGGGCCCGATTTTTCTGTGGCCATATTAATGCAGTCATGTGCTGATGAGAGACTAGAGATCTCCCAGCAGGCATGGACCCAGTTTTGCAAAGCTAATCCATTAAACCAGCACATTCAGTTTCCAGGACAGCTAAAGGCCCAAGCCGATGGCTACATTCCACTCTTACTTCTCCCACTGAGGAATCTGTGTCACTCAGGACATACCCGGGCAGAAGCTATCCATTACCTACGCAAACATGCCTACTCATGTCAGCACCTACTGACCTGAGACATAGCCCTGGGTGTCCAATGGAAAGTACCGTTCAATGACACAGTTGCAAGGTCTAGATTCCTGTACTTCACTGAAATGCCTTTTTGAAAAGTATATAGGGCAAACATCATACCATGGGGCCAGCTGTTCATTGCTTTATATTAGCATAAATACTCGTGCAAGCAAAAAGGTGTAAGTGGTTATACGACATGCAAAACAACGGAGCGTCAGTCTTCCTTGTATTCATCAGCTCACACACCAGCCATGCAAGCTAGAAAGAGATACAAGAGAATGAAGGGTGTAATTTTAGTGATCCAACATAGAACTAGTTGCCAGGGAGACTCAAGAAGGTTGTTGATAAATTGGAGAAGGTTAAGAGAAGAGCCACAAGAATGGTTAAAGGACTGGAGAATAAGACTTACAGTGACAGACCTAAAGAGCTCAATCTTTTTAGCTGAACAAATAAGAGAATTTGATCATAGTCTACCTGTACCTACATGGTGAAGAAAAATCAGTGAAAAGCTTTTCAGTCTAGAAGATAAAAGTATTGCAAGATCCAATGGCTGGAAGTTGAAGCTAGACAAATTCAACCTGGGAGGATGGTACAAATTTAACTGTGAAGTAATTAACCATTGGGACAATTTACCAACAATGTGGAAAATTCTCCATCATGGGATGCTTCTCTAAAATTTATGTTCCAGTTCTAACAGGAATTCATTCAGGGAAGTTCCATGACCTATGTCCTACAGGAAGTCAGACTAGACAGTCACAGTGCTTACTTCTGGCTTTGCAATCTCTGTCCATGACTGTCTCTGAGGGTATGTCTAAACAACATCCTTTTTTCGATAAAGGGATGTAAATTAGACCTATCGAAAATGTAAATGAAGCCGGGATTTGAATTTCCAATGCTTCATTTGCATAATGGCGTCTGCGGCATTTTTTCGAAAAGCCACTTTTTGGAAATAAGAACGCGGTCAAGACAGGGATCTTTTGACAGAAATGTTCCATTTCAAAAGATCCTGTAAACCTCATTTTTGAAGGTAACAGGATCTTTCGAAACGGGGCATTTCTGTCAAAAGATCCCTGTCTTGACTGTGGGTTTTTTTCAAAAAGCGGCTTTTTGAAAAAAAGCCGCGGATGCCATCATGCAAATGAAGTGCAGGAAATTCAAATCCTGGCTTCATTTACAATTTCATTACCTCTAATTTACATCCCTTTATCAAAAAAGGGATGTAGTTTAGACATACCCTGGGATAGCCTCTTCACATCTCTTCCTTTCCTGCTTTGCCTAGGGGCTTGGATTCTAATGCAAGGGAACGTGTGGCCATTGCTTTGGTTATCCTAAAATGCCTCACCCATTTTACTGTGTGTCTTTATTGAGGAAGCGCTCAGCTTCACCCTCTTCCAAGGTAATTCCAAGTGTAACAGGCATAATAATAGCAAAGAAGGAAAAGATAATACTACCAGGAAAAATGCATCATTAGGAATAATTCTCACTGAGGAGATGTTATATACATAGCAATAGGTAGAATCCTCAAGTATTAATGAAGGTCAAACTCTCCATAAAACCAATGGGGTTCGGGAGTTTTCTCCATACTTTGTTCCTGAGACCCCGCATGCACTTAGGTTATTATTAAAGCCCCACAAGCACCGCTAAGGGTAACAGGCTTACAAAAGGAGAACCCCTTTCCCCCCAGAAATGTTACATCATGTGCTGACCGTCACACAGCAAATCACTTTCAGAACGAGCCATGGCACTTCTGACTCCTGGTACTATGTCCACGAACCAACATTGCTTCTGCACTTCACGTAATAACCCCAAGAGGACCTCAACACATGCCCAGGACTTCATAGCACAGCACAAAACATTGAAAATAGGAACATAAGAACAGTCATACTGGGTCACACCAAAGGTCCATCTAGCCCAGTATCTTGTCTTCTGGCAGTAGTCAATGCCAGGTGCCCCAGAGGGAATGAATACACTAGGTAACCATCAAGCGAACCCACCCTTGTCACCCATTCCCAGCTTCTGACAAACGGATACCATGGGCACTACTCATACCCATCCTGGATAGTAGCCATTGAAGGACCTATCCTTCAGGAATTTATCTAGCTCTTTTCTGAACCCCGTTAAAGTCTTGGTCTTCACAACATCTTCTGGCAAGGAGTTCAACAGGCTGTGCATTGTGTGAAGAAACACTTCCTTTTGTTTGTTTTAAACCTGCTACCTATTAATTTATTTTGGTGACCCTAGTTCCTGTGTTATGGTACAATGCATGGCTGGTGCAAGAACATGAAATTCCCTTCAGAGGAGGCTTTGAGAGATTCTGGAGGAAATCCAGGACCAAAACAAGCATTCAGTAAAGAATAGATCTGATATGGATCATCTCACAGACCACTACCCAAGGCGTATCTGTTTGCACTGGTCTTTCTTTAGGAGAAACCCTAACCTACAGATATATTTCCAATCCCAGAGAAAGACAACCCATGTAATACAACTGGACAGATATTGGAGGAAAGATGCCAAGATGAAGTTGAAACTTATAATGGTTGAATATGATGCCCAAATACCCCAGAGTTTGGCACTAGAGAGTTTTATTTCATCTACAGAAATCACACTTGTGATCGCCACGGTATTGTGTAAGGAAAGAGCCCCAGTTTACTTTATCCCAGATCTGTAAAGACCATTAAAACATCACAGCATTAGTGCAAAGCAGATTTAGTGCAAGCCAAGTTCAAATCACATCCCTGCCCCTGCAGGTGGTTTACTCTGCTCACCCTTAACCTTCTGTCTTTTGTAAAGAACAGGGACCCTCTCTCTATAAGTGAAGGCGTAAGAGTAATGCTCTAGAGCTCTGGAGGACACAGCAGTCATTCTGTAGCTGTGATAATCTAGTTAAAGGAGGACGCCAGGGCATAATTAAATATCTTGGCCTGCAGTCCTAACAGAGCAGCTGGAAGACCTGATGCTCTCCTCATAATAAACTCTACCTCATTTATTACTGCTTTGCATATATGTCTAGAAATGAATTCAGCCCTAAGCCCCAACTCTCCTCATTCTTTATTACTGCAGGCTCCAGCTTGTCACTGTCACTTTGTCCCTGCGTAATGACTGCAGCAGCCACATGCATTTGCACCTCTGAACATCAGTGTCCCCAGAAAACACAGGGCAACCCTCCTGGCAGTCTGCTGAAACATTTTAAATATTGGAGTCTTTGGCCAATTGACCATCTCTTTGTCTTCAGGAAGCTCAGGATACAGAAGAGTCGAGGTTTGCATTTCTCCTCTGGTGATGGAATGGGATGGTCAACAAACTGGAAATTATTAAACATTATGATTATAGAATCATAGAACACTAGAACTGAAAGGGACATTGTGAGGTCATCAAGTCCAGTCCCCTGCCCTCACGGCAGTACTAAGTATCCCTGATAGATGTTTGCCTAACCTGCTCTTAAATATCTCCAATGATGGAGATTCCACAATCTCCCCAGGGAATTTATTCCACTGCTTAACCACCCTGACAGTCAGAAAGTTTTTCTTAATGTCCAACCTAAAACTCCCTTGCTGCAACTTCAGCCCATTGCTTCTTGTCCTATCCTCAGAGTTCAAGAACAAATTTTCTCCCCCCTCCGCCTTGTGACACCCTTTTAGATATTTGAAAGCTACTATCATGTCCCCTCTAAGTCTTCTCTTTTCCTACTGTATTATGCATTAGTTTTACGGGGGTGCCTGGGAGCCCTAATAATTAACCAGGGCATCACTGTGCTAGGGGCTGTACAAACACAGAACAAAAAAACCCTCCTCTGTCCCAGCCGCTTTGCAAATTAATTCAGCCTTTACACAAGCCATAGAGAGCCATCATAAACATGAGAGATTCTCTACCGGTTTTAAGGTAGGAACATTTTCAAGTATCCATTTCACAAAATAGTCAGGGTTAATGTCAAGCTTTGCCCCTCCCCTGCATAAAACAACCACTTTCCCACTTACTATCATATCTGGGCTTCAAAGTTATAATGTTAATTTATGTTTGCAGGGACACAGGTGTGTTGGAATTGCCTTATGGGGAGGGGGAATAACAGTTTGTCGAGATGAGTGTCCCATTTCCAACACTGGCCTAAGCTGGATGTTTTGGAAAGAGACTTATAACCCCTGGCATGGGCCATCATGAAATGATATACACGTGAAAGGAAATTTCTCACTAGCCCCAAGCAGAGAGTGGTTGCCTGACTTCTCTTCTACAGTATGAATAGCAACATCTTTTATAAAATTTTAACCTGCTTTTTCTAACTGTGGATATTCTTGTTTCCATAAAATGATGTTGAAAATGCTTAAATTTAAGCATGAGAAGGCCCAGTGCCATTAAGCACATGCTTAAGCCTTTTATTGGATCAAAGTCAGCGTAATAAGCAGCTTGCAGAATTGAGTCCATAAATGACAACTCCTTTTTAATCCCATTAAATTTTCTGTCCCAGTGCTCTCTTTCAGCAGGCCATCACACAGGTTAATTGCCAAATTTTTAAGTATTTTATTTTATAAATTCTAAATTTACTGCTTTTGAATTTCCCTTTGGAATCTCCTTGTACTTATATTAGGCCTGACAGACTTCTATTCTTTATTGTATCCAACCTCTAAGATGCCACTTTATCTCCTCTCTTAAATAAACAGCCCTAATCTTTGCAAATAGAAATGTTTTATTTTTCTATACTTAAAGAATAAATTCAGTGGAAACATTATTTATTTGGATTTAAATCTCCCCTCAAGGGCTGTCAACCTACAATAGTATTGTGCGAAGGCAGGGGAACTAAAAAATGAATCTGACTAAAAATAAAAGCAAAATAGGCAAAACCAAGATGAATGAAATACATAACAGACTAAGATAGAAACAACAACCACAACAACAAATATATGAGATTGTCATCATTCCAGTGTTGTTAACCTTAGGGATTATTACCACTGAAATATTTTAACCTATTTTATTTTCTTTACAATATCTCTTTAAAGGTAGAAGCTAAAATGGTCTTTCATAATATGTAGCCCAAGGTCCAAGGTTACAACATTCATTTGGTCATTTTTTCTTACCAATTTTCTTGCTAATACATTACTACGGGTCTCATTTGGTCTTCTCCCTCAGCTACTGTCATACTATCACGAGCCAGAATTTGATCTGCACATTGGTGTAAATTGGGAAAAACTCCATTGAGCTCAGTGGAGTTACACCAGTGTAAAACTGGCATGGAATCAGAACCTGACCTACATGATGCTAAGTGTGGATAGGTTAACTACAGCTAGATTTGGCTTGCGTTACCTCACCCCTTGCTCAGATTAATCAAAATGTGCCTGATTGCTTCATCCCTGATGCTTGTGGAACACACTGCACACTGTGACCTTTTGCAACACGCAGGAGGCTTTGATTTCATATGCCAACTATTCTTCACTAAGTATGGGTAAATCTAATGACTTCCTCCATGGAAGAATGTTATTTTGTTAGGGATAAAGAGAAAAACAATCCAATAAAAGTTCAGAATCCAGCCTGAAAAAAAAGACAGCCTTCCTTTTACTTAAGAAATGCATTTTTTTTTTTGCTGTTACGGCAGCTTAGGTACAATTTAAAATCATTTCCCAACTGAATAAGGCCGTTACAAGGTAAATAAAGCATTCATTTTCAGCAGTTCAGAACAGAGAAGGGAGTGGACATTTTCAGAAATTCATTCTTAAGAAGAAATAGTGGAATGAACCTTTAATGTTCGCATGCCAAACTGTCAACACCTCCCTTCAACATGGCCTTTTATCTCGCCTCTTTTTCTATTTATACATTACACAAAGCTATTTTCCCCCGGCTTTAATTGTACATCAAAGAACCAACTCAATGGATCGGTTTGGGAAGCTGCTGGTAGCAACACTGGGGAATCCTGTAAATGTAGTTCTAAAATTTCAGGTTTTTCCACTGGTGTGTGAGTTATTTTTGGCAGAGTCCTGAAATAAGAGAAGAAGAACATAGGAACTGTCTCCCTTAGCCAGACCAATGGTCCATCTAGCTCAGTATCCTGTCTTCTGACAGTTGCCAGGACTGGATGCTTCAGAGAGAATGAACAGAATAGGCAATTACTGAGAGTATCATCCCAGCCTAGCTTTTGGCAGTCAAAGGTCTCCCTGACCATCTTGTCTAATAGCCATTGATATACCTATCCTTCAGGAATGTATCTATTTTTATGGCCATTGCAATATCCCCTGGCAATGAGTTCCACAGGCTGACCACAGTGCATTATATGAAGAAGTACTTCTGGATGTTATTAAAACCACTGCCTTTTGATTTAATGGGGGTAACCCCAGTTCTTGTGTTATGTGAAGGGGTAAATAATGCCCTTTCTCCTGTCTGGTCATGATTTTATAATCCTCTACCACATTCCTTCTTACTTGTCTCTTTTCTAAGGGGAACAGCCCCTGGTGTTTTGAATCTCTTCTGTTATGGGAGCTGTTCCATACCCCTCATCATTTTTGTTGTCCTTCTCTGTACTTTTTCCAGTTCAAATACATCTTTTCTGAGATTGAGCAACCAGTATTCTGCACACAGTATTCCAGGTATTGGCTAGGGATGTTTAATTTCGTTTAATCAGCTAATCAAGTAGTTGATGGAATTTTCATCAACTACGGCTACAATGGGGTTAGTACTCCAAACCCAGGAGCTAATCCCACTGTGGCTCTGCATTTTAAATATAGTAACAGCCGCCTGGCTCTTACTACGTTTAAAGGCAGAGGAACAGCATCTGGGACCGGGCGCGAGCTGGGACTGCTGATTCCCGACTCATGCCCGGTCTCCTGCTGCGCCTCTGCTTCCTCTGCTCCCCTGTGGAGACAGTGCTGGTTGGAACCAGCTCCCCACCCCACCGACTCCTGCTTCCCCCTCCCCTTGCTGTTTCTGATAGAAGAAGCAAGGGGTGGGGGGTGACTAGTTGAGTAGTCACTCGACTATCCAATAAGCATATGCTTATTGGGTAGTTAACTACTCAACTAGCCACTTACATCCCTAGTATTGACATTCCATGTATCGATACAGGGGCATTATGATATTTTTCATATTATTATTTATCTTTTTCCTAATAGTTCTAACATCCTGTTATCTTTTTTGGCTGCTGCTGCACATTAAGCAGATTTTTTCAGAGACTTATCCATGATGATACTAAGATCTCTTTCATGAGTGGTAATAGCCGAACTAGGCCTCATCATTTTCTAGGTACAGCTGGGATTATGTTTTCCAGTATGTTCTACGTGGCATTTGTTAACAATGATTTTCATCAGCCATTTTGTGAGATCCCCTTGTGATTATACGCAGTCAGTCTTGGACTTAAATACCTTGACTTATTTTTATTATCCACAAATCTTGCCTCCTGATCATTTACTCCTTTTTCCGGATCACTGATGAACATATTGAGAACTCTTTGGGGATCTCTGCTGTTTATCTCTCTCCACTATGAAAACTGGCCATTTATTCCTGCTCTTTGTTTTTTGTCTTTAACCAGTTATCCTGAGAGGACCTTTCCTCTTAAGAACCTTTGGTGAGGGACCTTGTAAAGGGGTTGCTGTATAATCCTCTGGATCACCCTGCTCACCGGTTTCTTGACTCCCCCGAAAGAATTCTAATAGACTGGTGAGGCATGATTTCCCTTTCCAAAAGGCATGTTGACTCTTCCCTAACAAATCATGTTCATCCATGTATCTGAAAATGCAAGTCTTTACTATTGTTTCAACCGATTTGCCTGACACTGAAGCCAGACTTACTAGCCTGTAATTGCCAGGATCACTTCTAGAGCCTTTTAAAAAAATTGCGTTACATTAACTGTCCTGTAGTCTTCTAATACTGACACTGATTTAAGCAAAAACTGAAATATCCTAGTCAGAAATTCTACAATTTCATAGTTGAGTTCCTCCAGAAAGCTTGGGTGAATACCATCTAGTCCTGGTGATTTACTATTGTTTAACTTATCATTTTTCCTCAAATCTCCTGTATTGTCAGGAAAATGAATAGCAAGCAAAGGCACCCTCACAACATTTATATCTGGGATCATAACGAAAAGATGGACCTGCAGAAGTTTAAATAAGTAATTTATTATGATGAAAAAAACTAAATAAACACGGAGTACAATTTTCATAGGTAATTTAGGAACTAACATTTTTAAGGGCGTTTAGGTGATTAAAATGCAGGTAGGCACCCAGTGGAATTTTGAAAAGCACCATATCAGAATGCCTTCAGAAATGTAGTGCTATTTGAAAGTGGGATTTGATTTCCTCAGTTATTAGGCACATTAGAAAATGTTACCCACTGTTCATTAATTTTAGTCAAACTGATCTTACAACTCCATCTTCCAGCCCATTGTGACAGAACATGCTAGAAACATGGTGGTTACCATATTCATTCCGACCAATGTTGAAGACAAAATAATATTGGAGTAGACGAACTTCAGTTCTGCTTAGGTGTGGTGATTCCTATGGTCCTGCCACCTTCAGTCGCTATGTTAAGATAGGTCCATTTGACCAAAACAAAATGGCATTTTGTCTACCATCTGGTCCAGTGCCTGGGAGAAGGAGGACTTGATCTGTTATTTGCAAAGTTGTGCCGGCAACACTATTCATGCCAACGCAACACCAAACTTAGCTATGGCATTTTAAGTGTCTTTCAAAATACATGAGGGGAAAAATGAGTAGGTGTCTCAGCAAGGGAAAGAACAAGGATTTCTTAGGAAAACCGGCAGAGAAAATAATATAGACTCATAGAATGGCTTTCAAGATCCAATAAAGGGGGACAGGCCCATCTGAATAACAACATACTGTCTGTAAAGAAGAACACCTTCATATCATTGCAAACAGGCTGTTGCAGCCCGCCATCTTTGTCTACCTTCACAGGTTCCCTGGTTTTCTGTCATCCAGAAACTTTCAGGTGAAACCTCTGGCTAAGCTGCTGGCAGCATCAAGATTCTTAAATTCCACTGGAAGCATCAGCAACCGTTATCTCTTTTTTATTAAAGAAGAGGGAAAAGCAAACTAAAATGCAACGCTTTCGTGGGAGGCGGACAAGCCAGGACTAGGGGAGTAACGTTGAGATTGAGTTCCACACTTGTAAACAACCTAATACATCTCCTATGACTATCACAGAACCAGGGATTGTCTAACGCTCTCCCCGCTATTTATTTTGGAACTGGACTTTTAATACTCCGTTCATCTGAAGAAGTGGGTTGTGCTCATGAAAGCTCATGATGCCATCTATGTGTTTTGTTAATCTTTAAGGTCCTGGTAGACTATTCATTGTTTTTTAAGTTTTTTCAGTCCCTGACTAACTCGGCTACCCCTTTGAAGCCATAATTTTAGTAGGCCTCCTTTTCTTTCTTTTTGGAGGGAGGATGAGGGAGAGAGAGGGAGCTGGTTGAAAAGTGAATCTGCATCTCAATATTGCTGACCTGAACAGTAACTGCAAGTATAAATTAAGGTTTTGTCTATATGGTGCATTGGTCTATGGCAGTGAGTTGTAGATTCTGATGCATACCAGCGTGTCCTGCACTAACTGCCCAGGCAAACTCTGCTGGTCCACACTAAACTTATTATATTAAAATACACGAGGGGCTTTTCACTGCATGCAAGCCGGCTCCACACAGCCCAGTTAGTGCAAGAGGTGCTAGTGCAAATTAGAATTCACACCCCACTCATGCACTGTGTAGACAAGCACTAAAGCATTGTGTCCATGTTAACTATGGTAAGCCACAGATCGTATTCTACAAATATACCCAATTTGTGTGTGGGAGTCAACATGTGGGTTGTCTAGTAGCCATGTGGGTTGTCTGTGTGACTGTTGACAGGTCACTTAGCCCATTTCCAGGCCTCAGTTTACCTCAAGAATAAATGGGTTTTGCAGCTTATTTTATTTGCACGTGTGCAAAAGGGAATGCACCTCAGGTGCAAATGTTACTAATGCCACCTGCAAGTGGAGAGAGAACCCTGTTCTGGTGTCACTTTGCATGGGTATAAATGACTATCCACCATGCCAGGCAGTGGAGAATTAGTCCCAGTGGAGTGGTGCTAGCAGAAACAAACAGAATGAAGCCAACGTATCCCATTTGCCCCTTCTTCCTTTCAGTCCCACCTATCTGGTTCCTTAAAGCTTCCCACTGCATCAGTAGCCGGAGCCATCAGCTACTATCCTGTGCGTCTCCTTGTGTATGTTACAGTGACAACCAGGCCTGCATATCTTTAACAGTTCACGGTGACTAGGCAGTGAGCCGGGTTCCAGAAGCAAAGCATAGCCAACTTCATGTTTGTCATCCACAACCCTGATAGAGTCCAAATGGAGCTATTTGATACTTTGCATGTTAGCTCATGTTTCTGGGATCTCCTCCTCTCCCCAAGGAGCGGCAGAGAGGTGTTTACATTATCTGACCTGCTGCCTGCGGCAGGAAGGCCAGAATAAAAACAAGTGCATTGGCCTGAATGGCCTCTTAAAAACAAACAAAGCAAAAACTATCCTGGCATGAATTCTTGCAATGCTCCGCAGTGAGAAGGCTGCTGTTGTGACCCTGATAGCTCTCCCTGTATGCCTTCTGCTGGAAACATGCACAGTCTTTGCTGGATTCTGCGGTATAGCCAGCCAGCAGCATGAAAAGCCCCAGGTTTGTAAGCAGGCGTGGGGTGGGAGCCGAGGCCAGGTCCTTTTCTCCTGTGGACGGGCGAGCCAAAATGGGTGGAGAAGCTGGCATGCCGTGGAGGGCTCCTCCAGGAGATTGCATCACGTGTTCACAAGGGAAAAGGACATGCAAAGCCACCATGTGCAGAGGGTAAGAGGAGCAAAGAAGCGGCCCTCTATGGCCCTTCTCTGACCAAGGTGGCTAAGGAGCAGAAGGGAAATTAAACCAGTTTTTCAGCTCCCTGCTTGCTGTCACTGCAATTTGCATTCAAGTTGTCACTCTGACAGATGTGCCGCCTAAATTCCCCTGATTAGCTCCCCTTCCCCAATGCGCAAGAGAAGAATCCCTATTCTTGTTAAAAGTGGCTGCCGAGACACACCGGAGCAATGTGAACGGGCAGAGGAGGCTGCAGTGGACTTTCCAGAGAGACTTTCTCCCAGTGTCTTGGCCACCTGGACAGTCACACAAGAAGAAGTGAGGGGGGGGGGGATATTTACTCCTCATCTTTCCATCTCTCCTTGATCAACAATCTTCCAGGCTACTGTTCTGGCTAGTTGGGATTAGAATACATGGCTGTGATGTATTTGGGGATGGTCAATCTATGGAGAGGATATTTCTGGGAGTCCATCTCTGCATTCAGGCGTGGGGCAGCATCAGCTACAGCCTGCATTGCTTTCAGTTACCTCCCCAGAAGACAAGGGGAGTTGCTCCACGCAGCCCTCGCATCCCCCAGTAATAATCAATGCCCAAGCTGAAAATGAGCAGAGAAAAAGAAAGAGGATTATTCAGCACTTTAAAGCACAGAGAGAGGATGGGAGAGATGCACCAAGAGAGAAGCCCTGGAAATGAACATTCAGAGTAAACAAAGCCCATTTGCCCAGGCAAGAGTCTGCAGCATGATTGAGCTAAACAAATCACGGGCGGAATCAGCAACCGGCACAGTAATTGGCGTTATTGCAGCTGATGGAACATTTCTGATGCCACCCGTGTTCCCCTTTGCAACAGTACTCAGCCGCTTAATTTGCTCTGCTCTCATTCAGCTGATTGCTCTTTGCTGCTGGAGTTTGATCGGGAAAAATGCACCGTCTCCACAGCCGGAGACTTCGGAATGATTGTTTCCACCTTGATAAGACAGGGTGGAAGTTGATGATGCTTCAGTGAGGTGCTGAAGACAGCCTGTGTGGTAATTCCTCACTGAAAAGCCAAGCTATTCCCCCCACCCGAACTGACCTCTTCTCAATTCAGCTCATCAGAGGGCAGACCGGGGGAGAAGAGCATGTGTGTGGGGATGTGATCTAAATGCAGGATTCGGTGCTCCCTGTGTGGAAGTTCCACCACATCTCTTTAGCTGAGCGCATCCCAGGTCGGTTAGCATGACTTTGTCACCTGCGCTTGAAAACTAGGCTCCACATACATTCCTCTTGGCTTGAGAGGAAAAGTTTGTGGCTGTCTCTTCAGCAGATGTTGAACTTTCCCCTCTCTCTGAACACAACGGCTGGCTGGAACAGTCATTACACTAGGGAGGGGGCAGCTGACTGGCACAGGAAAGTGGGAAGAGCAGAAACTTGAGCCAAAAACACCAGGACCATTCCTGGGCTCTTACAAAAGAACCACAAAATCATTAGCCTGTGGAGAGCAGTCAGGATCTTGGGTTCTTGTTCACAGGGCTGGCAAGAGATGTTGTCGGGCCCTGGGTAATCTCTGTGTGGGGGCGAGGGCTTGGCTCTGGGCACCTTGGAAGGGGTGGGGTCTCAGGTGAAAGGGGAGGGGCTGGGGCAGCCAGCCCTCAGCTTCCTAGACCACATTGGTCCTCTCCCAGGCTGCCCACAGTATGGTCCGACTGTGCCCAGCAGGACTCCGGCGATGATTTAAAGGGCTCAGGGCTCCAGCCACCACTGCTGCCTCAATTACAAAGGGGCCCTTTTAAATCGCCAGGGCCCGAGGTACCGCCTTTGCGCCCTCCCCTTCTCATTTTCGTCTTCCATCTGGATGGTCCTGAACTCAACCTCCCACTCTGAATTTTGGGAAAGTTCAGCTCTCTCTTCTAACGAAAAGCTGCCCTCTAATCCCATCTCTGCCATTGGCCTGATCCAAGCTCTGGATCGGAACGCACTCAAACTTTGGGACTGCGAGCCCATTCAAAGACCTACATCCAAAGGTTATTAGAGGTGCAGTTCAGATCCACTGTGGGGTTTGCAGCCTGGGTCCATCTCATAACTCTGACTAGTTGATCCAGTCACAAGAAGTGGTGATCAAATGCTGTTTTCTAAGTAAAGTCTCTTTGTCTGATATCACTTCTGGCCAGGAAACACATAGAACCTCGAAAACTATCCCTCGGAAGCTAGCAGCATTTTCACAGAGTACAAGGATCCAAAAATGCAGCCCAGTCCAAACTATAAAAAGTCTTTCCGCTCAGAAGTGCTTCAGCACCCCATAATACAAATGTTACGTCACTGTTAATTTTCATGGGCAATAAATTCCTGGAGTGTGCCAGTCTCTCACACGTATGCCAAGAATAAGAAAGGCAAAGTCCAAACAACTCAGAATAATATTTTCCAAGGGGAGACAGGTCGTTGTTTATCAAACGAAACCAGGGGTTACACATTCTAAATCAGATTATTATGCATTTGGAGGTCATTCTAGCCATGTTCTGTGTGCATCTGTGTCATGGACACTGGCTAGCTCTGTAGAAAGCCTTGTGAAGGGAAATTTCAAGCTAGACAGTTGCAATGGTCTCTGTGGGTAGTGGTGGTGATAGTGATTGGATGTGTGTGTGGGTATGTGAGAGAGAGAATTAGAAAGAGGAAAAACACACAACATGTTTCAGCCATACAAAGGAATTTTAGGACAGACCTCTCCAGACTACACTATAATCCTCCTGGAATCCCACCAGGAGAAATTTTACCATATGCCTCTTGCCCGCAGCTAGTGTTTGTTTCAGTAGGTGCTGCAAGCTCTGCAGTGGAGTTTAGAGTCATAGCTGTAAGCTGGGAAGGGACCTTGAAAAGTCCTCAAGTCCACCCCCCTTCCCACAGGCAATTTTAATTGCTATTGCCCTCAGTTAGAAGGAGGTCTAGCCAAGTGAAGCCCCTGGGAGTTTTACTCTGTTAAATGAAGTTAAATGAAGTCTGCTATTGCCCATTTCCTTCCTCTGCTCCTCTAGCTTGGGAGGGCTCTGTCACTCCCTTACTAGGCAAAATAGCATTTGCAGTAAATCTGACAACTCGTAGAGGGAATACAAGTCTCCTCAATTATCAGGGCTTCATCTTCCAGCATGACATCTCCCTGGAACCAGAAGGAACATTTTTGAGTCTGATTGACCAAATTTACTGGGACAGAATCCTTTTAGATTTATAGCTCATTTCCAAGGAAGGAAGAGGTTCCTATGGGAGACCATTCAGCAACCTCAGTCATATACTCCATCACTACAAATTGTGAACAGTTCCCACCCGAGAACCTCAACTTCACACATTTCCTGAGTTGGAGGGAGACCTTCAGATCCCATCTGGATAGGTCGTGTGTTTATGCAAAAGGCCTCTACTTCTTGGCATGACTTAGGGGAAACTGAAGGGGAAGTTTAATGAAGGAAAGTTGACTTGATAAAGGCTGACATTTAAAGGCATGACCAAAGTGTGGTTCATCAAATTCCACAACAAGGTTTGCCAACATGCCCTTCTTTTATGCAGAATAGGAACACTAGAGGTTCCTGCTTCTGAGACAGATACTATGGTCTTGGGTTAATGTGCTACATGGAGACTCAGCAGATCAGGCTTAATTACAGGCTCTGACACAGACTTTCTATGTGACCAACAAGGCCAAAACAACTAACTTCTCTGTGTCCTGGTTCTCCATCTGTGAAATAGGAGTTAAAATACTTTGCCATCTTTTCTACTTAGTGTATAAACTCTGTCTCTTACTATATGCACAACACCTAATCAATGGCATTTTGATCTCAGCTGGGGTCTGCAGCTTCCACTATGCTACATTGAGTAATAACATGGGAAATATTTAACATTAAGAGAAGATGAGTAAGTGACACCTTTAGATCTGTGCCAACAGTGTAATTTCATTGGCCATTCCTGAAGTTTTTGTGTTCCTACCCTCGGCTCTCTAGTATGATGAATAAAGTGGAAAAATCTTCTCATATTTCAGGGGAGTCATATTAATGCTCCAGTCTCAGGGGTAGATTTTGGTGAGAGGTTGGAGGCAGACAGTACAGCCACATCATACCTCTCAGCGGGCTTAAAAAACAACAAATGCTTGCATATCACTTATACTCGCCAGTTATGGCAACACAGGTTGGAGGAAAACTGGGTGGGACAATTACATGTGTCATTCTGACAGCAAACCAGAAACAATGTATTTCAGGAAGGCAGATTTTAGTAAACTCAGAGAGCTGGTAGGTAAGGTCCCATGGGAAACAAGACAGAGGAAATTTGGCAGCTTTTCAAAGGGACAGTAATAGAGAGGTAGCTGTGTTAGTCTGATCTTGGCAAAACAAAAGGGGGAAAATATGTAGCACTTTAAAAACTAACAAAAAAGTTTGTTAAGTTTTTCAGGTCAGACCCACTTCTTCAGATCACATTCTGAAATGAATTGGCATGACCTTATATAACACAGAAATACAATGAAGAAAGTAAACAGATTATGAACTAACAAATCAGCTACTAGAACAGAAGATGTGGGCGAGAGGCAAGGAAGAGACAAAGAAGGAGGAAATAGCTATTGTAAATCAATAAGTGGCTAATCTGGAGTTACTACGAATATCAAAAGGTAGGGAGGCTGTTTTTGTAATGTGTAAGGGACATTATTAAGGGTCCAAAAGCAAACCATTCCACTATGTAGGAAAGATAGAAATTATGGCAATAGACCACCTTGGCTTAACCAGGAGATCTTACATGGTGTAACAATAAAAAAGGAGTCCTATAAAAAGTGGAAACTAGGTCAAATTACAAAGGATGACTAGAGGAAAATAACACACGTGTGCAAAGGCAAGATTAGAAAAGCAAAGGCACAAAATGAGCTCAATCTAGCTAGAGACATAAAGGGTAACAAGAAGACATTCTACAACTATATTAGAAGCAAGAGGAAAATGAAGGACAGGGTAGGCCCACTGCTTAGCGAAGAAGGAAAAACAACAACAGGAAACTTGGTAATGGCAGAGGTGCTTAATGACTTATTTATTTCAGTTTTTGTCAAGAACATGGATGGTGACAGGATGCTTAACATAGTGAATGCTAGTGGAATTGGGGTAGGTTTAGAAGTTAAAATAAAAAGGAACAAGTTAAAGATTACTTAGAAAAGTTAAATGTCTGCAAGTCACCAAGGCCTGATGAAATGCACCCTAGAATACTCAAGGAGCTGATAGGGGAGGTATCTGAGCCTTTAGCTATCATCTTTGAAAAGTCATGGAAGTCAGGAGAGATTCTAGAAGACTGAAAAAGGGAAAATATAGTGCCCATCTATAAAAAGGGAAATAAGAACAACCCAGGAAACTACAGACCCGTCAATTTAACTTCTGTGCCAGGAAAGATAATGGAGCAAGTAATTAAGAAATTCATCTGCAAAGCCAGCATGGATTTGTAAAAAACAAATAATGTCGAATCAATCTGATAACTTTCTTTGATAGGATAACAAGTCTTGTGGATAAAGGAGAAGCTGTGGACGTGGTATACCCAGACCTTAGTAAGGCATTTGAGATGATCTCACATGACCTTCTTATCAATAAACTAGGGAAATACAACTTAGCTGGGGCTACTCTAAGGTGGGTGCATAACAGACTGGAAAACTGTTCTCAGACAGTTTTCCAGTCTGTTATGCACCCACCTTAGAGTAGCCCCAGCTAAGTTGTATTTCCCTAGTTTATTGATGGTTCAGAGTCATGCTGGAAGGGCATAACAAATGAGGTTCTTCGAGGGTCTGTTTTGGGACCAGTTCTGTTCAATATCTTCATCAATGATTTAGATATTGGCATAAAGAGAGTATGCTTGCTAAGTCTGCAAATTATACCAAGCTGGGAGGGATTGCAAGCGCTTTGGAGGATAGGCTCATAATTCAAAATGATCTAGACAAATTGGACAAATGGTATAAGGTAAAAAGAATGAAATTTATTAAGGATAAATACAAAGTACTTCACTTAGGGAGGAACATTTAGTTTCACACACGCAGAATGGAAAGTGATTGTCCAAGAAGGAGTATGCCAGAAAAGGACCTAGGAGTCATAGAGGATCACAAGCTAAATAGGAATCAACAGTGTGACACTGTTGTAAAAAAAGCAAACATGATTCTGGGATGCATTAACAGGAGTATTGTGAGCAAGACACAAGTCATTCTTCCGCTCTATTCTGTGCTTGTTAGGCCTCAGTTGGAATACTGTGTCCAGTTCTGGCCAACACATTTCAAGAAAGATGTGAAGAAATTGGAGAAGGTCCATAGAAGAGCAACCAAAATGATGAAAGGTCTAGAAAACATGACCTATGAAGGAAAACTGAAAGAACTGGGCTTGTTTAGTTTAGAAAAGACAAGACTGAGAAGGCACATGATAGCTGTTTTCAAGTATCTGAAAGTGTGTTACAAGGAGGAGGAAGAACAAATTGTTCTCCTTGGCCTCTGATGATAAAACAAGAAGCAATGGGTTTAAATTGCAGAAAGGGAGGTATAGGTTGGACATTAGGAAAAACTTCCTTTCAGGGTGGTTAAACACTGAAATCTAGGGAGGTTGTAGAATCTCCTTCTCTGGAGATATTTAAGAGCAGTTTGGATAGACATCTATCAGGGATGATCTAGAGGTACTGGGTCCTGCCGTGAGGGCAGAGGACTGTACTCGGTGATCTCTTGAGGTCCCTTTCAGTTCTAGTATTATATGATTCTATGATCCTTTGCATAGGGCCCCCCAAATAGGACCAGATTCTCAGAGAATCACCACCTCTGAGATTGCAAATTGGGGGACAGCATCCTGCTTTGACTATGGTCAAATGGGTGAATGTCCCTGTATGGAAAAAGGGGGTTGCTAGTAAGGAAAATGCCTGCGCTATAGAATATAATGTAGCAAGCAATCCTGCAACAGTGAGAGAACTAGAGCAGAAACACTGTTCTAACTGTATCAAAACCAGACTGCATTTCTATAGCACCTTACGTTCACTACAAAGACATTTGGAAGTACTTTAAAATAGACTTCCAGACATCTGAATTGTGCTTGGCTCCACTGGAATGCAACTATGTCTGGGGTGGAATGTCACAACCAACAGCACAAAAACAATGAAAAGCAGCCCTCAACAGGAAGGACACTGCAGTGAGAATTCTGAGAAGCAAAATGTATTTGTATCACTACTACTGATGTTTAGGGATCAAGAGCTTGATTCTAGAACCTACAGATGGGGGAATTCACCTCTCCTCTATGACCCTTTTGTGCTGGCACAAAGGGACCATGAAACATGCATGAACCCAAGCCACGAGGAGCCCTCAAGGTAGTAGGCCTTCTGCAAAATCTGCAACACCAGCCAGGCCCCGTTTGTGGGCTAGATTGGAGAGAGTGGGATACTAAGTATTTAGGAATGCTGTTGCAAGGTGCAGTGGCACCCTGAGGAGCCAAGTAACAACTAGTGCAGCTTTGAGGGCATTAGCCAGAACCAGAGGCAAATACACTCCTAGTGCACCCAGAGTAAGTGAAGCACAAGCTGCTTTTCCAGTGTCCCTATTCTTGGGTTCAGCTGGAAATGAATCTGATATCTGATTGCCAGACACCCCGAAAAGCTTGAATATGGCAGGAAACCAGGATTAATCTGATACACTGCAAAAAAGAAAATAAAATTGGATTCATTAAATGGCAAGTGACCTGGGATGTCTCTTCAAAATATCTGTGATTCTGCATGCACCTAAGTTTTCCAGCAAGAACCTTTCACAACCATTCACCCCACTAATGAAGAGGTCAAATGGGAGAGGACGTCAACACCTTCCCCTTGTAAGAGAAAAAAACCCACCATGCAGCAATCCTGCTTAAGAGCTGTGATTCCAAGAGGCTAACTGTGACCAAAACCTCTTGCTGCTGACTGTATCTGCCAGTTTGATTCAGTTTTCATTCGGAGGGGAGAATGATAAACCCTAACAACAAAAGCCCTTTGTTATAGCTCACAATTGTGTTTTCCAATTAGTTGAACTGGAGGGCAGGACCTGAAACAAAAAATAATCAATCTGATCCCTGGAAGCCAGTAGGACACCTTTCATATCCACACTGAAAACTCCAACTATCCCACATCAAGGCAAGGAAGAGACACTGCCCTACTGACAGTCATGGATACAGCTCCTAAATCAAGATGCAGCTGCTATAAATCACAGAATACACAGGCACTCAATCAGGCTGCGGGAGGCGCAATCACAGGGCGCTGGCTTTCTCCAGCAGCAAGGAGTGAATTGTATCCTGTTCCCAGCTCTCCCTGCTGCAATATAAAACCATCATGGCATTCAAACGGCAAACTCTGCTTCCAGAAATCAATGGCAGTGCAGAACTGGGGGTGAGGGGAGGAGGAAAGGTATCTTCGTGGCCTCTGGAATCAGCCTCATCAGAAACTGTCTGCTTTCATCTCCTTTCAGTTTTCCTCTAACCCTAAACTGAGTCAATAATTGCTGAAAACCAAAGGAGTCAACATTTGCTTTTCCCAGGGTATGACAAGATAGTCCTCGTACTTCTGTTCCTCCTGAGTCACTGCTGGAACCAGACAGGAGAGAGAAGTCTCATAAAGTTTCTAAAGAAGAAGACTAAATTCGAATCAGTTTGGAAGCTCTTCCTTTCTCCAGGCTAATTCCGGAGCAAACTTATTTTTTTCCTTCCTCCAGCAACAGCCAATGGGCCATGGGATATTGATGGGAAAAGGGATTGAAAACACACAGCTTTGAGTTATTCAAAAGTTTTCCAAATAGGAGATTTTCACTAGCAGTTTCCATAGAAGAGGATTTCCTTCTTTCAGGGGTTTAGTTCCCACAAATGCTCAGTGTGAGCATTGGGGCTGGGAAGAAGAGAAAGGTCGGGGATGTTGACTTGGTGCATGATCCAAAGTCCATTGAAGTCAATGGAAAGGCTCCCATTTGAGTAACTTAAATACATATGGTAAACCCCGCCTAGCTGTAACACCCTCCAAAGTTACAGCATGTGCCAGCGGACCAGGCTCTGGAAAGATGAGTTATGTTCTATTCCTGCCTCTGCATATAGCATTGGGTAAGTGTCTACGCCTCTGTCTTTGCCTCTTTCTGCAGTTTTGAAAACAAGAGTCGAGATTCTTACCTTCCTTTGTGAAAAGAACTATTGAGATGTAGTCATAGAAAATGAGATGATGGTGTGAAATAAACCAAGGTAGCCTTGGTGCCATTGAAAATCTTGACACTGAATGCTTGAGTACTTTAACTCCACTGCCGTATTTACAATATTGCCTATACTTAGCAGAGGCAAAACACTGTGATATGCTGTGTCCAATTTTAATGACTCCCATTGTAACTGATAAAAATGTAGCTTTAATTGGCTTATGAATGGTTTATTCATTTTTTTTTAATTCTAAAAGGAATGTTTTCTCTGAATAATTGCCAAGTACAGAGTAAACAACTTATGGTAACGCACCTTCATGCTTTTTCCCCACACAGTCCCTCAAGCATGGGAAGAGCTCCCAGTAAAAGTCCACAAAGCCATTCACAAATCCATCTCTTTTGAACCTCTTCTTAAAATTCCCCTTTGCTGTGATGTCTACGAAAAATTTGACAGTGGTTAGGCTGTGGGTGTACCTAAACCATAACTTGTCACGTGGACTCGTGTGGTTTATTTCCAATTTTTCTATCTAATCCACGGGTTCCCAGATTGGGAGTCACACCTGAAGAAATTCCAGGGGGGAGGCTCACAGTGACCCAAGCCCCCCATCAATCCCCTCACCAGAAAGAGCCCAGTCCATCCGTCAGCTCGGACTGGCTTGGGCAGACTTCAAAATGGCTGCCTTAAAGGAGCAATGCCTGCTCTGCTCTTAACAGGCCACTTTTTGTTTTTGCTAAACAAGTTTTGCTGGTTGTGGTTTTTTGGGGGGAGGGGGCGGGGGGAAGAGTGAGAGTTTCTCAAAAATCAAAAAGCCAAAAAGTTTGGGAACCACTGATCTAATCCAACTTCCCTAATCCATCTTTTTATCCAACACTTGTCTTAGGCCAGGTCTACACTAAAGGAAGGGGGGGGGGTCGAATCAAGACACAGAACTCCAGCTATGTTAATTGACTAGCTGGAGTTAATGTACCTTGTTTCGAGTTTACTCTCCATCCCTGCAGCAGAAGGCTAACGCGAGCAAATGCTCCCATTGGCTTCCCTTACCCCTTACAGGAACTGGAGTACCGGCTGTTACTGGGAGTGCCCTGTGAATTGAATTTAGAGAGTCTTAATTAGATCCACTAAACTGAACTCCAGAAGATCAAACGTGGCAGCATTGATCTTCTGCTTACTGAGACATGGCCTTATTTGTTGATTCTAAACCCTTTGGAACACAGAGTATCTTATGATTCTGTATTTATACAGAACAGGGTGGGCAAGAGAACCTCCATGGGCCAGATCCGGCCCACCAAGCAGGTTGATCTGTCCCACGGATGCTGTGCCACTCACCCACGGGGGAAGCACACAAAGGCTCCTCCCCTGCCAGGGGCACACAGCACTTAGGGTATGTCTACACTAGCTCGTTAGTTCAAGCTAGACAGAGTAATTAGGGCAAGCAGAGTTTCAAATGAAGCCCAGGATTTAAATATCCCAGGCTTCATTTGCACGTTCCCGGGCACTGCCATTTTTAAATCCCCCTTAGTCCGAACTTCATGCCTGCGGCTACCCATGGCATGGAGTAGGTAGTTTGAATTAAAGATCCTAATTCGAACTACCGTTACTCCTCGCGGAAGGGCCAAGGCCTTAGGTGGAAGGGGCGGGGCCAGGACATGAGGAGTGGAATGAGGAGTAACGGTAGTTAAAATTAGGATCTTTAATTCGAACTACCTACTCCATGTCGCATGTAGCCGCGGGCATGGAGTTCGGACTAAGGGGGATTTAAAAATGGCGGCGCCTGGGAGCATGCAAATGAAGCCCGGAATACTTAAATCCCGGGCTTCATTTGCAACTCCGCTTGCCCTAATTATCCTACATAGCTCGAACTAACAAACCAGTGTAGACATAACCTCCGAGTGAACTGCCACTGAACTGGTGGTTCACTTTAAGGGCTGTGCTCCCCTTTCAGGGAAGGGCCAGGGAGTGAAAGACTTCATGTGCTCCCGCTCCAGGCCTGATTGACCTAGAAGCTGGAGGAACATGCGAAGTCTCCTCCCATCATCGGGGCGCGGACGCCTAGAGGGAACCTCCAGCTGCTCAGAACAGCTGGCGGATCTCTCTGGGATAGGGTGGTGGGAGCAAAGACTTCACATGCTCCCTCACCCCCAGGCCAATCAGCATGGAAGTGTCTTGGCCCCTCCCCTTCCACCTAAGTCTTTGGCCCTTCTGGATCATCCAGGGCCAATGAAAAAATTTCTGAAGTGGCCCCTCTTCTAAAATGATTGCCACCCCTGACGTAGGACAATCTGATACTAGTCTATGACTGAGTCTCCTAGGCAATACCATAATATAAATAATGATTTAAAAAGTTATTTTATTGCCAGTCAAAGGTATCAGATCAATAGCTGTGGAGTTGAATATATTTTTCTCTTTAGCCACTAACATACAACACATTCAGCTGCAATGTTCCAGTCCCAGTCACCTCTAAGAATGGCCAGTTTAGTCCTCAGTTTCTCTGCTGATGTCATCAATGAGGGTATGAGTTAGGGACAGCTGTGATGGTTACTTCATTAGTTGGAGCACGACTGAGCCCATTGACACATTTCATGGCACAGAAGCTCCATTGCAGCTCAGCTACTTATAACATATAAATACATGAATGTTTGCTGAGTTGTAATAACAGCCTCTGTCCTGTTCTCTTAGTTGTTATTATGACAGGTTGGAGAGAAAGCATTTTGTGGTCTCAGACCAATTAAAAAGTACACACAACTGTCGTCTCAGCACCATGAGCCCCTGCTGACAGCAGGATTGCAAATTAGGTCATTCTAGAGGCTGCAAGGGAATGTGCATGAAAAAGCCCTGTGCTATCAAACAAATATCTGAAGACTGTGGTTGAAGGTGTTTTTCAGACTTTTGAAAGCATCACATCCTTAAGTACAAGAAAGCAGATGGCTTCAAGAGACTGCTATGAGAACAGCAAGCTGTTTGGATTGACAGATCACTTTGTTGTCTTGGCCTCTTGACACTTATTGATGTGGGGGTGGGAGTAGAGGGAGGGTTATGGCATCAAGGGCAATTTGGAGAGAAGTTGAAAGTTGCAAGAAACCTCTGCTGTTTGATGACTATTTTGGGGCTGTTCCTCTAGAAGTGAGAACAGAGGTGGAAACAATTACTCATCACCACTTGCAAAAGATCAGGAGGTAGATTCGAGTCCCCACTGTAACTTTGCAGAACATAAGCAAGACGGAGGGGATGCTAGTGGTTGAAGGTACACACCCACAAGCAGGAGCGGCCCTAGACGAGCTGCCGGCAACTGGCGCCCTAGGCGAAACACACGATCGGCGCCCCCGCCTCCAAAGCCCTTAATGGCCGTTTATCTTGGTGCTCTAGGAGACCACCTAGGTTGCCTGTATTGACGGGCCGCCACTGCCCACAAGTGATTAATTCAGTCCATAGCTCAGGAGTGCTCCTGGATTCTCCACTGATTCTAAGCAATTATATGGCACCAAGTGGAGTAACCCTTTTCCACCACCTTCAGTTGGCTAAGAGATTCCATCCCATCCCAGTGAACAATGACTTAGCTTCACTTATTCATGCATTCCTCAACTCTTGGCATGACTGCAACATGATACATATAGAATTGACGCTTCAGTGCTTAAGAAACTCCAACTGGTACAAAGCTCTCCAGTGCTTCTCTTCAGCAACACACCAGGCAAAGTCAAAAACAGAGTTTTGGAGAAAGTGAAAGAATCATGTGGTGAGGGATATTTTTTCCTCAGATACCACCCCTCCCTCCCCAATTCCTAACCCCTATATCAGGAATCTCTGATCCCACCCCACCGAGGTCTCTCACAACTTCCCTCCCATGTAACTGAGGAGCCTACTTTCACACTTCCATTGTCATCCTACAGCCTCTCCCAGTCTCAACATTCTGAGCCAGTTGGCTCCCCAGGGCACCATACGTGATCGCATGGCTTTCATGGCACCCAGCTTGGTTCCAACTAAGCTCTTAGCTGATGTATCTTGGGAAACATCCTTTGTTGGGCTCAAGCCATTAGAAGCTGGACATCTTCCTTCTCTTCAAAAACCCAACCGCTTCTTCTCGCTGTGTTTGTTGTGTCTAAGATGGTTCTTGACTGCGCAAGCCCAAACCATCAGCTGGCTAGTCCTTCAGGGCTGGGACTTCGTTGTTGTTTAGATATAGTTCACTCACTTGTAGTCACTTATCTAACGAAGTACTATTAGTAATGTCCAAAACATTGCTGCTGGCAATTACTATTTCTGAACATATGTGACCGGTATTGTAGCAGTCTTTCATAAACAGGGCCAAGAACACTTATTGTGTGCTATATACATAAAAATAGTCACGTCATTTAATTTACCATTTACCAACATTGTCTGGAACTAGTAAAACCTGCACAGAGATTACAGGAAATGCAGCCTATGTCATACTTAGTGAAATCCTGGGCTTCCTCTGGGATGGCAGATGATTATAAAAACAATCTGCTAAATTATCAGTCTGGACTGCACTGAGACCGACAAACCGATTGAAATGTGTACACACACACAGGCACTTGAAAAGCAGAGCATTCTGTTTCCTTCTTTGGTTTGACCAAATGACACAATCACAAGGAACCAAGCAAACCGAAACTGGGAACAGGGCAAAGAAAAGTAACTCTGCAATCCATGACTATATCTTGCTGGGGATTGCTTCTGTCTTATTACCTGTGTTCATGTCTAGAAGCCATTTGTATACAATAGCTTGTTGTTAATAATAGTATCCGAATGAATCATGTTTCTTCATGCTGCAGGCAGGAGGCTACTATAGGTTGAATCTCCCTAGTCTGGCACCCTCAGGACCTGACCAGTACTAAGCCAGAAAATTTGCCGAACCATGGGAGGTCAATAATGTCTAGCAGCATTATCAACACTTCCACTGCTTATTGGGCTCTTAGAAGACATTTGGGGTAAATTTAAGCTAACTAACAGTACAGAACACTAAGGCTTTGTCTGCACTACAAGTTTTTGCCAGAAGAGGCAATGCAAATGAAGTGCTGATTAGCATTTTGTCATACTTTATTTGCATAATGTCCTCTGATGCCTTTTGCGCAAGAGGTTTTTGCACAAAAACAGGCAGTGTGGACGTATCCGTTTTGCGCAAAAACCCCTTTTTGCACAAGATCCTTATCCCTCTCCAGGTGGCACTCCGGGAGAGGGATAAGGATCAGCCACGTCCACACTGCCTGTTTTTGCGCAGACGCCAAGGAGAACAATTTTTCTTTTTCCTCCTTGTAACATCCTTTTAAGTACTTGAAAACTGCTATCATGTCATAGAATCATAGGACTGGAAGGGACCTCAAGAGGTCATCGAGTCCAGCCCCCCGCCCTCAAGGCAGGACCAAGCTCCATCTACACCATCCCTGACAGATGTCTATCTAACCTGTTCTTAAATATCTCCAGAGAGGGAGATTCCACCACCTCCCTTGGCAATTTATTCCAATATTTGACCACCCTGACAGTTAGGAATTTTTTCCTAATGTCCAATCTAAACCTCCCCTGCTGCACTTTAAGCCCATTACTCCTTGTCCTGTCCACTCTCACTCTCCTCTTTTCTGAACTAAATAAGCCCAATTCTTTCAGTCTTCCCTCATAACTCATGTTTTCTAGACCTTTCATCATTTTGGTTGCTCTTCTCTGAACCTTCTCCAATATCTCCATATCTGTCTTGAAACGCGGTACCCAGAACTGAACACAATACTCCGAGGCCTAATCAATGCAGAGTAGAGCAGAAGATTGACTTCCTGTGTCTTGCTCACAACACTCCTGTTAATGCATCCCGGAATCATGTTTGCTTTTTTTTGCAACAGTGTCACACTGTTGACTCTTATTTAGCTTGTGGTCCACTGTGACACCTACATACTTTTCTGGCGTACTCCTTCCTAGACAATCACTTCCCAGCTGTATGTGTGAAACTGACTGTTCCTTCCTAAGTGGAGTACTTTGCATTTGTCTTTATTGAACTTCATCCTAGTTACCTCAGACCACTTCTCCAGTTTGTCCAGAACATTTTAAATTATGACCCTATCCTCCATAGTGCTTGCAATATCCCCCGCCTACTGTCATCTGCAAACTTAATAAGCATACTCTCTATACCATTTTCTAAATTGTTAATGAAGATATTGAACAGAACCTATCCCAAAACAAACTCCTGTGGAACCCCACTTGCTATGCCCTTCCAGTATGCCTTTGAACCATTAATAACTACTTATACAACCAGTTATGCACCCACCTTATAGTAGCCCCATTTAAGTTGTATTTCCCTAGTTTATTGATAAGAAGGTCATGCGAGACCGTATCAAATGCTTAACTAAAATCTAGGTATGCCATATCCATCACTTCTCCCATATCCACAAGACTTGTTATCCTATCAAGGGAAGGTATCAGATTGGCTTGATATGATTTCTTCTTTACACATTCATGCCAGCTGTTATCTATCACGTTATGATCTTTAAGATGTTTGCAGATGAATTCCTTAATTTCTTGATCTATTTTCTTCCCTGGCACAGAAGTTAAATTGACTGGTCTGTATTTTCCTGGGTTGCTCTTATTTCCCTTTTTATAGATGGGCACTATATTTGCCGTTTTCCAGTCTTCTGAAATCTCTCCCAACTTCCATGACTTCTCAAAGATGGTAGCTAAAGGCTCTCATATCTCCTATATCAGCTCCTTGAGTAATCTAGGATGCTTTCCCTTAGGCCCTGGTGTCTTGAAGATGTCTAGCTTTTCTAAGTAATGTTTTACGTGTTTTTTTTTATTTTAACTTCTAAACCTACCCCATTTCCACTAGCATTCACTATGTTAGGCATCCTATCACCATCCATCTTCTTGACAAAAATGGAAAGAAAGAAGTTATTAAGCACTTCTGCCATTTCCAAGTTTCATGTTATTGTTTTCCCTCTTTGCTGAGCAATGGGCCTACCCTATCTTTGGTCTTCCTCTTGCTTCTAATATAGTTGTAGTAAATCTTCTCGTTACCCTTCATGTCTCTAGCTAGACTGAGCTCATTTTGTTCCTTTGCCTTTCTAATCTTGCCCCTGCATACTTGCGTTGTTTGCTTATATTTATCCTTTGTAATTTGACCTAGTTTCTCCTTTTTATAGGACTCCTTTTTGATTTTTAGATCATGTAAGATCTCCTGGTTAAGTCTCTTACCATACTTTCTATCTTTTCTACACAGCGGAATAGTTGGTTTTCCATAATGAGGATCATAGTTTGCTTTACCATAATGAGGATCATGGTTTGCTTTACCATAATGAGGATCATAGTTTGCTTTACCATAATGAGGATCATGGTTTGCTTTACCATAATGAGGATCATAGTTTGCTTTACCATAATGAGGATTATATAATAAACTAAGATAGATTGCATTGAGTATTGAACCATTACTGCGTATGAACCCTTTGTCTACCAGTAGCCACTAGATACACTGTGGGAGGGGAGAGAAAAGAAAATGAGTGGTTTAACTCTATTGGAAGATTCCTATACAAGCCACTTTTTGTGACAGGAGACTAAACTAAAGGTGCCACTAATCTACTCTGGTACAACAATGGCTCTGTGGCCGTCTGCTCCTAATAAGCACAGTGGGGAGAAATCATCCTCCATCTACCACAATCAATGACTGGTATATGAACTTTGTATATGTGCAGGAGCTAGCATATGCAAAGAGGTGTCTATGGGTCATGGGTGTACCAAGATATCAGCCCTTGGAAAACATACTTTTGGCAATTTATAAGCAAAAATCAAAGTGCTAGCAAATAACCATGCAATTTGATGGCTTTGTTTCCACTGTGCAGATCAATATTAACAGCAATACTTATATTTCCAGGGCATACTCAGACCAACAGAGATATTGATTATTTCGTATGTAGCAGTGCATTGATACTTGATAGCAAACCAAGTCACTGGAACAATAAATACAATGCTGTTAACAAGCAAGGACTACGTTTCATGTTTCCCTGGCCAACTGCTCTCTCCATTCCTTTATGCAAAACTCATCATCTGGAACATGACAGAAGAGAACTGACCTTCCTTCCTCACAGGGTGATAGTGGGATTCATGAGTTAATGTTGGTAAAGTACGTGGAGAATTAAAAGTCTTTTAAAATGCAATCATTAATCATTATAATTGACACGAGTACATTGTGTCAGAAACATTATCACAGAGGCACAGATTTTAAGGCCAGAAGGATCATCTACATGGAGCATTGACCTGTTCCGGCCTGACAGTTATTAACGCGTATGTTTATACAACAGCAAACTGGACCCAAGGGCGCCATTTTGGGAGGGTACAGTAAATCCACGCATACTGGGATGCTGCTTGCTCTTCTTCCTCCTCCCCTCCCCATCAGGGAGTGAGGGGAAAGTACAGAGCTTACATGCTTTCCTCTCAGCCCCGTCTGGTGAGGGCAAGGGGCAGAGGAGTAAACGATGCAAGCTCTGTGCTTTCACCCTGTGTACTTTTCTCCCTGACAGTGACGGAAAGGGAAAGATGAGAAAGCAGAATCCTCGTACACATAACCCCTCCCACTGCCTCCCAAAATGGCACCCTAGATGGTTGCTGATCCTCAATAACCCCCAGGCCATTGTGCTATTCCAGCAGAACAATCAGTCATAATCCTAGTCAGATATGCCAGGATCTGGAACAGGGCTAACATCAGAGCTGCTATGGTATCTCTACACATGAGAATTCATTGTGAATCCTTTGGGGGCATTGTAGAGCCTCTACCAAAGTTCTAATTCTAACATCAACTCTTTTCAGATCCTGGCACAAGGAGATTTGCCAGAGGAAAGACGATGTAGCCAAGGCATGGGTGTGCCACTTTTGTATCCCTCTTTCCTAACATCCTATAGCAGGGGTGGCTAACCTGTTACAGATGAGGAGCCAAAATAGTTGTGGATACAGCACAAAAGAGCTGAGGGAAAGAAGTTGTTTAGCAATATATATATATATATATAAAAATCAAAAACCACTGCCCCTTTAAGAGCTGCGTGTGGCCCAAGCAGGCTTCCGCGGCCGTAGCATCAGATCTCGCTGTGCCAAGCGGCTCCCTGCCCAGACAACGAAAAAAAGGTCAGAGCAGGGGGTGAGAAGAGCCACAGGTGCGGGAACCGCAATTTTTTCTTTGAAAAGCCGCATGCGGCTCGCGAGCCGCAGGTTCACCACCCCTGTCCTACAGTCACAGCTAAGCCAAAGACTCCCAATCAGGGCCAATGTTTCCAAGGGTGCCCATGTGCTGCATGTTCAGCATTTCTGCTGGGCTACTGAGTTTTTGACCAAGTGGGAGAGGTTTTCCCAGATGTATAGCTCTGCACAGAGTAACACCCAGCTCTGTCAAACAGGATGTATGATGTCAAGTGAGAGACTTAAGATTATGGCTGTCTGAAATCTAAGAGTAACTGCAAAGAACCAGATGCTGTAGCTTTATTAATTACAAAGGCATTATGCATAGGCAGCTGTACTTCATAAACAAATCTCTATTCTTCCCAGTGTTTCCACTCCCTCCTCCTTCTCTCTCCCCACCTCATGCACATGATTTTACATTTCCAGCATCTGGGATGTCCTGTTATTATCAAGAAGGTCATCTCATTTTGAGTCTTGAGCCAGAATACTTACCACACTCTCTTTTTATGGTAGGTTTCATGAACCATGCATCTCTGTCATCTGAGAACTTCTTATTGAATACTTTCTCAAAAGCAGTGTGGCTTTTTCCTCGAGTCTCTCCTTTGAGCTATATGGAGGTGCATGTTGGTTGGTTGAACAACAAACAGCACTGGGGTGGGGAATGTCAGACACAAGATACAACAGCGTGGCATTAGTCTCTTGCAGAGATGGACAACAGCCTGCAGCCAAGTCAAAGGTGACCTTATACACACCTCATGGGGGGTATGAGAATTATAAGGCAGTTTGAAGGAGGCAGTGAGTTATGCCCCTGCATCTTCTTCACCACATACACCACAAAGCGTTCTCAGCGGAAAGCCTTCAAAGTTGAGCTTGAGAAGCTGTTTTTCTTAGATGGGGGCACTTCAGAGGAACTTGTTTCTCTGAACAGTTTTGCTTATGAACCTCTGGAGAACCCTCCATGGGCGTAGCCTGCTTTGTAGCTGTTTGCAGATATGACCTGAATGTGAGAATCCTTGTACAATGGACCTTAACCATGGCGAGGGCATTCCCAGGAGAGAGAAAAAGTCGCAGAGTTGTAAAGATTTCCCGGTGCCCCATCCTTTGCTTTTGCCTCCTATACTGAAAAAGAGTGAGGTAGCACACTTGGAAGGGAGCAGACAGAACTAAGACAGTGTTTCCTTACTGTTTCCATTCAAAATGTTCCACAGCTCCAGTGGTAGTTACAGAGAGTAGGGATGTTAAAATGCGTGTAAATTAACTGTGTAGCCCCTGAAAATGTCAGCAGTTATACAGTTACACATGGCGCGCTCCAGCTCCAACCTGCACCCCGTGCTGCTGCTTCTAATACAGAGGAAACAGTGTGGGATGGTGGGCAGTTCCCCGGAAACTGGACTGGGATCTGTGTGTAGCCATTTGGGTAACCGATAATCTCATGCTTATCGGTTACCCGTTTAAACGGCTGCACTCAGGCAGAGCACGTTGGATTGCTGCTTCTGCCCTTTATCATGGCTCCACAATCCAGAGAACTGAAATGGTAGGAGGAGAGGCTAATGACTTAATATTAGCAGGTCTTTTTCCATCTCTTAAATGTCTTAGGTCCTGTGATCTAGCGCAAAGGCAGGAGGAGTGGGAAGCCCAGCAGGTACCTGATTGAAGAGGCTGGGTGAGTTAACAGGAGACAGTCTCCTGCTGTGTATTTCTTCCACCTACATAACCTTCTCAATTTTCAAAGTGTTTCTCATGCTGCTGCAGCTATTGTTCTCTGGGCTGCCCAGTGCCTTGATATCCCTACTCACAGTGATATCTCTCTGCTGGGACCCCCTGTCTAGCTCCTTCAGGGAAAAGAGACAGCTCACTCCAACTCTACAGTAAACAGTATTTTACACAACTCTATGCTCCAGCACTAGACTGCACCATCGTGTGCTGTACACTCAATAACCAGTGACGGACTGCACATTCATATTCTAAATGCACACGATGGTGTCAACAGGAGACTTCACGAGCACAGGCAACACTGTGGATGGACCACACAACCAGATTTACAACGCAGCACCAAGAGAGATGTTGCCAAAGAGAGGGCTGTAATGAAACCCTGGGAGTAAGCGGAATGCTGACTCCCTGAAACAATCGTTTTCTCTCAACCAGGCGATGGAGTTCAAGGGGAACTATGAAATGTGTCCAGTGGGAAATGGAAAAGTCCCGTGGCTGGATCATTTACAACTGCATAAAGCAATGGAGGCTTCATCGTAGCAGATAATCCCTCACTGCTTAAGCCCGATGATCATTTAATGGGCCTCTTCTGTACCTCCTTCCTATGATTTCTGGATTTGTCCAGGGCTACGCTGCCCATCACCTCTGGTAATCCAAATGATTGTCACAAGCTAATTAAAATAATCATCATCAGTCTTTGAACTGTATGCCCTTCCCTCTCCAGAAGCAAACACCTACTGCCGGACAGATACGCCATACCTTCATCCATGACTGGCAACAACTTTGCTGCTCTTGACACTTTCAAAGCTGAGAGCCATCAACGATTAGAAGAGAAATCATAACTATTTTCCCCTAAGAAGCTGCCCTGGTAACAGGCTTCAGGAAAAATCCTCCTAAATGCAAGTGATAAGAGTAGACTGTGAAGGCTGACAGGTCTGATTACAGTTATCGCTATGAGGGGGACAGAACTCACCTCCCATCTAAAAGACAGTGACAGTTCCTGGAAGAGAATGTGCAAGTGAATTATAACCAACATCAGGGTGTTTGGAACGGATTTTTGCTGGAAAACAAAATAAGGACTCGGTTTGGAAAAAGCACTTCAGCATTCGCTAAAAAGTCCCTTCCTGTCCCAGACAGCACTTAACCATGTACCTAAGCCCCACTGACTTCAAGAATGATATGGCTATGAGTAATGGGATTGTGTTGGCCACATCAATGGGATTTAAGTGTGTGCTTAAGTGCTATCCTCGATAAGGATACTTTCCTGAATCGAGGCCAGAGAGAAGATAGCCACATAAATTTTCGGTGTACAAAATACAGCTATTGAATAACCTCAGAAAGTTCAGATAAAGATCCACAACTCCAAAGCTTCTCTTACTGATGACTCTCACCCCAAAAGCCCAGAGGAGAACAATCCCAAACATAATGGCTCAGGTCTATCTCTAGTGTAACCAAACAAACATGATTGGAGATCACATAAAAGTAGGTCTCTTAGTGAGGTCTGCAGGACTCCCAGGTTTTGCCCAGGTTATCATGGGGGTCATCCTTTTTAATCGTCTTACTCCGGTTCTTATACCACATGGATATCCAAATGCCTCTGTATTTTGGCATTTCCATTTCCATCAGAAACCAGGAAGTGAAGGTTTATTCAAGCATCTTCATAAAGTGCACAGTCAACCTGTGGAACTCCTTGCCAGAGGATATTGTGAAGGCCAAGACTATAAGGCTGTGTCTAGACTAGCCAGTTTTTCTGGAAAATCAGCTGCTTTTCCGGAAAAACTTGCCAGCTGTCTACACTGGCCACTTGAATTTCCGCAAAAGCACTGACGATCTCATGTAAGATTGTCAGTGCTTTCGCGGAAATACTATGCTGCTCCTGTTTGGGCAAAAGTCTTTTTCCAAAAAACTTTTGCACAAAAGGACCAGTGTAGACAGCAGAGATTTGTTTTCCGCAAAAAAGCCCCGATCGTGAAAATGGCAATCGGGGCTTTTTTGCGGAAAAGAACATCTTGATTGGCCACGGACGCTTTTCCGCAAAAAGTGCTTTTGCGGAAAAGCATCCTGCCAATCTAGACGCACTTTTCTGAAAATGCTTTTAACGGAAAACTTTTCCGTTAAAAGCATTTCCGGAAAATCATGCCAGTGTAGACGTAGCCTAAGAGTTCAAAAGAGAGCTAGATTAATTCATGGAGGATAGGTCCATTCATGGCTGTTAGACATGATGGCAGGAATGGTGTCTCTAGACTTTGTTTGCCAGAAGCTGGGAATGGGTGACAAGGGATGGATCACTTGGTTATCTGTTCTGTTTATTCCCTCTGGGGTACTTGGCATTGGCCACTGTCAGAAGACAGGATAATGGGCTAGATAGACCTTTGGTCTGACCCAGTATGGCTGTTCTAAAGTTCTTATGGAAGCTGGAATGTGATTAGCACTGCACTGAACTGCTCTTTTTAAACAAAGAAACCAAAGATGTGTGTGGTGAGTGGGACTATTCTATGCAGGCAAGGAAAATGAGGAACTTAGAACAGAGGAGGGTTCTGGGAGCTTCTCTCTTAATGGAGTCTATGCAAAGAAACTGAACAAAGAGACATAAGCAAAGCTGCTGGGCCACCATCCTAGACAAGGCCCTTTCTTTGCACCCGTTCATAGCGTCAAGAAGTGGATAACAAACATGCATATAAAGATGATATACATCCAATACAGAGCTGTTCTAAAAAACAAACATCTCAATGGAATACATATAAAATAAACCTGTTTAATATGATCCCTTTGGAATCCAGCTCGGCAAGCAAAGGATTTCCCATCCCATGGTACTTTTCCACATTGCAAAAACATTCCCATTCAAAAATGGTACAAAAAGTGAAAATCTTTAATAAAAAAAAAAAAGGAAACCAAATGGAGCAAAAAGATCAGGTACATAAAAATATTTTCTTTAGATCATTTTGAAATATTTCATGTTGATTTCAAACTGTGTACGGTTTTTTTTTACTTTTAAAAACTAAAATTAAGAAAGTAGTTTAATTTAAATTTACTTAATTTCAAAGCAGAAGTTCGTGGGTTTTTTATTCAAAATATAAGTTTTATTTGTAAGATTTCAAAACAGGGCATATCAACAATTTTGAGGAGTAACGTTAGTTCGAATCAAGGGGTTTGATTCGAACTAACACGTCCCAGAGTGCACTTCCTGGTTCGAACTAGCTGGTGAGCGGAATAGCGTGCGGGCGGGATTATGCTAATGAAGCGTGGGATATTTAAATCCCCACTTCATTAGCAATTTCGGTCGGCTACATTTGCATCCCTAGTTCGAACTAGGGAGCAAGTGTAGACGTACCCTCTCTCTCTCATTCCTTCTCTGTTTTCCAAGCCTTTCATTCACTAGAGTGAAATATTTTATGGTTTCACCTGTGGTAACATAGATCATAGACTGTTTTCTTTTCCTGGCTTTGCCTAAGGCATCCTTTTAAGAAGAAGCCTGTGAAAGATAATAGGTGGCCTGATTCTCCATAACTGGATTCAGCAACAAATCAACCATCTGCCACTCCAGGGGGCTGAGATTAACCCAACCACTGGACCGTGACTGGAAAGCATTTGCACATTTAGATTACAGAAATTTGAATCTACCAATCCAAAAAAAAAAAAAAAAAGTGTGTGTGTGGGGGCGAGAGAGGACGGAAAGATAACCTTCCAAGACTTTTCGACTCTTCTGGGTTAACCCTTCCAGAGATAGGTCATGTCACCATAGTTCCAAACGCGTGGCATTTCTCATTACAAAGGAACTAAACAGGAGAACGGAATGAAGGAAGTAAGATTAATTTAATTAATTATCGTGTGTCAGGGAAATATGCTGAGAACTGCCCATTCAGTACAAGGATGCACAGAGCAAAGGAAAGCAGACACACCAGAGACAACTGCACTGCAAGGCTTGTGGGGCTACATAATGATGGACAAGCAGCCCAAATGTCTCATTTGCCAACCGCAGCAACTGCAAAAGAAATTTTTTTGCCCCATGGATGGGACAAAAGGACTCGAACCAAAGTGCTGTACTCGGTGCTTTACAGAATACTTTAAAGGAACAAACAAGACATATTTGTAGTTTGCAATATTTGAAAAGTCTAGGCAAGTCACATAACTGCGCCAGGCCTCAGTTTACCCTTCTGTACAATGAACAGCGTAATTGTCACTTCACTTGATCCACCGGGACTTTGCAAGGATTCTTTAATATTTGTGGGTCCTCATGTGCACGTCTACACAACAAGCCCATTATTTCACAATAATTTCAAAGTAACGGGCTTCTTTCTCCGACTTCTGTCAACCTAGTGCACATCTACACTACGAGTCTTTATTTCAAAATAATGGCGAGCTGGGGGACTTCTTACTCCAACTCATGGTATCCCTCGTTTCACGAGGAGGAAGGGAAGTGGAACAAAGAGTGTTCTTCCTTTGACTTCCTGCTGTGTAGACAACGACAATAGCAGAGTTCAACTACTTGGACTTCAGCTACACAATTAACGTAGCTGAAATTACATATCTTAACTCGACTTTAGCCCGCAATGGCATATCCCATGAGCGTAAACCAAAGTTGTATTTTTGGTCCAAGGAAACGTTGGGACATTGAAAGTGCCAGCAAATAATGGTGGAGTTGAGACGTGAGATAAAGGAAAGGATGTGTATGCTGAGCAACATTCTGCCTTGCTCTGTGAAGGTGCATGAAGGAAATTTTCAGTAGGCAGACTGCAATATGCCTCCATATCTTTTGAGCCCCTGTGTGCAGGCATTCAGGGCAGAAGGCTGTTCCAAGCTGGCACTAAAGAGGACAGAAGGGTGAGAGGCAGTCAGAGAGGTGGTTCCATGAAGAGGACCACACACAACAGCCATCCTCCTCGCCCCAGGTTCCTCGAGAAGGTTTGTGGGAGATAAAGCAGGAGACTCCATCCACGTTGCCCCATAATGAGGACCAGCAGTGAAAAATCACAATTCCAGGCATGACATTTCTAGACAGGGAAGCAAACAAAAAAATGATGTTGCTGCTGAGTCTGGTAAGAAGGGCTGGGTTTTATTGGGACACAAGGAGACATGTGGGCATAATCCAACTCCTTGGCTAGTTCTATTGCTGGCATTTGGAATATTCTTCGGGTCCTGAGAGCATATGTGAGACAATGGTGCTGGGACGGTGCCATAAAAGGGTACTAAATGCCCTTCTATATAAACATATCTCCACAAGACTTTGTAACAGGTGAGTAGTGCTCCCTGAGTAGAACAAATCAACCCCAGTTCCAACTCGCCATGAGAACGGAATTTGGAGGTAGGATGTGGTGTGTGGATCTGTAAAGATGGTACGGTTTCAGGGTAGGCTCAGTTTGATGTGGCACCAACAGCTTAGACATGCAAATTAGACCAGACTTTTAGCATGCTGTCACTAGAGACCCACCCCATAACGGTGGCCTCTTAGATTCTCAGTTAAGATCTTCTCCCTGAAACTCCATCTGCCTACTGCATCACCTACTGCTTACAGAACAAGACCTGCACCTATAGCCCCATCCAGAGCCATACTTGGCCTGTCTCCCCCATATGGCCATATTAAAATTCCAAATCCAAACTTCAGGATGATCCAGATCTGATTAGCTTCCTTTCATTCAGCTTTTGACACACATCTTTGCCATTCACAACCTTAAAAATGACAACCAAAAAAGAAAATTACCAGATTGTCATTCTTCTAGTTCTTTGTTCCTCCACAAAAGGGAGGTGATGTTAAAAAAAAAACCCTCCACAGTTGAAATGATTTGTCAGACAAAAAAAAAAAAAGGAATAAAACAATCCAAACCAGATCCTGAGAATGGACGAGTCTCATTGGTTACTGTCAGTTTCTTCCTGGACTCTTTTTTTGTTTTGTTTTGTTTTACAGGTAGCCTTGAAAAGAAAGGAATTTTGCAGCAGGAACACTGATGCCGCATTAACCAGAGGATCAGCCATGGACAGCCTAACAGAAACACAATGCCTGTAAGTTGACTCATTCCCCTAGCAAATGAGAAGTGAAGGGGAACACTGATGCAGGCAAGACTACACCTTGCAGAGACTGCTGTGTCCTACAAGTAACCTTGCATCATGATACAGAGCAGGAAGAGAAGCCTTATGGGAACTAGGGGGAGAGCAGGGGGAAGTGGAGGAGTGGCAATAGGAAAACAATCAGAAAACTCCCAGTGAATCAACCCTCCTTTTCCGCCAGAGAAAAGGGGGAAAAAAGAGGCTGACAGATTTGCAGACAGGTGAAGATGGAGGTACAATTCCCCCTTCACCGCAGAAAATCTTTTTTTACCTGGCTTCCAATCCTTTTATAAACAGTCTTTTATAACATGCATGATCTTGCCTTGAAAGCAGCTAGCAGTTCGGAGTCTCTGTCAGTCATTCTGCTATTACTGCCAGCCACCCTGGATATTACTGCAGCGGGCATATACTGCTGTAATCATTAGGCAGAGAAAAGGCAAAGCAAAGTGAAAAGAGAAACCCCAGCTGCCTGTCCCCCCCCCCCTTCCCCCGGAAAAAGCAAGCTTTGAAATATGCTCGAGCTATGTAAAACGTACGTTGGGGTGGTAGACGAGGGGGAGAGAAATTAAAGGAGTTTGAAATCTAAAGATCATCCCATCTGCCTAAAGTTCATGAAAAGATCCCGGCTCTTTCCCAGAATCTCTAAGTATCTTGGGGAGGGGGAAGGAGGTGGCGAATTGCATTGAAAAGGCACAGGAGAAGCAGAAGGGGAGGGGAAATTCTTTAATCTGGCTGGTGAACCCCCAGCAGCATTCTCAGCCCCACGTCCATAGCCATTCTCATTCCCCGCACGTTCCGCTGCTCTCCAGAACAGGCCTGATTCAAAATATGAGTGCGGCACAGAATTCCATTTTCGAGTCACTGCAGCTCCTTCTTGGCACCAGTTCAGCTTTTTGTCTTTTCTTCTCCTCCAAGCACCGAGCAGAGGGAGAAGGGAGGGGGGACGTTCTCTCTTTGCTTCAATACCATGGACGTGATCCTTGTCTTCCTCCCCATACACATTTTCCCCCCACCCCAACTACCAACAAAAACCACACAGCACGCATAAATCTATTCCCACCTCCACGGCAGCCAGTTGAGAGCCTCCAATCCATTGCTCTATCTTTTCAACCATCTTTTGTACTCTTCTATACTTCTCCAGCCAAAACATTACAATCTTCTACCCCCTTCTCCCCCAATAAAGCAAAAACCCAACCCTCCCAGCTTCTCCCCTTTCATCTCAGCAAAAAACATGCCATGCCTGCCAATGCCCTGGCATCTCCACACAGAGAGGGTAAATGCTGCTTCTGCATAATTCCACGATATCACCGGCAGATCTAATTCAGCTCACATGTGTGCCAGCGTGTGCATTTGTGTATGTGTGAACTGCGGTGAACACAGATGTGCCAAGGTACTTTGTTTGTGTGTGTGTGTAGACTTGTACGTACATATACACACACACACAGACACTATTCTATTGCATTCCCATACGTTTTCTTTAAACAAGCACTTCTCATCACACCTGCGATTGGCAACTGAAATTCCCCTTCATGCTTGTAGGTCATGACAAAAAAAAAGAAAAAAAAAGAAAAAGGAACAAAAACAACCTCCACCCTTCCAAAATTAAACAAAGATGGCACAGAGAGCTTCATCCAACTTCTCCTCAGTCTCGTCTGCTGGAATTGGCAACCAGCCTCCTATTCAAGCCTGCCACCAGGTTGTTTGTTTTTGTTTTGTTTTTTTCTAAAATTTCCCTCCCCTTTTCCCTTTTTCTTTGCCTCTTACCTTGTCCACAGGAGGGGGCCCCTCCCAAACCCGCCCACCAATCCAAAGCTGCACGTGTGGAAACTGCAGAACTTCTGGCACAGGGAGCAAAGCATGATGTAACAGTCAACGGACCAAAAGGAAAAACAGCACCACCACGTATATACACACAACATATGTACGCTCTCCCCTCACAGAGAGCGAGAGATTCACAGAAAGCAGACAGCGTTACCCTTGTGCGCATGCCAAGAGATGAGCGCTCAAGCCCCCATACCGAGGGAGGGAGGAAAGGGTGTGTATGAAGGGGATGGGAGGGTGGGGAGAGAAAAGGCTGAGGCAGAACGTACATTCGCCACATGAAAGGGCCCAAGAGATCTAACTTTCAGCGAGTGACATGACTCCAAATAAAACCACAGATTGAAATGCTGAAGTTTGAATGGAGGAGATCAAATGGAGCTAAACACGCCCTTCCGGTGGCATGGAGGAAATGCAGAGTGGAAGAAATAACACCAGAGAGAGGCGACGGGATGAGAGAGAGAGGGCAAACCCAGCTGGGATTTCAGGACCACAAATGTTTCAGAGACGCTCACCCAACCGAAAATCGAGGTGGCTGAAGGAACACCACATTGGGCTGGTAGCACAGGGCAGTGCAAGTTGGGTACAGAATAAATGGGTATTTAAAAACTCATGGGAATTCATGGGCATTCTGCTTTCATTTACACCAGTGAAAAGAGGAACAACTCTTTGGATATCAAGAGATTTGAGGGCTGTAAAATTGAAGCGAATGAGATCTGTGCCAGGCCAGCTGATTCAGCAACTTACAGCAGTGAGACCTGAGTGAACATGCGAGTGCAAAAAAGCAAGTCAGCTTTTGTAAGAGCTACCTGCTGCCTGGAAGTGTCCTAGAGCTCATGCGGGAAAGGGCGAGGAAAAGACGGACAGTGTGCTCTGGGTGTTGCAGACAAAACATCAGTGTCCTGAAGCAGCTGCTGATTATGTATTTTGGCAAAATCTCCTCAGGACTGTGCATGAAGCAGAATTACGGGCTGAGATCATAAAGCCATCCGGAGACAGACTCCTGCTTCCCTGTTCGCTTTGGCCCAACTGTGTAATGCAATGGGAAACGGGAGCACGGGATGACACCTTGTTTCATGTCTGCCAGAAGCCCCATGTAGGAGTTGATCTCTCATTCGTGGCCAGCTGTTGTACCTGCCAGCTGTTGGCCAGACACCAAAGGGGAGTTAAAACAAGATGACTCCCATAGTGACTGGACTCACAAAGAGGGGGATGTCTGTATCTTGCAAATCGAGCCTTGTGAGGCAGAAGCAGCAGCCCTACCATGAGCCAAAAGGAATCAGCCACAGCCTACATCATGACGCATCAGGTTAACCTTGTTTCAGCTGCCTGCATGTTTTACTCCTTGAGCTCTTTCCAAGGTGTTACTCCAAAGGTGACCCATGCGGGGAGTCCCTATCAGTGCTAGAGGTTCAACATTAAGAAAGTGATATGCAGGTGTAGTTACAGAACTTTCCTAATCATTGCCCAAAAATATCACCCAGTGCTGACAACCCTCCGGACCACACAACTTTGCTTACTACAAGTGGCCCTAATGAGCCCTCAATTAACCATCAGGAGTCTGAAGAAACCAGTAGACCCTTCTCTTCTCTGATGTTTTAATTACCTCCTCTTATGGCTTGTCAACAGAGGTATACCTAGTCTACCTTTCATCCATCCTGCATCATGCGGCAACGCACACTGTTTTCCTCTACTGCTCACCATTCCCTGGAAAGGCAAGTTGTTCACTGCCTGTCAGTGAAGAGATTCCTCGATAGAAGGTGCTTTCAGAACCTCCCGGTTGAAAGGAACTATATTACAGACCATCAAGCTCTCTGCTACAAGCTGGAGTGGGGAAGACTATTTTAGCATCCTCTTTCTAAGTACGTTAATTCTTGGCAGAAATTGCCAGTGAACTCCAGGGATCTTGCAGTCCCATGCTGCATGTTTGAGTCCATCCTCTCATGTCTGGCTTCACCAACTGTGAAATCTGCCTCAGCCCTTCAGACTTTCCATTCCCCGCGTTACTAGCAGCGCATGGAGAATTGACACACCATGCAGTGGTGTGATTGTGCCCGTCACCGTGACTATGCAGTGATCTTTCCAGGGGGAAACTTGGTACCTTCACCACTGCAAACTGAAGCCCACTAGATCAGTGCCTTAGAGTTCACTACGAAGCTTCTGATGCTCCCTTTTCCCAGAGCGAGCAAACACTTTGTATTAATCTGGCTCGCTTGAGTGCAGTGACCCAACTCTGTGCTCTGCTGTTAAAAGTTCACGTCCCAGCTGCGGGCCAAACTCTTGCGGACACGGTGTTGATTTTCTGTCTCTCTTTTGCCAATGCCATGAGAGTGGGTGGTGTATTTTTTTTCTAGTTGAGAGAGAAAGGAGCCTCATCAAACAAGAAAAAAATTGATAGGGAGAAGTAGGGATTAGAATAATTTCAACCTTTGCTGACAGGTTCCAATTCAGAAATGCAAGAACTGCGGGCAGGAGACACCTAAAGTGGATAGCGGACTGTTTTGTTGGTGTTTTCCTGTCCCAGAAACAGACTTGCACGAGGAGAGCCTCTCTCTTTAGGATACCTTGTGTGTGTGCATAAGAACTCCAGGGAGGAAATAACTGTTAAGAGATGGGGAAATACAGAAGGTTTAGTGGCTTGCTTTGGCTAGGAAGTTTCTGCAGAGACACTTATCTAAAACTCAGTCTTCAGAACTGAGCTGGGAATACTTTAAGGTGCGCTTTCTTGCCCGATTCCCAGCACCTCTGGCTACTTCCCATCCCAGAAATACCACACGGACAGGTTTTCTTATGGATCTTTGGCTCTACTACTTCTGATCCCAGCCCCAACCTAAAAATTGCAAAGGCTATGGCTTAAAATTTGAGCTTAACTGATCCCCAGCTCTGTCCACTGCATGAAAAAAGAGGGATTTTTTTTAAAGAACCCCTCTAAAAATATGCATTAAAATAAGCAAGTCTACAGATCAAGTGAAGCAAAGTCTTCAAGCCCCTTTCCGTATCCAAACCAGGCTAGGTATTTATAAACTGGCTGTTATTGGCACAGATACCATGTAAGATTAATGAGCTCCTACTTCAAATTAGCCCTGGGTGGTTATTACCCTGTAGAAGGTATACAGGCAATAAATCTAATATGCCCTTTGAAGAGAAATTGTTTCTTTGAAACTGATCAGATCTGCAGTGGCCACAATTCTGGTGGGTGAGAAAGAATGGCAGGCAGGACTCGTCAACCACAGGTAAGATCGCCTGTAGATGCTCCCATGTGAGGAGGGTTTGTCAGCTGCCCTGGAGCATCAAGGCATTGGCCTCTAGAGGCCTGATTCTGACCTCACATTGGATTTACATTAGTGTAGCCTGACTGGGAATCAGTGGAGTCACTCCTGATTTATGCCTGTCTGAGATCAGACTTTTATCCAAGTGATTTTTAAGGCTGTCTGAAGCCTGCAGCAGAGGTCGTGCCTCAAATGTCTTTATAAAACAAAGGGTTTTAATTGGCTTCCCCAAGCACAACCTGCACAACCTGCACCGAAGCAAAAGTAATTGTGTTCTAAAGGCTTGCATTGCACACACCAGTGAGAAATGGATGTTCTTTACCAATACGCAAATGCCTGAGATGTCTTCTCCCTTCTCTATGCCACTTAATTTCTTTCTCCCTCTGTTACCATTCATTATTGAATGGTAGCTCAGATGTTGGGTGAAACGGAGTTAGGGCCTTAGCTGGGTAGATCAGTGAAGCTTCACCAAAGTTAATGAGGATCTGGCCTGCAGATTATATGAAACATGCTAAAGAAGTCAAGGTTTCAATCCTGAAATTACCAGCTATGTGTAAACTTAAAAAACAACAAATGATCTCGTAGCACTTTAAAGATGAACAAAACATGCAGATGGTATCATGAGCTTTCATGAGCACAGCCCCGTTTTGTTAGTCTAAAATGCTACCAGATCATTTGTTGTTTTTTAAATTTATCCTGTATAGACTAACTCGGCTACCCCCTGAAGCAGCTATGTGTATACTCTCAGGAGTCAGCTCTACTCTCAGGAGTCATCCCATTGAAGTAGATGCTCTTACTTGTGTGCTTTAAGTTAACTGCATGTATAAATGTTTGGGAGATTTGGTGCTAAGCTGTACGTGGCCTTATGCTCTTCTGATGTAGACTCTGTGCATCAGAATGACCCCCTTGCACATTGAGCCCTGAGACTTTTGAAAATCTGCCCCTAAATGTAAGGGCAGGAGCTGTAATGTTTTTGAAAGCCTGGCTTTTACTCAGCTGTCTAAATAGGAGCAGGCGGGTTTTGAAAATGCAGCTTGACTGATGAAGAGTATGTGAAAATCTTACCCTGTGCTCTTTTGAAAATCTGGCCCAGTCAATCCAGTTATGACACCATTTTTTGGCTATGACTAACATATGGAGCAATATTTCCAGGCAGGAAATGTTGAAGAGGGATGGGGGCTCCATTCATTTGTGCTATTTGCCATTCCCCTGAGATAATATTCTACAACTAGAGTTTAGCTAAACACTTCACAGGTGCACAGCTTATATGCCAAAACACACTGTAAATCAGTCCAAGGGAGGAAAGGTTGTAATAATGCTTGTTTGTAGAAGCAGCCATTGAAAAAGGATGTCAGCTCTGTTCATTTTACAGGTCTGATGTATCCTTGCTCACACAGCACCTGTGGGACTCCAAAACGTAAGGAGCAACCAGTGGTTCACCAGAGATTATGCAGGAGATGAACTCGTTTCTGATCTCCATTATTAGTTTTCACAAATAGGAATTCTCATACCCCTTTGGACAGATGGCTGGGCCTATTACTTCTTACATTAGATTTCCCATTGAGGCTGAAAGCAAATCCGCATTCAAGCTGAAGGTAAACAACCTTCCAATTCAAAAGGCATTAATTCTAACTGCCAAAGCATGTGGTGTGTACGCTGCAGATGTCAAATAGTTTCCCGCCGCACCAAACCTCGCCAGATAGCTAAGTTACACATTGTCAACTTCCACCCAACCTTAACAAGTTATCCTAGGTGAAAGTCTCACTCCTTGGTGGAGTTTTAGGGCCTGACCCTCCACTGGTGTAAATCAGTGCAGCTATGGTTACTTGACTAGAGCTACGCCACAGCCATAGTGGACCCGTGGGCAAGGTGTGGGAGGAGGAGGAGGAGAGGGGTTTGCTCTGTGCTCCCAGAAGGGACAGAGCCCTGGGTGGAACCATGCCAACCCCCACCCATGAGCCCTTTGAGTAGCAATGGCAACATCCGGGAGCACTGAGCCCCTTAGAATTGCCAGGTCCCAGAGCTTTGCTTGGTCCCCCTCCCCCAGCAGGCCTGCACCTAATTATCTGATCCCGAGAAGCATAATGGGAAAGGACAACTCTTTCCCTCCTTAGCTTTAAGACTTTGGTGATTTTCCTTGATTTAAGAGCAGAGCCATTTCATCTTGGAGAACCCGGATATGTAGCTGGGGCCTCAAATTCACATTTTGTAAAAGCCTCTATAAAGGTCAAGGGTGTGGGGGGAGGGGCGACTATACTGTTTAATAGAAACACAAATTACTTCCTGATGTCCCTTAAAATGTCAAGGGAAACAGGACTGGAAACTGTAGTGCAAGATCATTGCACCAGTGCAGGGGAACTGGAAAATGGAAAGGATTAAATCAATCAGACGTAGCTGAATCATTTTTTTTTTTAAAGCATACATTTTTAAATAGTACTTTTGTAAAAGTGCTCAGAATGTGCTATCCATTGATAAAGGCCTTGCTTCTCTCTCGTGGCAATGAGAACACCCATTTCAATCAATGGTGTCAGGAGTAGCACCATTCAAGGCACTGGAGATACGATGGTATCTAATCAGGGTAAATCAGAAGAATCAGACCAACTATTTCTAAGATACAAGGCCTACTTTTCAGATACCCTCCACTAGGTAGGGTGTAGCCATTTACACCCCTGGAAGGTGGGTGTAAAATATTACCTCCAATGGAAGTGACTGGAGAGATACAAGGGGGAAAGGCACTGGAATATCAGACTCCATAACTATTTAGCCTGCGATTTGGCCTGAAATGGAGAAAGTGACGTAAATTTCCTATTTGCTTTGGTCGTCCCAATTTCTGCTTTATTCCCATAAAGTAGCATAAATTAGTGATATGTTGACTACCTACAGAGCTTTCTTTCCCAGTGTCTTGAAACACTTTGGAAACATTAATGAATTAAGCCTCACTGAACCCTCTGTGAAACAGATGCTGCTATCTCAGTTTTACGGATGAGAAAATGAAGCGCCAGGAGGCTAAGTGGTTTGCATAAGGTGACACCAAAGTGAGTGGCAGAGCTGGAAAATAGATTCCAGATCTCCTGCACCCCAGCTTTGTGATTTAACCAACTAGCCTATGTTCCTCTCTCAAAATCATGATTGCTCTTTAGTGAAGAGAATCTCACAAGTCTCAAAGATTTCACCTGGTTGAGCCATGTATTCAGCGTGATCACTCTCTTAGGATCTGCAGCCAGATCAAACACAGAAAGGGTGAATTTCATCCCATACAGGAGGGCCCTGAATCATTTAAGTCCCACCGAAGCCCTGCTGAAGTTTAATAGCATCTTCTAATGAACAGAATTCTGGTTCTGGACAAAACCTGCATGTAGAGAGACATGGAACACTGAATGGGATCAAACAAAGGAAAAAAGTTTCCAACAACACCATCAACTTCCAAAAAAGCTTGAAAGAAACCGTGGGTAGGGTTTTTTTTCTTTTCTTTTGAAAAGACCTGTTTTCTTGCCTTTGCCTAAAGTAACCGAAAGATAGAACTCTGACCTCTTTTTGTCAAATCATAAGTGACACAGGGGGACTTAACTATCAAACAAGAAATGAAGGTTACAAACACTAATGATTGCTTAGATTCTGGACTGTGATTGGGGAAAACTAAAAATTGACCAGACAAGACTTTCCAAAGCAGCTCATGACAATTTTTCACTAATTTAGGAGTAAAGATAGTTAATGTCTGGTTTCTGTTTGATCCCTTTTTCTAGAAATCTCTGCTCCAAATGGATAGCCTATGAACCACTTCCAAGGGAATTTGTCTGCATAAAAATAACCTTTTCTTCTTTCTTTCCAATTTACTATTGAGGCAGTTTGTTTACTGCTGAAGCTCTGTCCGTAGACTAACACGCGTAGGAAGCTTAGAACAAACATTGACCAATTCACCCTTGTTCATTAAAATAAAAGCATTAGAAATTGTCCTTCCAAGCAGGAGTCAAGAGCAAAAGCCTCTTATTTAGAGATAAGTCAATAAAAAGCAGTGTTATATAGAAGCTATTTTAGGCAGTTGAGAACATAAAACAGGTTTATTCTCAGTAAGGAGAAGTTAAGATTAGATTCTAGGAAAGACTTTTTTACTTTCAAATTTTGTTTCGGTGAATTTAATTCTTATTTAATGTGCCAGTGGACATGGGACAATCATTCCTATCAAATAATTGGCTGAATTTAACTTTTTGGTGTGATGTCAATTAGCAGATTAGAGACTTGTCCAAAATTATGTCTCACTTTTACGTGGTGCCTTTCATCCTAACATCTCCAACTGATTTACAAAATTTGAAAGTATTCTCTGAACACTTTCTTGAAACCATTCTTTAACTGTTCATTCACAAACAGTTACCCATAAATGTCACATGAGATATTTCTGCCCTCTGAATGAATGAAGAAACAGGCTGCCAATGGGAATATTAAACGGGGTCTGAGGGAATATTCTCCGATATTCACTTAAAATGACTTTCCTCCACAAACATTTCTGGTAGCAAATTTGTTTGTTCAAACATTTGCAAAAAGGGGCATGAACAAAATCCAGCCTAACAAACACTTCCTCCACCAAAACTAATGGAAAACTTCTTGCACTATTTACTCAGCAAAATAAGCCAGTTTGACAGGCCTGTACAAGAAAGTTTCTTTTTATCCCGACCTCAGTTTTGTGCTCAAGAACCAAAACTATATGTTTAGGCTTTTGCATCATACTTCTCATCATTGTGTTTGCTGTATCTCACAATGGAGTCTCCAATTGTGGTGGTTTCTTTTGTGACGTGCATTGTATCACTCACTACTAACTGGACTGAGATCAAACTAATTTCACATTAGTCACAGAAGAGATATCTACAACTTTTGATGACTGTAGATTTAGACCAAATTTAAATAGTGATCTAGGTACTCCATATGCTATTACAAAACCATCAAATCATCCAGGATATAAAAATTACTGTATTATTTTTGTTCAGGATGATTTCTGCAGTGATGGGGAGTGACAGGACAGCTTAATGAATCTTACCTTTACTGTACTTTCTTGCACATCTCGAATGCACACGCAAAAGAACACAAATTCTGTTTAATGTAGGAAACTGATTCAAGACAAGAAGGCCAGATAAGAGAAGGGGATTTCAACAGAAGCCAGTGGGGAAATGATCAGCTTCAGCTGAACATGTCTGGAAACTTGGTGGTGGTGAATTACTTCCAATAGGTCAGGCCAATGGCAACAGACTTGACTGTGTTTGTGCTCAGTGTGAAGCAGTCACTCACACAGAGGCAAGGTCTGCCCTAGACCCAGCAGCTTAGCTTAAGGTATGCAACTCCAGCTATGTAGGATACTTAAAATGAATATGTAGCTGGAATCAGTTTACTTTACATCGAGCATGGCAGCGTCCCAGAAGCAGGAGGCTGACAGGACCAAACATTCCCATCAGGTTCCCTTACTCCTTGCAAAAGGAAGGATTCCAGACTCAGGCAGGGGCACCCTCTGAGTTCAATTTAGCAAGTCTTAACTAGACTTGATAAATCAAACTCCAGAAGATTGATCACAGCAGGGGTGATCTTCCTTTTAGTGTAGACAAGGCCTGAGTGAGTGCTATCCAACAGGCAAGAATCCAAGGAACCAGCTCTGTCACCTATTAAGGACCTCAGCAAGCAGCTGACAATGGAGATGATTTTGAGGAACAGCAGAAGGATGGAAAGTTCTAAATAGCCAGCTAGGTGAGGAGAGGCTGCAGTTCTGCTTCCAGAAACCACAGTCTACATTTTCCAAACTCTAGTCCACATCTTGCTCCCTTTGTGATTAAGGGAAGTTTTACCACAGATTTCACTGGGGCCAGGATTCAAATCCAGCCTTGCTACAACACTACTGAAGAACATGCACTCCTTGTTGCAAGTCAACCATGATTCACCTAATTAATGTCCTGGTGAAATTTGTCCCCACAGCTCATAGAATAATCTGAAAGCCTTGGGGCTCACAAGAGCTCTCACAGCTCATCAAATAATCTGGTTTTTTGATAACACTTCCTGCTTTCATTTTCATTTGCCTAGAACTGAAGCCCTATGTGTGTCTGCTGAGGGGGAGTTAACTGAAAATGTTTCTTGTGGTTTTGCTGTCCCATATTTGGGGTCAGCTCACGTAGTAACCAGAGAAGGTCATTTTCCTTCCTTTAAAAAAAAGTCCACTGCTGTCAAGTTTGTATTTCTTCTATTCTACTGGTTAACCCAAGGCATCATTCCTTACATTTTCTCTCCTGGAAAGTAAGGACAAGTAATGGGACTATCCAGAATTTTTATACATACATTCCTTCAGTCATGCTTTGCTAGAGAGTGTACTCTACAATGCATGATTTACCTGCAAAGACATTGTGGGAACAATGAAATAAGCAGGGTTTTTAAACATTAGCACTGCAATCTGAGATGCAATCAGCAATTACATGCATATGCCCTTTCCTTGTGATGCTAATGAAGACTCTGTATCATTCAAGTTTTCTCTTCCTCTGCTGTATTTCCTCACATCATGGAAACCTGTCTCTACTTGCTTGAAGTTCATATTTTTACTTCAAACAGTGCCTGAGAGGAAACACCTAGAATTCTACCTGATACTCAGACACGGTTACGGATAACAGTAGTTTTCAGAATTCCAGGGGGGCAGGAAGGGCCTCCCTTTTACTTTCGCTTTTCTGTTTCACCAGGGATGTGGAAATTCTGGATAACTTTATAACACTGCTGCTGTTAGAGCTGGGACCAAACCAAAACCCTGGATACAAATATCTCCATATGTCACTTCTAGGTGGGAGATATGGATCTAGAGAGAAGCCTGACACAGATATAGGGGGAAGAACAACAGAAGTGTCAATATCCACCAACTGAATCTAAGAGCAGAATTGTGCTGTAATTCTAAATTAGCCCTCACCTGTATTTTGTGCTAAATTCTGAAGCCAATCATGCTGCAAAAGGGCAGCTCAAGAGAGATTTCTGGCCCATGCTAAACTCCACATTTGATGATTGCTACATATTACCTAAGAGTCTGCCAGCAAAATAAAACAGTCTCGGACGGGTTATTGAAAGATTCCACTCCCCAGCACTCCTAAAAGCAAAGCATTCTTTCCAGGAACATGGACTTTGGCATTTCCTGTTTCATGGCTCCCCAGCCTGCCTGTGTGGTTAAATGTAAATGTGTCCATCAGGGAACAAAGACTTACAGACTGGGGAATCTAAGGCCAGAGCTAATGCAACCCTAGGATGTGTAAAAATGGGAATTTCGAGCAGGAGTAGATAGGTTATTTTTACCTTCGTATTTGGCATTGTTGCGACAACCCAGGAGGCTGGGATGGGTGAGGGGACAAGGCAGGAGAAGCCCTCGGAGCCAAAGTTAGCGGCCCGCTGCTTTCAGCCCAGCCTCTCCCCAGCTTGGTCCCCCTTTTCTTTTCTTTCCCTCCCTACTTCCTCTTGGCCACAGCCCTCCTTCTCCTGCCCTGCCTGCTGTACCCCTTTGCATCCAGGTCTGGTGCTCACAAATCAAGAGGACTATTGATAAACTGGAAAGAGCTTGGATAAGAAGCATGAGACAGATTAAATGATTAGGAAACAATTCTGAGCTTGGTGTTGCTTCCAAGCTTGTTTCGTTACACTAGCTGAAGTTCGTCATTACTTCAGCCAACTTGTCTCTCTAATATTGTGTGGAGGTGGGGATGGACGGGGGGCGGGAGGAGGAAGGGAAGCTGGAGTACCACCACAGGCTGCTGAATGCTTGTGAAGGAGGGAGCTCTCCGGGCAAGCCAGGGGCCGCATCTGCCCCCGGGCCTTACATTCCCCACCCCTGAGCTAGAGATATGAACAATTGTAGGAAAAGCTTAGTGGGATAGTATCTAACACCAGATGTCCTGCTAGAAAATGGTTTGAAGAAAGCAGAGGAAATCTTGTATGCGGGAAGAAACCCGAAAGCTTTCTGGTTGCTGATTGGGTCTTGAGAGCCATCAGCGTTGAGGAGAAAGGCTGGTGACCAGTTCTTTATCTATCCTCTTGAATCTATGGCATTACCAGATGAGGGCAGATGGCAATGACAATGTTGCCAGTGGAAAGACATCCTAAATCATTGGTGCTGGAATCACTGAAACCTAGAAGTATACCGGCAATGGCTGCATTTGGAAATGGGCGAGACAAGCAATTGTCACTTGGCAGGGAAAACACTTTCCACTCCTTCCGTGGACCGCAGTTTCAGTTTAATTTGTAACAGGAGGCAAGTGTAAACGAACTGACAACAGAGCTATCAGCTATTCTGTTGGTAACACTTGGAGCAACAGTACTTCGATTTGACTAGACACAGCTGTCCACTGTATGTAATGACCTTTAGCCTCATCCTTGGCAAAATGCAATTCTCTTCATGTCTGATTCTGTCCACAGGGACTTGAGTAGCATGACTGCCAGAATAATCAGAACATTGCTTAATGACAGGCACTCAAACAAGCAAAGCAATTATACATTGTCAGAAATGGAGTCTAACGCTGGGGGAGGGGGGGAGAAGTGGGGGGGGAATGTGTGTTAGTGTTCTAAAGGAAACAAATGCATGTGAACATGGATGTGTTTGTTTACTGCAGGGTTGGGGAACCTTTTTTGGGTCGGGGGCCACTGACCCACAGAAAAATCAGTCGGGGGCCGCACACAAGTAAAAAACCCTCACTCTGGCCCCTGACTAAGAAGGAGAAAGACACTCCCCACATTTCTCACACACACCAGAGCCGAAGGGGGCCCAGACAAGTAGATTTTGTGTGTTCCAACCCCACAGAGGAGAGCAGGGGGCTGGAGCGTGAGTACAGGCTTCCCAAAATTGTGTGGGCCCTGAGACTCAGGGGCTGGACCCAGGCAAGCCGGGGGCCACATCTGGCCTCAGGCCTGAGGTTCCCCACCCCTGATTTACTGGGTGCAGAGGATGTCTTCAGCTTGTATATGTTTATAAAAATAATGTTTCTCTCTCTGTGTGATTATGCTTTGAACAGTGCTAAGATTCAGCCTCTCATGCATGCAAATTGTACTCACAAAATCAGCTGCTGCTATGTTACACACACATCTACCTCATGTGTGAATATAAGAATGTGCACCTAGATTTATATAGTATACATTATGTATACAAATGTACAAGCACACACACACAAACACACATAATACACTCCTCAAAAACCCTACATTAAAAGTATTTAGGCAGCCATTTGGGCACTAAACAAATAGGAAATGACAGAGTTACAAGCTGCTCTTGCAAACTCAGTTGTGCTCCATCATGTGTCTATCCTATGGACTGAATGAGGTGGGGAGGGTGGGAATAGTATGTGACCATATAATTAAAGAAAGTATCATAATGTATACACACACAGAGGCCTCATAAAGGTTATATGAACATACATCTGTTGTTCCCTAACTTTCAGGTGCTTAACTTTTCAATTTAAATGACTTTTTACAACAAAATAAAATTAGAAAATAACTTCTACTTTTAAAAATAAAATAGATGGCAACAACGAATGACATTGCGAGCATCCCCATCCTCACTAAAGTTTGAGTTGAGTGTTGAGCACTGGAAAGCAAATTTCCACAGATTTGAGCTCCAGGACTTCCTGAAAGAACTGGCAGCAGCAAGAGGTTCTCTCGGAGCCCTGGCTGCTGGAGCTATGTTCTAGGTACAGGGGAGTTGTTGTGGGCAGCAAAGCACAACCCTCTCCAACTGGGAATTGGGGTCTCCTGTCCCATATTTGTGTCTCCAGAGAGGATGGGTGGGATGCTACAGTTACATGCCAGAACCTGTGGGCAACGGTCAAGCAAAAATAACCGGGTCTTGCTCTCTCCTCTCTGCCTCAAAATGCACATCTGCTCAGTCAACTCCAAAGAGTTCCCAGTATAGAGCGTCTGGCTGTTCTATTGTCTATGTGGCTCTGGCTCTTCAAAAAGCTCATGCCCAGTTATTGATCTGGCATTCTGCCAAAGTTTTCCTAAGGAACATAAGCAAACGCAGGGAAATAGTGACTGTTAACTGTTTGGAACACAGCCCAACCTGACGCAAATTTCATGGGACAGGTCTCAAGCCACATGGCCTGCCTAAATTCAAAGGCCTGCTGCAAACAATTGAGGTGTTATAGTCAGAGCTTTTTTGGGAAGGGGTGAAAGGTCATGAGGATCTTTGATCATGAAAAATGTTAGGCAGCTTAAATATATCAGTCCCACGACAGTACAAAACATGGGGGCACTAGACTTAAGATAAACAAACCCTAAATAGAGAGGTTGTCGCTACCCCTCCTTCTATAAAACACAGAAACTACAAATAGATTCAATTAATTCAAAAGCAAATAAACACAGTGGTTGAATATCTATGATGCACCAAATATACACAAAAACCTTTTGCTGGCAGAGCTTTGCACAAGGATCTTTTTGGAACTAACTTGCACCAAAAACCATGCAAGCATTTCCACAAATGCAGCTGTGCTACAGACAGAGAGAAATCCAACTAGCCTCTCCAACTAGCACCTTTCCTTCTTTGTTCTCTTCTCCCTTGAATATGTCATTTGCAAACATTGCTTGGAATTGCTCTTTTCCACCTCCATCCTGGATCTACTACATCCAGCCTGCTGCCGTCACCTCCCCTGGCTTCTTCATAGGCAAATCCAAATGTGTCTTTTCCAGCCTCATCTTTCTTGTGATGTTTGTTACCTTTGGCATTGTCATTCAGACTCTTGTTCTTCCTTTCCCCTTCCTAACTCTATTTGGTCCTAGTTCTTCACCGCATGGATCAGCATTCACTTTGCACTCTCTCTCAGTATCCAGAAGAAGCTAATGACACCCAAGCAGAGGACCAAATTTGGTGATGAATCGTAGCCACATGCCTTCTGAGGCCCATTGTGCATGCGCTAATAAGACCTACCTCACTGTTAAATCCCATAGTATCTTAATATAAATGCAAACACACATATAGCTAACATCGATTGTAATGACTTTTTTCTTCAAAATGTCTTTGACTACGTCTAGACTGACATGATTTTCTGCAAATGCTTTTAACGGAAAAGTTTTTCCGTTAAAAGTATTTGCGGAAAAGAGCATCTAGATTGGCACGGACGCTTTTCCGCAAAAGCACTTTTTGCGGAAAAGCATCCGTGCCACTCTAGACGTGGTTTTGCGCAAGAAAGCCCCAATCGCCATTTTCGCTATCGGGGCTTTTTTGACCGAAACAATACCGCGTTGTCTACACTGGCCCTTTTGCGCAAAAGCATTTCCGGAAAAGGGCTTTTTCCCGAACGGGAGCAGCATAGCATTTCTGCAAGAACACTGACAATCTTACATGAGATCGTCAGTGTTCTTGTGGAAATTCAAGCGGCCAGTGTAAACAGCTGGCAAGTTTTTCCACAAAAGCAGCTGCTTTTGCGGAAAAACTTGCCAGTCTAGACGCAGCCTATGAGAACTGAACAATTTGCATATTTTATAACTTTACTACTGCATTAGATATGAAGAGCTCAAAACAACATGGACAGATCAGTGTTTTTAATGCAATCTTTAACTACTTTTTCTTGTCTCATTTCTTGGTTGACTGCTGTAGGCTGCCAGATACTATGTAAACAACAGTATGAGAAGATTGAGCTAAGGCAAGCTCAGTCCAGTTCTTCTGAGGGCTTGGCAGCAAATCAGCTCCCCATTTCTTCCTCTACTAGTTCTATTGACCATAGGTCAAAGTCTTCATTTAGTATTATGCGGATGCAGGCACTGCAAACCCAGCCACCCAAAGAGTGTTGTGGCGCTATTTTGAAATAAAAGACGCTGTTAAGACGCGGTTATTTCGAGAAAAAACCCTTTTCTCGAAATAACTGGTAAACCTCATTGTATGAGGAATAAGGGTTATTTCGAGAGAAGAGTTTTCTCTCAAAATAATCACATCTTAACAGCGTCTGTTATTTCAAAATAGCGCTATTTCGAAATACTGCCATAACGCAAATATGCAAATAAAGCATGGGATATTTAAATCCCGGCTTCATTTGCATTTCGAATGTCTTTATTTGCATCCCTCCCTTGAAATAGGGTACAAGTGTAGACATACCCTTTCTCTTTATACACCACAGTCCATCCACATATGGAGTTAAAATATTGTGTTTCTACTAAATCCTTCTAAGATCACATCACATCTTAAAGATTAAAAAAAACAACAACACAACCCTAGATCCAGAAAAGGTTTGCTATGATTTTAAGGAATGCTAGCTCACCTCAGTGTGAATGTCTAAAATACTGTCCCTGTTTCGATGACTGTGTCCCTCTTACAACTTGCCTGGGGATAAACACATTGAGCATATTCATAATAAGGATGTGAGAGAGAGAGGTCGTGATTTAGATTGAATAAGCTTCTCCGAGTGAATTGGCTGGAAATCTCACAGAAAAGAGGATTCCAGTAAGGTGAGAAACCCTAAGATGGTCTGATCACAGCCTCTTTTATGGAATTTCACCAAAATCGGATTTAATTTTGTTTTGTTTGAAGGTTCTGGTTTGTTATTGTTGCATGCTTTACGGTAGGGAAGAAACGGGACTCAGCTGCAGTGAATGCAAAGGCAGAGTCATTATTACCCAGGTGGCTGGATACAGATGGTACACTCTAATTTTCCCTGTCTCTATCTCCAAGCTTGCATTGCCCCATGTCACCACATAGAATCTTCCCTAAGTTCTGGCCTGGACTCTGCAGGGATGGAACAGCGTGATGACTACATTATCGTCATTTCATCCGTGGAAGGATGCGTTTCTGCTTTTTCATGTTCTCTAAAGCACTCATCCAGAACTACTTTCATTCAGAAATGTCAGCCCGTGATCTCAGCACATGAACTAAACTCTGAGCTCTTGGAAAGCAGGAAACCTGCGCTCGCTCACTCGCAAACAGGGAACTCTGCCAGCAGCCTCACAACCTGCAGATTTTGATTGCATTAATTTGTTCTGAAGCGGGTTTTCCTCTTGAGCCTGGAGTAGAAGGCAATTAATTAAGACCTATTTTTTCCCCTATTGGATTAGAATAACTGAAACAGCAGTAGGACAGTCTTGTCTTGAATAGAGGATTCCGACTCTATCTTTTAACCATATAGGGAACTGATCCTCCATGTATTGTGCTGCTGCACTTGAACCACGTCTAAAAAAGCAGCCTATGAATTCAAGAGCAGTTCTTCCCCATCTGCTAGTCAGCAGGACTGGAAAAGCCCCATCGATATTTCCCAGGAGCAGAAGCCGGGCTGTGAAACAACACGAAGGAGCATATTTTCTGCTCAACGTGTGGGGAGTTAGTGCAACAACTTCCATTACCGTTAATGAACGCCGCGCTGGGAATTCACTGAAAAACACACCACATAATGAACAGTTCCTCCTTAACTGGTGTGACTGTTGCTTTAAATAGCTGAAAGCAAGCAGTGTTAGTCAGAGGTCATTCTCTTATTTGAGGGTGAAGAGAATTAGGCCAGACAGGTGGTGTTGGGACTTTGGAGGGAGTTACAAGATGGCTTTTTGAGATACTAACTCCTGTTATATGCAAGGCCCAGTAAATAACATGCTAAGTGTCACTGTCTGAAATGAGACGTGTCCAATGAGACACAGCCATAGCCAAATGGATGTTGATTTATTAGTTTGATTTAAAACTAACCGAACATTACCTCAAACTTAACTTAAACTTCCACTGAGGATTTAAAATAAATAAAATCAGACAACATGGAGGCAACCCTTTCTTAATAGGGGGAGTAATGAACCATGAGAACAGTTTACCAAGGCTTGTGGTATACTAGAGGTCAGATTAAAGGAGCACAGTGGTCCCTGGAATTTGGAATTCATGAATGTATTTACTTTTCATTTTCACAATGGTCTTCACATGTCCTAAATTCCAGCTTGGACATAAACCTCAGACCCTGATTCCCCATCAGCTGCCCCAAGCACTTGGTCTCGAAGTGTGAAAAAGTTATCTATATGAAATGTCAAATTCCCTCTAAACCCTAACCTGTTACCTAAGGTTTCACTCAGCTCACCTGACTACAGTGTAAGAGCTTCAGAGTAGCCGCCGAGTTAGTCTGTAATTCTTAACACTCTGGTCATCCGAAGAAGTGGGCCATGCCCACAAAAGTTCATGATACCATCTACGTATTTTGCTAGTCTTTAAAGTGCTACCAGACTATTTGTTATTTTTTAAATTTTTACAGTGTAAGAGGTTTTTCCCCCCGTTCTAATTGGAAATAGGAAAACAAAATCTTAAGAGACTGTTTAATTTTCAAGATCCAAGAAGTTAAGCTAAGCAAACCATTTTCAGATTCACCCCATTACTGTCTGAACGAGAGTCCTTGACCAAGTCAAGTAGAATCTCAAGAGGTGTGACAGAGCACAAAGGAGATCATTACGCCCCTCCATTTTGGGACATCACTGTAGAGCAGTGGTCCCCAACGCAGTGCCCGTGGGCACCATGGTGCCCACTGGGGCATTTGTGTGTGCCTGCCTAGTGACCAGGACCAGCCCGAGCCATTCTTGCACCCCGGGTGCCCAGTGCAGGCATGGCCCCCGCCCCGGATGCATGATGCATGCACAGTACTGCCCCCGGGTGCGTGGCGCATGTGCGGCCCCCACCCTGGGCACATGGCGCATTCGCAGTGCCACCCCCAGGCACGCAGCACATGTGAAGTGCCGTGCTACCCCCAGGCATGAGATGCATGTGCGGCCCTGCCCCTGGGAGCCCGGCAGCCCCAAAAGGTTGGGGATCACTGCTGTAGAGCGTAGGAACTCCAGTGAAGAGCCAAACCCCCCACCTGGGTCAGGAGCTGTACAAACACAGCACAAAAAGAGAGCCCCTGCCTCAAATAACTTGCAATCTAAGTATGAGACAACAGATGCCTGCAGACGGACTGACAGAGAAGTACAAGCAACCAGTGAGGCAATAATTGGTCAGCATGATAGCCAGTTACCTCAGCACAGTAGCAGTCTAATTGTTCTATTGCTCATGGCACACCTGTGTTGTTTTCAACAAAGGTTTAAAATGCAATGTATATGAAAGTAAAAATGTGAAAGGTTTTCCTTCTGACTGGAAACACAGTCATAGTTGAAGAGTTCATGGGGGGGGGAGAAAGGAAGACAGATAAAGAAAAGGGATTGGGGTGTGGATGGATCACGTTTACCAACAACACTCCAAAGAGCTACAAATCCAACAATACACAGCTGCTAGTATCATGTATAACTCCTTTTGCTCTACACATAAAAAAAGCTTTAATTAAAACTAATTTATTCAAGTAAAAAAGAAGAAAAAGGGGGAAAATCTTCTTCCATTGAATAACTATATTATAATTAGAGGGGGTGCGTAGTCCCTAAAAGCATGGCAAGAGCAGAAAATGAGCCTTAGAGATTGGCGGAGTAGAAAAATGGATCGGAGATTTGGTGAGGTTGTCTCGAAGTCAGCAGAAATCAAATAATGAAAAGCCACGCTGAAAAGTCTCTTTTCTCTAGGACCTACTTCTAATAAAAATGCTCAAGAAGATGAAGGGCGTTAGCTTAAGCCAAGCATAGAAGAGACAAGATCTAAGCAAGGTTCCCTACCCAGCACTGTCCAGACTGCTCAGTACCCCTGATGTTTCCTGCACCCATCCTGAGTAGGGCTTGCCAGTCATGCTTCTGATTACACAGTGATTTTTATGAAGCTGTCAAATGTCTGCAAAGCAGCAAACTGACATCTCCAAACATACCGGCTTGGCACCTAAAACCCACTTGAACCCCAAAGGTGACAGGCTAGTGCATGAAACCTCTGCTCTCTTTGCCCTGAGAAATGTGATAGAATGAATAAAAGCTTGAATGCACAGAATGGGCCAACTGCTCTTGAAGAAGAGGTTTGGTTTGACAAAAATCAAGTCACTGGAATACCTCCTGCCATTGTACAGGGGATGAAAGTGAAGAATGGTGGTTGTCCAGTTTTAGGGTCCAACTTTGCAAACATGTTTTATTGAGAGTAATTCAGTCACCCATGAACAGTCTCCTTGGTTGCCACATAAAAGTCCTTAGGAAAGGGACTGTTTGTTTGCTTAATGCAAAAAAAACACTCCCTTTTAATTCTTCGAGCTCTATCTGCCTATATATTAGGCAACGCTTAAGTACACGTTAAACCTCTCTAGTTTAGCACTCTATGGTCCATCAACATCCACGGTCCGACATATTAGTTAGTTGGATGTCCACATCTCATGGGTGTGGCCAAGTTTCCCGCAGTCCCACAAAGTTTGATTATAGCCACCAGTCCTGGCTCTCAGTGTTCTGTCCTGTTATTTAGCTCTACTTTACCCCTACATTTCTTCTAAGAGCCCAGTAAGCAGCAGAAGTGTTAGGAATGCTGCTAGACAATATTGACCTCCCGTAGTCTGGGAATTCTCTGGTTTGGCACCAGTGAGATCCTGAGGGTGCCAGATTAGAGAGGTTCAAACTGAACTACAATGATGGGCACTATAAAAAGTTCTATAGCTAAAATATGGGCCTAAACATTGGGAGATATATCTTTCTTCAGTTGCATAGGATGAAAGTTAAAGATTTGCCATCACACATACAACATGCAGCCTACATCACGGTATACAAGTTGTATCCAGCTCTGAAGACAATCATGCTGACGATAATGATGAGTTGGTTGAAAGTAGTGATCTGTCTTAGCTGGCAAGATGAAATAATTGTGTACTGTCTTTAGTTTTCATATGTATGATGTCTGGCTCTATATTGCATTGTTATACTCTAAAGACCAAAGGGATTTATTTTGCATGACACTGAGGTAAATATTTCACTCTGTGGGTGCTCAAAAATAATAATAGTGCTTAGTTTCAATAAATTACTACTGTTAATAAAGAAAACAAACAGGCTTAAAAAGGCTTCAGCAAATAATCAGGATTTATCTTTTCGTTTTATTTCAAGATCACAGTATGTATGCATATGTTGATTTTTTTCCCCTTATGCTGCTACTACTCCAGAAAGCAACATTAACTGCTAGTATTAGTAAAATCTATTGTGTGTAGCTTAGGATGTGGATGGCCATCTCCATACAGAGTTAGAAGAAAGAACAGGCATAAGAACCAAGATAAAGTTAAACTGTGTCATTGTGATACCTGCATACTTATATCTTTCTGGAACATGGCAAATACTAGAATCCCACTACTAGAATACTTGGTGTCTGCTCGTGGATTAAAGTAATTTATGATGATGTGATGCAAAGGTCTGGCCAACAGATTGTACAGACAATAATTTCAGACAGAAATCAAAAGTGGTTTGAGCTTATTGGTGGAAGAGGAATAGAGGACAATAGATGATATACAAGAAAACCACAGAGAAAGATTTTGCTCTCGTGGAAGCAGACAAGAATGGAGCAAAAAACATGGCACTGGTCAGCAAGAGGTGGAAACTCTGGGTTGTGTCTCATGTCACAAGGCACAAGAACACCTAATTTAAACCTTTCATATGTGTAATGTGTTAACCAAAACAATCAGTTTACGTGTTCTAAAACATTTTGGGTTTGCTAATCAATTTAAAGGCCCCGATCTTTATACACCTATTGTCTTTGTATTACATGAGGGGGCATGACATCACCCTCAATAGGTAAAGCTAGCCATCCCTGTCTGTACCTACCTGCAACAGAAACACTTCATCATAGGATTTCAGATCATTGGTCCACCATGACCAGTATCCTGACTTTTGCATTAACCAACACCTGTTACTTCGAAGGCGAGAAATAGTGATAATACAATAGAGATACAAAAAGAATGGGGAGGTCATTTTCTTCACAGCGGGGATAATAATAACTGGGTGAAATTTAGTAGCATGCAGAAGCTCATACTAGATAGAGGGGACTTTTAACCTTAAACCTATCCAAAACAATGCACTTGTCCAAAGGAAGCAATTCTTCCTTCCTGACCCTCCCAATGATCAATTTAATCTGAAAACAACAGATCCAATTTAATTACGTGTTATTAGTCATAAATTCTCTCCCCGTGCCCCCCCTCCCACCTACTGCAATCCAGTTACAGAGTATAATTATGTACTGCAAATGCCCCCTGGTAGTTAAATAAGGGAATAGGCAGAAAGTGCCAAGTCTAAAGATAATTTGTTGGCACCTGGAAGACTTTTTGCACATCTAAACAATCGGTTCCTCTTCATCTCTGGCCTAGAGAATCTGGTTCACTCCAGCCAGTAAGTTGAAAAGTAGAGTAAGTAAACTCCCTGACAAATGTGTCCAACTGGAATTCATGTACATTTTTGAGAAGGGTTGGGGATCTCATCCGCAGGCAACTGTTTAAGGAAAAATCACCAGCCACTCCTAGCATAAGGCTAGCTGGAATCATGAATGACCCACTGATGTGACCCTGCCATACATTCCTGCCAAACTCCCACTTACTCCAACAGCGATCCATGACAATCAATTGCACTCGCCTCCAAAGAAGCGGTTTTCCCCCTATTCGAGTAGGGCAAATAAGCCGTAGGGATCCCCTGCTCTGATCAAATCCCTATCTTCTTGTAATTTGGGTATGATTTAATAATGCTCTTCCAAGAGGAAGTAAATGCATCATAAGCACACAGACCTTTTCACTCCTCTGTGCTTTATCATGCTCTCACAGCTGTTACACTGCCGTGGATTCTTCATATGCTCGCTCACCCGCTTGGGGCAAATGGCAGAGATTAACCTTGTCTGATGCCCAGCAAAAAGTAGGGGAGAGGGTGATTCAGATGCATCAACTAAAGAAGCTCCAAATAGAGCAATACCCTTTATTTCCCAAAGGTTATTTCTCCTTTCTTGCTTTTCTCTATTTCCCATTTTCTTTCATTCTTTTTCTTTATTTTTTTCCCTTTCCCCTTGAACCATAAAAGTCGAATGGCAATGCAAATGCAGCTCTCCACTCAACATCCTAGCTGCCAAGGCAGCGTGTCACCCATATTTATGAGCTTTAAATGGCTTTTATCAAAGTGAGGTCGCACTAAATCACCCCCAACCTGTCATAAATACAAATGGCTCAACATAGTCTGCAACAAGCCTTCGGGGAAAAGTATATGATCTGCTGTTGCAGTTATGGTATATCACACACTGAGCTCATATATTTCTACCGGCAAGGTAACCTGATCCTTCAAAGGACACTAATAGGTGACAGAGGGAGGAGAAAGATAGTGAATAAAACAGTGTATGTATGCGTGTGTGTGCATGAATGCACATCAGTAAACACCTGACCCTGGTTCAGATCACAAACAAAAGAGATTCTTGTGGTCAGGCTCAGGAGAATTCAGAATCTGTTTGAATGGAGGAAAAAAGCCACAAGCCCAGAGAAAAGGACTGTGGACATCAGCAGGGTATTGCCCGTTTTAAAAATGTATAGAAAGGCCTGGTAATTACTAAGGTCTGAGCTAAGATGTATCTGGACTCCAAAAGTTGGACCATTTCCAAGCAAATTAAAAGAGCAAATCCCTCCATCTCATCTGGCAAAACCCGGGATTAGGACAAAATCTAGCATGGGATGAAATGTAATCTCAATAAAAGGCTCACGGTCTGGGCATTGGAAAAACAGCATGAGTTGCTGAGATAACAGGCACTAATTAATCATTTCCAATGCATTTATAAAATGAGAGTCCTGATCAGAAACCAAAGTGGAAGAACTTTGGAAGAACCTCTAAGAGATGTAGTTCTAGGATGGTTCAGTGAATTCACCTTATTCAGCTATTTATTGAGAGCTCTACAACGTGTGATGAGATTGCATTCAATAGCCTATCCGTGGGGGTATTCTTTTGTCCTTCTGCCAACTCATTAAAAATTGTACGCCAGTTCAGTTTCACTATCTGTTAAATATCAGAAGCAGTATGTGACATTTCAGGAGCTCTCATCTTAACCATACTGGGATCCTCCACCTCAGTCCAGAGAGAGCTCCTCTCACATTTAGCACTTTTCACATCGAGAGCCCCTTCCCGAATGTGGTCTGGCTCCAGCATTAGTAAGACTTAGCTCTTACATCCTGATTTTTCATTAGAAGATCACAAAGCACTTTATAAAGGAGGTCAGTATCGTGATTCCCATTTTACAGATATGAAAACTGAGGCCCAGAAACTCACTCACAGTCATGAGACAGCAGAGCAAGGAATAGAACCCATGACCCTCAGTCTAGCATTCAATTCATTGCACCACACTATTGCCTGAGTCTGAAAGCCAGAAACTAAATCCTGGCTCTCTCATTGTATGACTTTCAGTTTTGCAACCTCTTTGCAGCTATTATTTATCCATTTCATTGGTGCAGGGGGTAGAGCTATAGTGAATAATTAGGATTTACACTCTGTGTTAAGAATGTAAAGCTTAAGCAAAGATGGTAGACTTTGCTTTCTATATTATAGTTGGTTGGAAAATGCTGATTTTTTTTTTTACAGAAGATTTTTAAAAATAAAGAAAACAAAAAAATTGTTGTGAGGAACATATGCTATTTCTAGATTTCAGAAGAGGGAAAGTACTGAATGAAGGGGGTTTTTTTTCCAAAAATTGAAAATTTTTGCTTAACAACGAAAACTGAAACTAAACATTTTTGTTTTTTCAATAAACCAAAAAAAGAAAAAAAAGGAGCTTTGGTTTTTAATGTATTTAATTTATTTATCAGACCCTGACAAAACTCTCATTGACTGCATAGCCAAGGATTCATCCCTGGTAACTGTCCCTTGACCTAATTGATAGGGTTCAATCCATCATTCCTTGTACACACAGAAACACCTTCTAAAGTCAAAATATTGTCTCATTTGTGGTTTGCAAAGAATACAGAATCATTCTATTCTTCAACTTCAGTTTACTTACATTTATGCAACCTTATGAAATAATACAGATGTAACAGAGAGCAGAATTTGGCATTACTTATTTAAATGTTAATTTCACATTCAGAAGCGGGATTTGGATATTCTCTAGAGTGCCCACATTTGAAATTTGGACACTTAAATTTTAATTCTATATTTTGATTAAAAGCGAGGCATAAAAGGCCTTAATTGGGAGAGACCTAAAGTTGGTGTGATTGTTTACAATTCTGCAAAATAAATGTCAAGGGAGTGTGAAATGTTTCCTTTTAAATTCAATCTCAGAGGGGTAGTTGTGCTAGTCTGTAACTTTAAAAACGAGTAATCCTGTGGCATCTCAGGCTGTGCCTACGCTACCAGGTTATTTCAAAAAAAGTTATTTTGAAATAGTAACTCCCGAAATAACTATTTGAAAATAAGCTTATTCCTCTTCACAAGCAGGAGTTATTATTTCAAAATCACAGACTTGGTAGTGTGGACACTCGCCTTGTTATTCTGAAATAAAGGGAGTTATTTTTAAATAACTCTGCAGTGTAGACATGCCCTCTAACAAATATATCAGGACCACAGTTTGGACCCAAAGAGACAGCACAGTGATGAGTATTTTAATTATCTCTTTAATAAATATTGAAAAAGACAACAGTAACTAAATGACCAGAAAATCCCATGATATTTTTATATCCTTAAGCATCTTACCTCTCCCCCACACGAGATATCCCACACAGGCTTCAGAGATAAGACAAACTCATTTGAATGTGGAGTGCAAGGGTTATCAGTTGTATAAAAACAGGAATTCCCAGACTGCTAAGAGGAGGTCTGTCTGGCTTGGGAAGAAGCTCAAGGGAAAAGATGGTAAACAAGCTAAGAAGCTATTGGAGCGGTCAGTACTATTTCAAGCAACGACTTCACCAGCTTCCATGGCTAGTCCCTTGGCACTAACTAGCCCTGCTCAGCTTCACTGCTGGAAAAATCACACAAGACACTCTTTCAGAACAATGAGCTGGTGGCAAGCTGACCCAGCACGGATAGGTCAAGCACGAGGCTCACAATCTGAGAAAAAGCACCTGGAATCTTTCCAGCCATCTGCCTGATGTGATTAAAAACAAAATATGAAATGCTTCAGAAGAGGGAGAAATGGGAGAGCTGGTCTGACTTGCATAATATCCATGCATTTGTGTAACCGGTCTAAACAGAGCGTGTGAGTCGACCAGATGTTTTTCATTTCCGCGTACAGCCCTGCACAGCAAATCAAAAACCAGCCAGAGCCAAACACAACTGCACCTTTGCCAATACTGCTGCAATTGGAGCTCGACAAAGGACACTGTCAAGCCCAGACCCTGGTTTGGCAAGTCGACCTCCTGGCTTGTTAAAAAGACGGTTTGATTCTCTAAGCTAAACGCCATTGGTACCTAGTTAAACACAGGGCTGGAACTTCATCATTAAGTCTGCAATGGTCCAATGAGCAGCCAGCAGGAGGAAAGCACTGGAACTAATCTATTCTGGGAAAGAGTCATGAAGTAATTCATATTTCTTTAGACTGGCCGTTGCACATTGGCTGCACCAAACAAAACCAACCATGCGAAAGAGGGCCAGGTAGTTCAGTGCAGCCTATGTGCTCCCATTTACAGATTCATCATCAGCTGGGTTTGGACAAATAAGCATCTAGGTTACTGCAGGAACCATCATTCATATATAAACACTAAGGGACCCGTTCATGTTTGGTCACTGCTATTTAGCTAACTATATTAGGGCTAGTCTACACCTGTGAGTTATACCACACATGAACTATATTAGGTCTTAATTACACTATGAAGATGATCAACCATCTGTAGGTCGATCTTCTAGCGTTCGATTTTGCGGGTCTAGTGTAGACCTCCAAATCCAACACTGAGGGGCATTGTGTACTCCTCATTCTATGAGGAGTAAGTGAAGCCTCACAGGAGAATGAGCTCCGTCAACCTCCCACAGTATAGACGCTGCGGTGGCTCACGTTAAGGTAAGCCGAATCCAGCTATGCATTTTGCATACCTGGATGGCGTACCTTAAACTGACCTTTCTGGTCTACGGTAGACCAGGTCTTAGTGTACTAATAGTGGGCGGGTGCTGTTATACAAGAATAAATGTGCTTATACTGCAATAATTGCTGCTCTATAGGAGAGAAAATAAGCTTTGTCATACAAGCCACCTTTATACCAGTATAACTGAGTTCATATTAGGGGGTTTATGGCGTAATTATATATGTGAAAACAAAAATCATACATCGAACCAACACAGTTACATCAGTACAAAATCTGCCTACACATCTGGCTTTGGAGAACATGGCACTTGTGGAAACAGATACTAGATTTTCAGTCAGAGAAAATGGAAGTCCTTAGTGCATCCACAGAGTAGGTTCTACTGAGGCATTTCCAGTAGAGGGTTCCAGGAGACATCAACTGTACAGTCAGGATTGTTCCTGGTATTGAAACAGCAGCTGTTTCTGTGGCCCATTTTCATTCAGTGGCTTTCAAACACAGTTTTGCATAGGGATAAACACTTTGCAAGACTCAGAGACAGATTTAGAAGAAGAAGAAGAAAGAAAGAATCATTGCCCTTTCTATTGAGACTGCCAAGAAATGCCAGATGTGGTGGCAATTTTGAAGCAATGATTACAAACACCACTAATTTCTTCTAGGACTTCAAGATTACTGGAGGGACAACCTTGAGTTACTTTTGACTTTGGCTGGATTTGAACCAGGAAACTAGAATTAAACAAAATCTATCACCTAATTCCCATTTCTTTTTTATATATGCAACATTTATTGAATGCCCAGTAATTAGTATGATTCACTGTCAGTAAAAAAAGAACTTGCTACACCATTCTCTGATAGATCCAAACATCTTTTTGGCTCCTTAAAGCACCACTATATGGTTTTTCCATAGCCCGTACAATATGTTACGTCAGTAGTTTGCCCAGACATGTTCTTCATCAATGTTTTGAGAGAACATGATACAATAGCCTCTCACTGCCAGCCCACATTTTCAGATGTGGGGCTCCATCTTTGACATGCTCGATCATGTGTATCCTAGTAGGGTGACATTATGACATCATAATGGATAAGATAGGAGTATGAAAAAGAAGTCAATGATGATGATCATTGGCATAAGATTTTAAGGGTTAGGGACTTTGTTTAAATGCTCAAAGAATGTGTCCATTCTTGGGTTAAATACAATGCCTACGTGAGCACAGTGAAAGGGTTATGGATGGCAAATGTTTCCTGTTAGATTCATGCAAGCGGATAGAGCACAACCTTGCAAGTTACCATGCAAGTCCTCTGCCAGCCCTCATCCTAAGCAACCGTAGCTGTGAGGGAGCAATTCTTTCCTCATGCCCACTCACTTCAGTGCCAAGATTGCTGCAAAAAAAGATGCAAATGTTGTTCATTTGTGACTGATCATTTGTGGTCTGAGGGTAGAAGGAAATAGACTCTGAGAGCTATTGTTCACCCAGACCAGGCTGCAATGACCATTAACCACAGCATTGCTTGTATCGGTGACCTCACTGTGAAAGTCTCTGTGTTCCAGTGCCTGTCACACCCAGCCAAATTTCCTTAAAAACATTACTACTAGTAATAAAGCCTCCAAAACTAAACAAAATCTGTTTTGATTCCTTCCCTAAACTGAGAAGTCAGACCTCTACATCCCGCTCTTCCCCCCACAAAAAAGTCTTTCCTCTGCCATGATGACTGTAAGGCTATGTCTACACAGCAGCGTTATTTTGGAATAACTAACATTATTCTGAAATAACATAGTCTGTGTTTACACAGCAAGCAATTATTTCGACATAATGTTGAAATAATGGTGAGCCAGAGGAGTTCTTACTCCAGCTGTTGTAACCCTCATTTTTTTGAGGAGTAAGGAAAGTCGGAGGAAGAGCGCTCTAACTCAGATTTCCTGCTATGTAGATAGCATCAAAAGCCAAAATTAGCTATTTCAACTTAAGCAACACATTTGACATAACTTAAGTTGCGTAGCTTATTTCAGGTTTGGCCCCGCTGTGTAGACATAATCTATGATTTCAGAGGTACATGGGATAAGGTGGAACTTGCATTATATGGCTGGGAATTACAATGTGATTTGGGTCCTTTACAAAATCCCATCCTTTATGTACATAAATATTTTATATATTGGTTTGAATTATTATTTCCCCATTCTTCATCAGTTACTTACCTTCCTGGGTTGTAACCTGTGGATATGTGTCTTCATATCTGTACCTATAGCACTTAGCACAAAATAACCTCAGTCCTAATTGATGGCTAAGGATGCCACCCTAAGATAAATATTAAATATCAGCAACATGTTTAAAAAAAGTGTCCTTCACCACAGATTCATTTTCAAACGGAAGTTGTAACCTATTTATCAATGTGGAGCAATTATATATCTAAGTACACACCCACCACTAGGAACTATAGTACATAGATGCATGAAACCCTTCCAGCCTAGTTTCTATTCTAGCTTTTGGCCAGGAGTAGCAACTATATGCCCCATGTGAATGGGAAGGCCAATTCCTGGAGCTATTTTAATGTGCATCAGCTGAAAATCTTGTGCAGATTTTGAGACCTCCAGGAATAACTTTGTCCACTACCGATCACGGCATACCTGTCTACATGAACCTTCTTAAGGAAGGGACTCAATTGCTCAACTGTTTCTCTTTATGTATCATTCTAAGCTTTGATTTTGTATTTTGCGGCTCAACTGCATTTCATTTCTGCAAACCAGAATTAATGTGAAATCCTAATTGGATCTTTTGTTCCTAGGCAAAGGTTGTTATGCTGCAGATAAATGAAATAACTGAATTAGCACACCTGTGCGATCCTCAACAAAGGCTAAATGCAGTCAAAGTGTGAGGATTGCCTTCTTTTCCTCATCTTTTCAAGCACCTGCACCCCTACATAAAATAATGGTAATCATAATTTCAAAGCTGATCCTCACGCCTCTCTCAAGTAGAGTTCTTAAATGGCTGGAGTGGCTGACATCAGGAAAAAAAATTAAACCAATGTTTGTTCTCGAGAGATGATCAGCATATTTTATTACAGTGCTTCAAATTGCCCTGCAAATGCTTCTTTTCCTGGTTTCCTATATTTCCACCAAGTCATGGAATAAATAATAAATAATTATAATTTGTTATAACAGATTTATTTTTTAAAAGTTGTAGTCTCCGGATGGATAGAATGACGACAACTGGAACAAATGGTCCAAAAATAGGCTGGGTCTCTTCCTTGGAAAATGCCCAGAAATAGTAAACTGAATTGTTGTCATCACTGATTCTCTTATGAAAAATAATCTCAGACTCAATAGCAACAGTTGGAAGTAAAATAGGGCAGAGCGGGATGAAGAGAAAAGAAAAAATCCTGCGTATGGTCAAAGTCGCAAGATCAAACTTAAGAAATGGCATCTGGCCAAAATCAGCTTTCAATTAATCTGATTTTCAAGGAGTTAATCAGTGCATGGTTATGATAAAGACTTCTTTAAGAAACTTCTGTCCTGCACTGCAATAAATGAATCCCGATATTATGCTGCAAAATGTATGTAAAGCCATTGAAAATATGATTGGATTTATTTAGGAACTGGAAAGCCCCTGTGATTCATGTGGATCCCCCATGCACAGGTCAGTCAGTCCGAACTCTGGACCTTCCAGGGTATTTTCTGTAGAATTAACACTGCTGTATAAGCATGTGGTAATAGGAGCAAAATTGTATTATGAAAACCAATGAGGTAAGGAGTGCCAATGATTCCTTTAGCGTTTCTGGCATGGAAAAAGTTTGCAGGATCAGGGCCTGAGCTTGGAGGTTGTTTCTCCCATGCTGACTTCATTTTGGGCATGTCTAGATGACGTTTTTCTTTCAAAAAAAGATATGCAAATTCAGTGCGAAAGAGGTCTTTTCGAAAAAGCAAGCAGTCAAGATGCGGTTCTTTCGAAAAAAAAAACCTTTTTCAAAAGAATGCTGTAAACCTCATTTTTTGAGGAAGAAGGGTTCTTTTGAAAAATGGGTATTTTTTTTTAAAAGAACCTCATCTAGACTACTTGCTTTTTCAAAATAACCTCTTTCGAAAAAGCAATCAGAAGAAGATATACAAATTCACACCAAATTTGCACAACTTCTTTCGAAAGAAAAACGTAGTCTAGACGTGCCCTTTATGAACGAACTAGCCTCAAGATATCACTGCTGTTTTGTCCTTATACTGCACATTACAAATGAAGCATTCAATGGCTTTGCAAACGTTGCCTGTGTTGTAGGAAATCATTCCAGGTGGATATTCTGAGAAAGGTTAAGGAACTCCCCCAAACTCACACAGCAAAGCAGCAGTTTAGCCAGAAAAAAGAATCCTGACACCCAGTCCTGTGATTTACCCAAGACTTTACTTCCAATGCACTTGATCATGCTTCCTCCTGGAAGAACATTCAAACTCTTCAGACATGTAGCTAAGAATTATATGAACATTTCTAGTTTGGTAAGCCTGCAAATAAAAATACTCTCCTGGGATCTTCAACAGCTTTTTTCAAAGTATTTTGTCATGGTGATACCACTTTCTAGACCAGTGGTGAGCAACTTGTGCTGCATACGGGTTCTACGGGCGTCCCGCAAGACATTTTGTTTACCATGGTTCACCCACAGAGTTGCCAGATTCTACTGGCTTATCGCCGTGTCGTTTTTTTCGTACCAGGATTACTAAAGTGACATGCACATAAATCAAAGGCACGTGAAGTGAGGTGTGTGTTGCTTGCACCCAACATTAACAGTAAAAGCCATGCGTTCTTTCTGAATCCATTCACAGTGCTGCTGCAGTTCAACCTGTACACCCACAAACTCTAAGTATGCAAACACAGTTGGCAAAACTACCCTATCCCAGAAGATTGTTTTGATTAGGGCAGTCATTGAGATGAAAGAGGGCCACTCATGTGGGCCACACACTAGTCTAGGTTGCCGATTGTTGTCTTAGGCCATCCAAAAGCACAGCAAGCAGAGGCATGAAAGGATGAGAATAAACCAATTCATAAAACACTTGGATCTCTTAACAAAACTTTTGGTTGTCATGAAGCTGAGTCAAAGTTCAAGTCTGTTCTATGAATTGATGGTGAACATACAAAATGTTCAGCTGTGTTGCTTAGATGTGATTAGACACAAGGTGGAGGAGATAATATCTTTTATTAGACCAACTTCTGTCGCTGAAAGAGACAAGCTCTTGAGCTATGCAGGTTAGTTGTGATTTGGTAAGTAAGTTACATGCAATTGGTCCTCTTCTCTCACAGGATAACATACATGCACTTCCAGTACATATCAGGCACTTCCATATCCAAATGTATAAAATTCAATACACAGGCATGTGACACTGAAATACAGAAGTCTTGTTTTTCTGACCTTCACTTATCCGACATTCCATTTTATCAGACGTGCCACCTGCCATCACGTGCCACATGTCAATGTGACGAATTGACGAATAAGAATGCAGCATGTACAAGAGCCAATCACAAGCAGTACCGTGCACCCACACCATACACGAGTGCAGTTGTGATTTTGTTTGATGTTTATTTTTTCGTTAGAATTAGTAATAAATTGAGTTTATACTTATTTATACCCACGTTTTTTATCAGTATTCCCTATTATCCAACATTTCTGCTATCAAGCCATCCTCTGGTCCTGTTTAAGTTGGATAATCGAGACTTTACTGTGTGTTTAAAGTGACATTCACCCCAGGCTGTGAGCTGCAAGAAGCCTTTGCACCACTAAATCCTGTTTGACGTAGGCATAAGCAATGCATGGGGACTGTTCTGGATCTCTCTGCAACGGCATTTCACCCTTAGAGCAAACATTTGTGTGTATTTAAGTGCAATTACTCCAGAGTTGACAGAAAACAAATACAAAGGGTGGACAGGACGGTGAAGGGATAAAGCCTTCCTCCAACCTGGACTTAGGTGCTGAACTTCCTGAGAGGAGCAGAAAGTAGGACATACTCCTTTGCTTACGTATCCTAATGACTGGAAGGTAGCCAACATGACACCAATATTTAAAAAGGGCTCTAGAGGTGATCCTGGCAATTACAGACCAGTAAGTCTAACTTCAGTACCGGGCAAATTAGTCGAAACAATAGTAAAGAATAAAATTGTGAAGCATGTAGAAGAACATAATTTGTTGGACAAAAGTCAACATGGTTTCTGTAAAGGGAAATCCTGTCTTACTAATCTGTTAGAGTTCTTTGAAGGGGTTAACAAACATGCGGACAAGGGGGATCCAGTAGATATAGTATACAGGCAGTCCCCGAGTTACGCGGATCCGACTTATGCCCAGAGCGCAACGGTCCCGCCACCTCGACCTCCGGGGCGAGAAAAGCTACTCCGGGTGCCCCTGGTCTGCTGGGGACCGTCTCCAGCAGACCAGGGACACCTGGAGCAAAGCCGGGGAGGCGGAGGGGTCCCGCACCGCAAAGCCTCAGAGGCGCGGCACCCCGCCGCCGCTGCCGCTTTGCTCCCCGTGCCCCTGGTCTGCTGGGGGAGGGGCGCAGCTAGTGCACCCCCCCCCAGCAGACCAGGCTTTTGTTGTGGACCCTGGGGTGCTGCCGGGTTGCTCCTGCAGGGACCTACCTGGCAGCCCAGCTGTTCTGTCCCAGGCTCGAGATTCCGCCGCTGTTGAAACTGATCCCCGGCTGATTCCAGGAAGCTGGGGGCAGAGCAATTCTGCCTCCAGCTTCCTGTAGTCAGCCCCTGGTCAGTTCCAGCAGCGGCTGAATCTGGACCAGTTCCGACTTACATACAAATTCAACTTAAGAACAAACCTATAGTCCCTATCTTGTACGTAACCCGGGGACTGCCTGTACTTGGATTTTCAGAAAGCCTTTGACAAGGTCCCTCACCAAAGGCTCTTGTGTAAATTACATGGCCATGGGATAAGAGGGAAGGTCCTTTCTTGGATTGAGAACTGGTTAAAAGACAGGAAACAAAGGGTAGGAATAAATGGTAAATTTTCAGATTGGAGAGGGGTAACTAGTGGTGTACCCCAGGGTCAGTCCTGGGACCAATCCTTTTCAACTTATTCATAAATGATCTGGAGAAAGGGGTAAGCAGTGAGGTAGTAAAGTTTGCAGATGATACCAAACTGTTTAGGATAGTCAAGACAGAAGCAGACTGTGAGGGACTCCAAGAAGATCTCACCAAATTGAGTGATTGGGCAACAAAATGGCAAATGAAATTTAATGTGGATAAGTGTAAAGTAATGCACATCGGGAAAAATAACCCCAACTATACGTACAGTATCATGGGGGCTAATTTGGCTACGACAAATCAGGAAAGAGATCTTGGAGTTATCATGGACAGTTCTCTGAAAACTTCCACACAGTGTGCAGCGGCGGTCAAAAAGGCAAATAGGATGCTAGGAATTATTAGGAAAGGGATAGAAAATAAGACACAGAATATCTTACTGCCCCTATATAAAACTATGGCACGCCCACATCTTGAAAACTGTGTACAGATGTGGTCTCCTCACCTCAAAAAAGATATTTTGGCCTTGGTTCAGAAAAGGGCAACTAAAATGATTAGGGGTTTGGAACGAGTCCCATATGAGGAGAGGTTAAAGCGACTGGACTGGGACTTTTCAGTTTAGAAAAGAAGAGACTGAGGGGGGATATAATAGAGGTCTATAATCATGAGTGGTGTGGAGAGGGCTGATAAAGAAAAGTTATTTATTAGTTCCCATAATAGAAGAACTAGAGGACACCAAATGAAATTAATGGGTAGCAGGTTTAAAACTAATAAAAGAAAGTTCTTCTTCACACAGCGTGTAGTCAACCTGTGGAACTCCTTGCCAGAGGAGGCTGTGAAGGCTAGGACTATAATAGAGCTTAAAGAGAAGCTGGATAAATTCATGGAGGTTAGGTCCATAAAAGGCTATTAGCCAGGGGATAAAATGGTGTCCTTGGCCTCTGTTTGTCAGAGGCTGGAGAGGGATGGCAGGAGACAAATCGCTTGATCACTGTCTTCGGTCCACCCTCTCTGGGGCACCTGGTGCTGGCCACTGTCGGTAGACAGGATACTGGGCTAGATGGACCTTTGGTCTGACACGGTACGGCCGTTCTTATGTTCTCTGGTTGGCAAGCCTAGGCAGGGAGCCAAACTGCCTGAGAGGGGGAAGATTTAAGACACTCCCCTGTCCTTGGTATCCCCTACTGGCTAGCCTTGGTAGGGAGCTGCCTAGCCTGCTGGGTTTCCAATTCTGAGGTGCCTACCTCTCCCCTTACATTGTAGAGGGAGCCTAAGCAGCAAATTCAGTCTCTGTGAAACAAGCATAGTACCTATGACTTAGAGGTGATGACCCTCTGGCTGTGTCCAGACTCAGGGTTTTTTTTGGGAAAAGTAGCCTTTTTCTGAAAAAACTTCCCCTGCATCCAGACTCAAGCCGCGTTCTTTCGAAATTAAATCGAAAGAACGCGGCTTTTCTTTCGATGGCGGTAAACCTCATTTCACGAGGAAGAACGCCTTCTTTCGGAAAAAGGCGTTCTTCAATGTAAAGAGGGCTTCTTCGAAAGACTCACTGGATGCTTTCTTTCAAAAAAGCAAGCCGCTTTTTCGAAAGTTCAACGTGCAGTCTAGACGCTCTCTTTCGAAAGAGGCTCTTTCGAAAGAACCTCTTTCGAAAGAGGCTTGCAGTCTAGACATAGCCTCAGTGTTTTACCAATGTCGGAAAAAACCCTCTGTTCTTTTGACTTTCTTTCAGAAGAACATGATTGCAGTGTGGACGTAATTTAAGTTTTTTCTGAACAACAGCCATTTTCCCGGAAAAAAACTCTGTAGTGTAGACATACCCAAAGAGAGACTTATTTCTCATTAGAATTTGCCTGGTTTTACCTTTCAGACATTGGTTCTTGTTATGCATGCCTTTCTCCGCTAGTTAATAGTAGGCTAGATTAAGAAAACAGCAAGATTTCATCAAGAGTACAACAGAGGAATCTCTGTATGGCAGCATAACTTCCTGAACAAACTGGTGCTTGAAACAAACAGGAAAAAGAGACACTACAGTTGTCATATTTTCCTACAGACCCCCTTTTGTCTGCTTAGCTGCAATTATTCCTCATCGTCCTTGATTCTTTCCGTATCCCCTCCTCCCTTCAATTAATTCTTCTAGAATTTATCCCGCTTCTTTGAATCAGCATGTGTCTGGGCAGATGTCCAAAAAACTCCCTTCAACAATGGAAGGGAGGGGGGAAATTCCTCCACTTCCATTTAGTCCCCCTTCTCCGCCTCTCCCTTTCCCTCTTTTTCTTGCACCCTCTTCTCTTTTAACACTCTGAATGATTGATAACACTCCCCTGGCCTTGCTGTTGGCTGTTACAGGCCTTTCTGTCAGGCATCTGTGACTCTGTAGCTCTCCCAGACCATGGTGGGGACCCCTGTTGGTTCTTTTGAATGACTAAATACATAAATAAATAAAATGGGAGGAGGGATGAAAAGCCCTTGATTAAGACAAACCCCTTGATTATGTCCAAAGAAAACAAACAAATGAAGAGCCACGTACCTTTGTGCCACTTGCTTCCCTCTGCCTCAGTTTCCCAATAGTCAGGAACAAAACGCAGACTGAAATGCTAAGTAAAAGCACGGCGAGTAAAAAGAATAGTGTCTTTCTGTTGCTGCATCTCTTTTTGTGGATCAAAGATCAGGCATTTGCAGTATCACCAACCTCTTGTTAGAAAATCACCAGTCACACAATATTTCGGGGATATTGTTTTATATTAAATCTCCAGCCTCAGGAATTCTGTCAGAACCTGAGAATTTCTCTCCTCCAGCAGTGGAGAAATACTGGGAAACATGAGCCCCCATTGCTCTAACACCAGAAGGCAAATATAAAGAACCAAAAACGCTATTTTTTTAATCATGATTTTCTGGGTCCTGTCTCAGTTGAAGGAAAGGACAGACATACATGCCAACAAGCATCAAACCTCTTTGCCCATATTTATATGAATAGTGGGTCTGCTTTAAAAAGTTCTTAACAGTTTGAAAGGTTTTATTATTACTTTTATTAGCACCTAACAGATCCAGATGGGTTCAAAGCTCTATTATACACACTCGTACTAGGAGACCGTAGAGCCCAAGAGGGTCAATAGAGAACAGCTAAAGCATGGGGGGAAAGAGAAAGAATTATCCCCATTTTACAGATGAATAACTGAGGCACAGAGAGGCTAAGTGAAAGGCCATACAGGAATTGTGTATCAGAACGAGGACTTGAAGCCAGCTGTTCTGAGTTCCAGTCCACTTTCTTAACTACATGTCATATTCTTTCTGTTTTACTGATGTTGACAGTACTCCCATTGATAGGCATAAGGAATGCCACTTTGAAACTTTCAAAGCCATAGAAACTTGTATACTTCTAATTCACTAAAAAGCTAGGTTAACCCAACTACATCTCTCAGACGTGAAAAATCCAGACCCCGGAGCAACACAGTTAAGACAACCTAGTCCCTGATGTAGACTGTTAGGAGGAATTTTTCTGTCAACCTAGCTAAAAGAAACACAACACAGAAGTTTTTAGAAGAAATTATATTTAAATATTACCACAATGAGAACAAAAAAAATCAGCAAACTGATTTTTTTTAAAGATTTAGTTACAATCCAAAATAACAAGGAGTCCTGTGGACTTTAAGGATGAAAAGATTTATTCGGGCATAAGATTTCATAGATCAAAACCATTTCATCGGTTGCATCTGACGAAGTGGGTCTTTGCCCACAAAAGCTTAGACGCAAATAAATCTGTTCATCTTTAAAGTGCCACAGAACTCCTCATTGGTTTTATAGATACAGACTAGCATAGCTACCCCTCTGAGCCTTAATCCCAGGAATGTCAGTCGTACCTGGGAAAACTGCCTGCTGAATATTTATTCCTTGTTAGCTCATTAGGCTCTTAGGCTGTGTCCAGACTCAGGGGTTTTTTCGAAAAAAGTATCCTTTTTTCGAAAAAACTTCACCTGCGTCTAGACTACAGCAGCTTTGTTTCGAAATTAAATCAAAAGAACGCGGCTTTTCTTTCGAGGGCAGTAAACCTCATTTCACGAGGAAGAACGCCTTTTTTCGAAAGTGCTCTTTCGAAAAAAGGTTTTCTTGTATGCCAACAGGGCTTTTTAGAAAGAGAGCATCCAGACTCACTCGCTGCTTTCTTTCGAAAAAGCAGCTTGCTTTTTCAAAAGTTCTGCTTGCAGTCTAGATGCTCTTTTTCGAAAGAGGCTTTTTCGAAAGTATCTTTCGAAAAAGCCTCTTTCGAAAGAGGCTTGCAGTCTAGACATAGCCTTAGAGGGCTTGCAGTAACTAATCTCCCACTCTAAGATCTAAAGGATACTTGATGTTTTTGTGTAGGTAGCAATCTATTCTCCTGCAAGAGGCTGACTACCTTGTAAGGAGCTGGAGAAAATAAATCATGTGTTTATATGCCTGACATAAAAATGAGTATAAAGTACTGTTGGAGATTTCAGTTATGTTGCCACATGTATATACCAAGGTTGCCTAATGTAAAGTTGGAAATCACCCTTGGTGGAATATCTGAAAGTAATACCCATTCCCACCAGTCCACCGTGTTCCTCACACACCCAGCTGACATGTACCATGAAAGAAGAAATCCTGGATGATTTTTCTAACAACTGAAAAGGCTTGAAAAACCTTGCTTCTCTTATTCCAGTCCTTGATGGGCATTATCCCTGTCACTATCACAAAAACTACCACCAGCTTTGTTACTAATTCATAGCTAATTTATCATGTGGGCCTCATGCTGACAGATTTCACTGAGTTGAAGTCATCTTTCAGGTGAGAGCTACAGCCAAAGTGAACTTCTGGTGGTATGAGTATATTCCAACTGGCCTCGTTACCTCCAGCCCATCTACACTGCGCACACACTCAACTTTGGTTTAACCTGGATACTGTATCTTACACGTCATGGCCTAAAAATTTTGCCGAGCGTGGCTGTGAGCTGCCATTCAACTGTGGTGTTTCTCCCCCATTGCAGGTTCATTTATGCAGTGGCTGAGTCGTCCCCTCTGTGCAGGTTCAGAGGTCTGGCATCCTTGGGTGAAGAGGTAAGATATCTTTCATATTTTATCAGCACTGTCAAAACTGCTAATTAAAAAAGACTGACACATTCATGGTTCCTGGATCTTTTTGTTTCCAAGAACCCTGTCTGAAACAGCCCTTGACAGCGCAGATCCATCAGAGCCCTGCGTGTACTAGCTGTGCCGTTTGAGCAAGCCCACACTCAACTAAGTGAGATTGGAGCTTTCAACTGAGCATCAGTGTGAAGAATCTGTCACTGCTGTGTCCTAAATGGAGGACTCCTAAGCAGAGGATCTATACCTTGCACTCAGAGAGAATCGCTATGAAACCTGTGATAGCAGCACTCAGACAGTATCCTCTTTCCAGGCCTCCAGTCAGTCTCAAGTACGAGGCCACTGCAAGCAATTGCAACCCAAACATTTGGAAATAATGTGGTTGCTATTTTCCACAGATGTCTCTACTTTACTCCACCACTGTCTATTTACGTACCTAGCAAAGTGCTCTTGTGCATACATGGACAGAAACGCAGCTTCAGAAACCTAATCAGGCAGCCCCCGCATTATGGATTGCCCAAATGACCTCTCTCTTAAATATCCTCTGTCCAATTTGAGTATTTTACCACTTGACAGTAATGTGGCTGGAACCATAGTGTTTGGATATAAACTTGCCCAACGTTTAGATGCTGCTAAGACCCAAAGTTTCTGTTTAGCTGGGCATGATGTTAAATCCTAGAAGCAAAAAGAGTTATCTGATCTGGATCCAGATGCAAATTTACCCAAATTTTAAAAAGGGACTGGATCCTATGCTCTGATTTAGACATGTCATGCCTACCTAAGGTGCACTGCTCTATTGTGGAGAGGGTATAAAGCATTCCACCACTAGAAAGCTGAGTGGCGCGGATGCTGCTATCTTCAGCTTGGAAAAGAGATGACTAAAGGGGGATATGATAGAGGTCTATAAAATCATGACTGGCGTGGAGAAAGTAAATAAGGAAAAGTTATTTACTTGTTCCCATAACACAAGCACTAGGGGTCACCAAATGAAATTAACAAGTAGCAAGTTTAAAACAAAGTACATCCCCACCCAACACTCAGCTGACTTGTAGCACTCTTTGCCAGAGGACGTTGTGAAGACCAGGACTTTAACAGGGTTCAAAAAAGAGCTAGATAAATTCATGGAGTTTAGGTCCATCAATGGCTATTAGCCAGGATGAGTAGGAATAGTGTCCCTAGCCTCTGTCAAAAGCTGGGAATGGGCGACAGGAGAGGGATCACTTGATGGTTACCTGTTCTGTTCCTTCCCTCTGGGGCACCTGGCATTGGCCACTGTCAGAAGATAGAACACTGAGTTAAATGTAGGTTTGGTCTGACTCGTTCTTATGCGTCATCTTAAATTTTTCATCTCTGCTCCGTTGAGGTCAGGATTTGAGGTCAGGATTTAAGTGAGTCTGCTCGAAGGCAAGTTCAGAAACTATTCTTTATGGGTGGGCCCTAAAAAGTGAGCACGTGTTTAAAGGAGTGGCCTGTGTACAACAGCAGATATCTGACTGGACCTGATTCTCTTTTCACTTCTACCATTGCACATTCACGGTACTTTATCCCTGATTTTCACCTTGCTGTCGATCTTCACAACCAGCCGTGGACTTTTTGGTTTTCCCGAGGGCCTCTCTGTCAGAGTCTACTATAGGCCCTGGCTAAATAGAGCCTGAAGATTTTAAAGCTCTTCACAAACAGTAATAAATTCACCCCGCCAAAGTTAGCTATTGACATTTTATAAAGGTTGAACTTCTTTAACCTGGACTTCCCTACTTCGGCAACACCCCTGCTCCAGCATCATTGGTGACACTGTGGGCGCTTCAGGGCTGGAGCATTCATTGGGAAAAAAGAGAAGGCTGGCACCAGAAGCATCACTGGATGAGGGAAGAATAGAGCCACAGAGCCCAGGAGTGGAGCCCCTGAGTCGTGGCCGGCCCACAGGCTAGAGCAGTGGCATTCTGGCAGGTCCACAGGCCACAGCAATGCAGAGGTGGCACTCCAGGTGCCAAAGCAGTGGTACTTGGGGGAGGGAGGGGATGAGGAGGCTGGTAGCCAGGAGCGGGACAGGCAAGTATTGATCTCCTCTGGTCAGGCAAATTTTCTGGTCAGGGCCCAAGAGTTACCCATGACTCGCTCACAATCCCACAGTCAATCAGCAACCTCTATGGAGAGAACGGGTGGTCTTGATTCCTAATCCTGTGCTGTACTTAATTGTTCAGCATTTGTATAGGACACCAGAGCTGTAAACCAGAAAAGCCCGCCCTACCACCAGAATACTCCTGCCCAGAAGTGCTTTCAGTTCAAAATGAACAGAACAGGGCAAGCCAATGGGGAGGATAACAGGCCCAAGAGACAGAAGACGCAAAGCACAGACCCAGTCTGTTATTAATATTTGTAATAGGATAGCACCCAGAGGCCCAGCCGTAACTGGGCCCTCATCATGAACCATATGAAAACAGAGGCTCTCCCTGCCCTGATCATCTTACAGTCTAAATCAGGAGTGAGCAATAAGTGGCCCACGGGTTTAGAGGCAGGAGATGAAGGAAAGAGGGAAGATGCAGCTAGAGACTAAACATCAATGCTTCTCCCCATTCAAGATCAGTTTTTAAATGATTATGTATGACCAAAGTCACCTACTGTCTGTTTCCCACTGGCTCAGAGTGCACTGAACGATCCTGATTTTCCCAACTCAATGTCTGAATTTAACCCGAGGGGCAAAATTATCATTTGACCTATGAGAGAGCAGGATCCGAAGATCATCAATTTCCTTAAATTGGTGGCCGCGCCATTCATTTAATGCATTCTCGTCAGTGTGAAATAAGACTTACAGTAGGATAGGTCAAAGTAGAAAGGAGAGGGCAGAAAAGAAAGTGACAGACTGCTGGAAAGGCTATTAAAAAAGGAGGAAGTACTCGACAGACAGACAGACAGACAGACAGACAGACAGACAGACAGAAAGAAAGAAAGAAAGAAAGAAAGAAAGAAAGAAAGAAAGAAAGAAAGAAAGAAAGAAAGAAAGAAAGAAAGAAAGAAAGAAAAACTTTATAACCTCCTGCAGCCTACTCATTGCCTTTCAGCATGTACAGGGAAACAGGCCGCCAAGTGGCTGTAAAAATACTATTTATTATCCTTGGTGAATGAGGAGTCATTTGCCATGAATCTTGCACAAACATCTTATATTTCCAGACACTTTCTAGACTCTGTGCTGTCAAAATGGAACACGTGCAGGACTCTTGGGCCGCCTGTGACCTTATGTTCAAAGATTCTAATAAAGCAGGACGGTGGCTGGTCTGTTTAAAGGTGGGCCTCACATTACCACTAAGCATGTCTAACCTCCCCCTCCACACACGCACACATATCCCACCCAAGTTCCTGCTCCTCATCCCCTCCCCCCAGTCCTCACCAGCTGCTGTCCTCTTCTCTGCAGAGCCAGGAGAATACTGGCAGGCCCCTTTGCTTCCTTGAGCGGTTGCTGGGTGTGCACCTGCTCACTGACTCCAACAATGGCTTTGCCCTAACTGCCCCATTAGCCATGCACACAGGTTTCCAGGCAGATGATGCTTTCAGATGTAAAGTGCATCACAGCTTTCTCTCATCACGCACCCTTGTTCTCTAAGCCCCGTCCCTGTCTTTGGCAGCATTCTTTCCAACAGACGGATTTGTTTGCTGCTCACCCGGTTTATCTCACTGCTGCTCAGGCCTCTGATTTGTGTTCTTAATTCTCTGCCCTGAGATCCCCTGCCTGACAGCAATAACTGGAGCAAGGGAAACAATTTGCTTACAAATCAGTGGGAGACACTTTCTGAGACTACAATCAGCTCTGTGAAGCTGACACAATAACCAACTCCGAGACGTGTTGTGGACACATCAGCTCCACAACCACAGAGGAAGTCAGAAGGAATCTCTAAGCCCATGATCTAGCAACTCTGAAACCCCCAAAAGCATAACAAAATAAAAACGGCCGGTTCACCTGCAAAGATTCTTTTCCGCTAACCATCTCAAGGCACCATTACAAACAATTATAGCCTCCACATCCCAGTCAGGGGAGGAAGTTCCACCCTTGGGAGCTGCACAAATCCTAAGCACATCCAGGTAATTTCTGAAGTCCCTATGGAATAAAGCTGGCACTGAGAGCATTCTGAGTGGTTCCACAGACCGCCAGCGCTCAGGGAACTCTGTGGGAATTCAGAGCGGTTGGCATTCTTAGCTGTTCTATCATTTGTCAGGTGACTTCTGCAGTTCCAGGTTCTCTGAGTCACCTGAGCTCTGGAGTAGATTAAGCTGCGTGAGCTGCTCACTTGGATCCGAGGTGCAGGGAGAGGGGTAAAAATCTTCCTTGCAATCCCTGTTTACACGGTAATGAATACCTCTTAGCTATCTCTGTTGTAGTATTACATTATCAAGCAGGACCTAGGCACTGAAGTGTGACTAAGTATCCAGCCTCCTGCTAGAGGAGACGGGTAAAATTTACAGCCTGTCTTCCCCAGGCCACAGCACTGGCCCCAAAGGGCCTTTAGAGAAAAAGGAAGCTTCTTCTCCTCCCCCCCCCCGCCCCCCAACATCTAGCCGGAGGCAAAAGGACCAATTTATTATCTGTCCTGATAAACAGCCGTGAGTCTCTGGACAGAACAAAGCCGAGCGCAGCTTCGCTTGAGCAACATCTCAGCCACACACAAAGTATATGACCAGGGAAACCGTATGCTTGAGGGCGGTATGGGGGGAGGGAGGGAGACAGAGGAAGCGGCAGCAGAGTGGAAGGGGGGATGGAGCAGGCTGTGGTAACAGAGAGGGACATTCCATCCACATTCCAGCTCTGCAATCCTGACTTCTTTTCTTCATCTGCTTTAGGCAGCAGCACACATGTGTCTCTTACCAACTCACCGCTGTCACCCCTCCAGGGTGGGAGTCTCATCCATCTCCCATCTCCCACACACATTTTCCAAACACTGGTTCATATTTCCCCCTTGAGCCACCATTTTGCTGCCCACTGAACGCTGAGAACACTTGAGAAAGCCCAGGTGAGTTGCATGAAGCCCCATTCTATCTATAATAATGCGGACTTTCACAGAAACCTTTCATCCAGAGCTCACAAAACAATTTACAAATGTGAATTCATCCTCAACAACACTAACTATGGTATTATTATCTGGATGGATAAACTGAGGCACAGACAGATTAGGTGATTTTTCTAAGGTCATCCAGCAAGTCAGTAGCAGACCCAGGAATCCTGACTTCCATTTTTGCTGTTTCAATCACAGGTGAAGAAAACATATCAATGAATCAAACTGTTTTTTCTGCAAAAGCATCAAACTCTTTTTACAATGATGATTGTTACACAGTTTACAGAGTAGTCAACACTGCCTGAGCTGAAAAACTCTTCTGACTCTGAATTTAGCCAATAGGATTGCTGCTTAATTTATTTGCATGAATGACATCTTAGATTTGTTGTTGTCTGAAGGACACTGCCTTCCCTGTCTTTTCTCCCATTGAGTCCTAAATATGCGCTTTCCTGTTACCCATCTCTCTCTCATTTATGGGTACTCAACACAAATCACTAAACAGCGCTAGATATAATTATGCTCAATAACCCATCTGGACTTCCATGTAAGGAGGAGCAGGCCTACACTAAATTCTTCTCAATCCAGCGAATGCAACCTTTTTCACAATTTGCAAATTAAACACAAACTCTGAATTAAACACAAACTCTGACCAGACAGCTTGCTTGATTCTCTGGAATCCTCACAAACAAGGCAGGAGCATAGTCTACGCATGAGCAACGTTTCCTCTTGCCTGGATTTGAATACAGGTGTTTACTCAAAGGACTGTGATTGTCTAATATTGATATGAACAAAAGCCTCTCCACAAACTTTCCGGAGATGTGATCAAAGAAGAAGAGGTTCATGGCTGAACTGAAATTCAGAATTCACAAAAAATGCCTGGGAATAATATTCCCCCGACCCAACTACTTGCCCTGTTCTATTAGGGGATGGAGACTGGGAATGGTTCCCAGAAGCCAAAACAAAATAAACAGAACCAAACAAATGACCTGGGACAGTTTGAGCACAGTTTAACCAGTCTGTTTAACTTGCTGTTCTCTTAAAGAATTAAATCCCGAAGGAGGGACACTTTTTCAGTTGCAATTTCCAAGTCCGAGCACCAGTGCAGGAAAGAGTCATATGAATAAGACCTAGAAATCCAAAGAATGCCAAAACCCACAATTCAATGTGAAACCCTGAACGTTGAATAAACCCCCAACAACATGTTCACAGGGTTGATTTAAGTGCCTGATGGAACTGGAAAGGCAGATTTTTTCCTGCACAAACACCTGCCTAACTAAGGAATCAAGTGTCCAACTGTGCATGCAAAATATCAGATTTTCAAACAATTCAGAGTAACTGGCCACTAAGCAATGTGGGGCTGGTTATTAACATACGCCAGACTCTGATGCATCCTTGTTGGCACTTGTTAAGCAGCTCTGAAAGGAACCTTTCCCCCTTCATTCAAAACAAGTCACACGTGGAATAAGATCATGCGTCTACATGTGAACAACAAAATGCCATCTGATTTTTATATGGAACGTACAGCTTGTATGATGTAATATGAAAGCAGTCCCCACTCATAGATAGCCTCCCACATATGATATTTGATAGCCCTCACAGGTAATACTACAATATTGTTACATCTATAACATCTGTGCCCTTTCCCACTGTGGGCAAAATTATGCTGAAGAACAATTAAGAGCCTGTATTTACTGATGATGTGAGTATGGATATGGTCATCATGGTTTGCTCCTTTTTCTATAATAGGCCAGACCAAAACTAGAGATGCAAACAACTACAGATCTGGAGAAAGTATAGAGTGAGACTGAAATAAAACTTTGCAGCGTGGGTCCATCTCAGGTAAGGTTAGATGTTAAGCATCAAATGATGTTTAATGCATAACTGAAGATTCATCAACATAGTAGACAGTTATGCCAAGAGTTTCAAAAGTCGCCTCTGATTTCAGGGGGAACATAAACCAGGGGGCACCTTAAGATGCATCATTTTGGCTACCTAACATTTGAAGTGCCTTGAATCAAGGACTGCTTTTGAGAATACTTAGCTGTAATGACGGCAGTGCTCACTCAAAGGCAGGATTCAATGATTAGAACATTGCCTTGGCGTTCCTCTGTTCCCCGCAGGAATGGAATTTGGGTAGGCAGGATTCAATGATTAGAACATTGCCTTGGCGTTCCTCTGTTCCCGGCAGGAATGGAATTTGGGTAGGCATCCCTTAGGTCAGGTCTACGTCAGAGTTCTCTCTAAGGTGCGCTCCTGCGCAGCCACACACACAAAATTCTGAGCTGGCCCACCTCCTTTCCAGAGCCATGCTGCAGCTCTCATTTGCCTGGACCTGGAAAGTGAATGGCGAGGCTGCTTCCACAGCCAGGGCCGTGTGGTGGGTGGCAGCAGGGACAGAGCCACAGCAGGAGGGCCGAAGCCATGTTGGGAGGTGGCTGCCACTGGGGCTGAGCCATGTGGCGGGCCGCGGCTCCTGCCCGCAATTGGGGCTGGCGGGCAGCTGCTTCTGCCAGGAGTTGGGGCCATGGGGTTGGCAGGGGGAACAGAGGAATGGGTGGAGGAAGAGACAGGGGTGCTAGCTGTGTAACAGGGCAGAAGATGAGGCAGGAGCTAATGCATCTGCACAGTAAGTGGGGCTTTCTTCCATAACAATTTAAATAAATATTTGTGTGTGTGTGTCACACATCTGAACAAGCACACATGGCACCAATATTGGTACACAAGGCAAAACTCACTCCACTCACGGATGGAAAATCTAAAGAGAAAACACTGGTCTACACTACCCGATACATTTGATTTAAGATATGCAACTCCAGCTATGAGAATGGCATACCTTAAATTGAATTTCTCTGGCATCCCCACAACAGGAGGTCAATGGGACAAACTCTCCAGTCTATTTTCCTTACTCCTCATGACCCTGTGGAGTACCATGGTCAATGGGGACAGCATCCGAGTTTGATTTAGTGGGTCCTTGTTAGACCCGCTAAATCGAACCCTGAAAGATCAATCTCCACAGCATTGATCATCCCATAAGTATAGACAAGGCCTTCAAGAGCTCCCACAGAGGTACTCAGCCAGGCCAACTAAAAGAACCATGGCCTGAGGTGATGAGGCAGCAGGCCACTTGTGCATTTCTGAGGAAAATGGCTGCAACATTCTAAAAATTTGGAACAAGCTCTGGATTGCATGTGACAAAAATGGAACAGAATTTACTCAGAAGGCGCCATGCGCCTCAGAACACCATATTCCAATTCATTCCCCTTGGAATACAGAGCTGCACAAAATCAAACTGATGGAAGATCACAAGCGCTCTCTTCCATTTCAGCTAATGGAGTGACAGAGAGCCTCCAGATCCTACCAGAGGGCATTCAGCTTAGAAAACATTAGAGTGTAAAAGTGTCTGTAGGCCAGAATAACTGAGTGCCAATATACATTTTTAATTTGAATAATATGCAGCATTTACCATAATTAGACAGCGCATTACCGCAATTAAGTCGACACTCGGGAGCAGAATGGCAAAGAACAGGACTCAATTCTCGAGTCCGTATCGCCAAGAGAAGCTCGTAGTTCTTGTCCATCAAGCGACTTTTTGCCCTGCCCTTTTTGCAGCCGGAATTTAAATTTGCCACTGGGAAATGGGTGTGAAGCAAAATTTTATTTGACAAGCAAACAAATCCATTAACATGTTAAGAGGTTTGGAGTATACATGTTGCAAACATTAAATACACTAGCAAAGTAACACTGTAAAAGGAACACAGTTCCAGTACTATGCTGGGGCACTCTGCATACTTTTCATTAAAGGGACAGGGGAAAGAGTTGTTTTCATTTATCATTAGAGCTAGGGAATGGAAGTCAAGAGAAATGCTTTGTATTTGTAGCAATTACAGTGGTGTGAGACTTTGGACAAGTCATAAGAATGGCCATACTGAGGGTGAAGATAAAGGTCCGTCTAGCCCAGTATCCTGTCTACCAACAGTGGCCAATGCCAGGGGCCCCAGAGGGAATGAACAGAACATCGAATCATCAAGTGATCCTTCCCCTCTAAGACATTCCCAGCTTCTTACAAACAGGGTGTGTCTAGACTACATGCCTCCTTCGACGGAGGCATGTAGATTAGCCAGATCGGAAGAGGGAAATGAAGCCGCGATTAAAATAATCGCGGCTTCATTTAAATTTAAATGGCTGCCCCGATCTGCCGATCAGCTGTTTGTCGGCAGATCGGGGCAGTCTGGACGCGATGCGCCGACAAAGAAGCCTTTCTTCATCGGCACAGGTAAACCTGGTTTCACGAGGCTTACCTGTGCCGATGAAGAAAGGCTTCTTTGTCGGCGCGTCGCGTCCAGACTGCCCCGATCTGCCGACAAACAGCTGATCGGCAGATCGGGGCAGCCATTTAAATTTAAATGAAGCCGCGATTATTTTAATCGCGGCTTCATTTCCCTCTTCCAATCTGGCTAATCTACATGCCTCTGTCGAAGGAGGCATGTAGTCTAGACACACCCACAGAGGCTAAGGACACATTTCCTGGCTAATAGCCATTGATGGACCTAACCTCCATGAGTTTATCTAGTTCTTTTTTGAACAATGTTAAAGTCCTTGTCTTCGCAACATCCTCTGGCAATGAGTTCCACAGGTTTGTTGTGTATTGTGTGAAGAAATACTTCCTTTTGTCACTTAATCTCACAAACTCTCACTTTGTTTATCTGCAAAATGGTCACACTCATACTGGCATTTATAAGTTAAAAATTGACATCCTGTATATATATTTCATTATGCACTCACTGGGTGAAATCTTGGCCAATGGGAGTTCTACTGCTGGCTTCAACAAGGCCAGGATTTCACCCACTATTTCTGCAAACATTCCTGCCAGGAAAAATCTTCGGTGAAAAGTGAGCACACAGGAAATTCAAACACAGCCACAGAGAATTAATTTGAAAATCAGAATACAGATGGGGGGGGCAGGATTTTTTGCTGCATTCCCTCAGCAGTAAGCTTTAGGAGCTATACAAATACAAAACATATTTAGAAAGGCAGTGTTTTGGATAAGTCAGTTATTTGAACACATTTTAGAAGAAAGAAAATAATTAAGTAGGAAATCATAAAATCAGACAGAAAATCCCTTGGTGTTAATACCTTTACACATATGACTGTGTTTCTTTCCATAGATTATACACACCCATCTTTTTTCCTCGTGCTGTTATTCTGCAAGGGCTATTCCAAAATGCAACAGCTGCAGAATACTAACAAGGATGGAGTAGATGTGCTCATCTGAACCTCCTAGAAAACATACATCACACTAGCGCTCAGGCAGCTGAAATGTCTCCTGTAGCAGGTATGCTTAAATGCATCCCAGCTTCAGAGGTATTACCTATTGCAGCAATACACCCTATACTGAAAAGAGGGAATGTACTTAGTAACTCTGTAGCAGGGACTGGTTGGTTTGTTTTTTCTCTCTGGCTGTGTCTACACTGGCATCCCTTCCGGAAAAGGGATGCTAATATAGCACTTTGGAATAGGCAAATCCGCGGGGGATTTAAATATCCCCCGCAGTATTTCCATTAACATGGCTGCCACTTTTTTCCGGCTTGGAGATAAGCCGGAGAAAAGCGCCAGTCTAGACGTGATTCTCCGGAAAAATAAAGCCTTTTTCAAGTAGGAATAAGAGATGCTCCGGAAAAGGCTTTATTTTCCGGAGAATCATGTCTAGACTGGAGCTTTTCTCCGGCTTATCTCCAAGCCGGAAAAAAGCGGCAGCCATGTTAATGCAAATACCGCGGGGGATATTTAAATCCCCCGCGGATTTGCCTATTCCAAAGTGCTACATTAGCATCCCTTTTCCGGAAGGGAACACAGCACCTTGCACAGTGGGATCTAGTCTAGGGCTAGTGCTTCTATGTGCTATGGTACTACAAATACTAAATAATCCCAGGAGAGCTGCCGTAAACTTTTAAAGCATGTACACTGAATGTTAAATAAATAAATCAGTGCATTCAGGATGATAAGATGTTATCTGCATCAGTAGGAATGGTGTTTATCACCATAACACCTAATGGAGAATGGGGACCCATTGTGCTAGGCACTGTGCACATACGAGCGCTCATCCCTGTCCCAAAGAGTGTAGTCTAAATAGGCAAGACAGATGAGGGAAGGGGAAAGGGACGGAATGTACAAAGCAGAGTTCGTGTGAGTCCCCCCGTTTAAAAAAAATTATTTATGTAGGCATCTCATTGAAACCCTTCTGGCAGGGGCTGTGTTAGGAGGGGATTAGCAAGATGGAAAAGACAAAGGAGGAGATGGGATGAGCAGGGGTGGAGCAAATAGCCAATCAGCACAGGAGAGCAAATGAATGTTTAGCATTAAATCTCCAGAAAAAGGCTGGTGACATCATCAGCATCCAGGAGGTCCCGACTGTGAATGCTTTCTGTAGCTGCTCCTCAAGCGTCAGCCTCTGACTGGCTTCTTCCTACTGTTTCTTTCCCGAAGGCTACTCGGTTTTGTGTGTGGTGGGCAGGAGAGGAAGGTGTGCCTATCAGGTTATACATAGTATCATCATTGTAGTGGAAAGGATTGGTCAGAGTTACATAGACACCATCAAATCATTTAGATCATATTAGATTATGGGGGGGATAAGAGAAGCTGGAATTTTCAGCAGCATTCACGCTGCCCTAATTCTGCTACCTACTCAATCAGTGTGAGCTTGACCACGGCCTTTAATGGGAGCAGAGTTAGGATAACTTTGGGCAGGGTGTTGGACTTGATGACCTCCTGAGGTCTCTTGCAACCCTATAATTCTAACTCTGTGCACCTCTGGAAAAACAACACACATTATCTATAGACATGTTTCAGGTGGGGGAGGGGGTTTCATGTGTACAAACAATAGTTTGTTTCAACTTAAACCTTCTGTACTTTTTAGAAACCTGATTGTAATACCGTATATTCCGGCGTACAAGACGACCTCTGATGTTAAAAAACATCCCCCAAAAATCGGGGGTCGTCTTGTACGCCGGATGCCCCGCCGCCGGAGCCCCTCCGCGGCTTTGAAAGCCTCGGGGGAAGCCGGCGGGGGGGCATCCCAGGCGCGCATGGGCTGCCCCCCCGCCGGAGCCCCTCCGCGGCTTTGAAAGCCTCGGGGGAAGCCGGCGGCGGGGCATCCCAGGCGCGCATGGGCTGCCCCCGCGCCGGAGCCTCTCCGCGGCGGCTTTCAAAGCCGCGGAGGGGCTCCGGCGGGGGGGCAGCCCATGCGCGCCTGGGATGCCCCCCCGCCGGCTTCCCCCGAGGCTTTCAAAGCCGCGGAGGGGCTCCGGCGGGGGGGGGGGAGCAGCCCAGGCGCTCCTGGCGGCTTTGCTCCCGGTGCCTCTGGTCTGCTGGGGACCATCTCCAGCAGACCAGGGACACCGGGAGTAAAGGAGGCGGAGGGGCGCTGGGGTATAAGATGAAACCCTATCTTTTAATTAAAAAGATAGGGGGTCGTCTTATACGCCCAGTCGCCCTATACGCCGGAAAATACGGTATTTTCATTGAATATCAGTGCAACATGGGGAATTTGGCCTGCAGATGTCTACAGTCTTTGTTAACAAAGTAAAGGGTGCAGTGACAGCTGGAAAGACATGCACAAAGAATATGATACTAAGATGTAAGACCCAAGAAATGAAACTGACCACTAGGTGCTATTAGTCTGGAGTAGTTGAAATTTTCAAAGCAGGTTAGGGATTTAGATAGCAGCATTTGGGTTAAGGGATTCAGACACATTCATGCATTGAAATCCCCTAGCTTGCTTTCAAAATTTCAACCATGATTGCTATCATTTTGACATGCATGCTTTCATGGCACTATTACTCTGCAGAGAACCCGCTCACTTATCCCTGTCTCAGAGCAGCCCAGAGAAACCTTGCCAGCAATGGGCTGCAATGATTATCTACAGGTGTCAAGGAAAAATGACAACATTGAGCAGAAACCTCAGTCATCAGTCAAAGAATCCCAACTCTTCACCTACTGGTTTCTCGGTGATCAGTCAAATCATACCCTACAAGTCTGTCAAGCATCTTTTCCCAGCCCATGGGAGAAAAAGAATCCCACACACTTCAAAGGTGACCAGAGCCGTCGAAACAAAATTTTTCTCTTAGGTTGTGATTAATATTTAGGGCTTGATCCTGCAAGGCAATTCCCAATGAACTTTGGTGAGAGCAAATGTGGCATGACACCTTGCAGCAGCACTCAGCACTGTACAGGAGAGCCAAGCCCTCTGAGCCGAACTCAGATAAAACTTCACAACCGCCCTGGGAATCAGGAGGAGCTGGGAGTGGGTCGCTGAGGTTGCAAGAGGGCCTACAAGCAGGAGGAAATCTCAAATGCATTCCCAGGACATGTGAGCCTCCCCCATATGCTGGGTTCCACTCCTGCTGCTCTCTAAGTGCCCTAGCCTGTATCTCATGAGCTGCACAACTCGAAGGGAACTCCCAACCCCACAGCCGGGTTAGCTCTCTCCTGGCAGGCAGGCAGATCTTCAGAGTCACAGCAGGGGCTCCCAGCAGGTCGACTTTCGCACTTGGAGGAAGAGGAGTGGATTTTGCCTGTGACTTGGAAAGGCTCAAACGCCCATTCTCTCAATGGGTAAAAGTGACGTGTCACGGTCACGGTCACGGGCACGGACTGGCTGCACATAAAAATCAGGGGAGAGAGAAAACCAGCTTCCTTGCTGTGGGCAGCCAGAGATCCAACCCTCCATGCAGAGCTGACAGCAACACGTCAGGGTTGCAATGGTAGAGGAAGACCGCTACAAGGCACGGTGGAGTTCATGCCCACTCTTGTCTTGCCAGCATTCGCCACTGGTTGTACTGGTGCAGCGGTAGTGCTCCTAAGTCAAAGATGCTCGAGGCGGAATCAGCTCTGGCACTGGAGCTCGCTCAGGCTGCTCTGGCCCATTGTCAGAGACAGCGCTGTTCTGTATCCCATGTTCTGTAGCGCTCTACTGAATGACTGCAATGTCCACCCAGTTCTCAGCCTATGGCAGTGTTTCTTAAACAGTGTTCTGCAGCACACCAGTGTGCCGCGAGGCAGTCGGAGGTGTGCTGCGGAGAACAACAGAGTTCAAAATGGCCACCCTTAAAGGGGCAGGTGACTTTTTTTCCCCCTCAATAACTTTCCCCCCAACTCCTCCCCCTTTTTTTTTTGGCTCAATAATTCTTGGTGTTCCTCATAAAAAAAATATTGTTTTCAGTCTTAAAAAGTTTAAGAAACACTGGCCTATGCATGACTAGATATGGATTAAAATAGCTATTCTAGAGCCATTCCCTGATCCCCACATAATAGATCACTTGAAAAGTACCTGAAGCTTGTGACCCATACTCCAGGGCTATAAAATAAACAGGGTGAAAATTAGCAAGACTGGGTGTCTTCCTAAGTGATACATTTTTGCTCAACCACAAGCTCCTGGGGTAGACGCAAGAGTCACTAGGTGAAATTCAATGGCCTGTATCATTCAAGAGGTCAGGCCTGGGGAATATATTGGTTCCTTCTGGCCCAATAATGTAAAAAAAAACATTTGGGATGTAATGAAATCTCCTTCACTAAACTTCAAAGACAGTAGATTTTAAACCCACAGAGGCTGCGTGCAAATTTGGTGCATAGGAGGCACAGACCTTCCCCTCCCCCAACGGTGTGTTTGGGTTATCAAGACGGCTTCCCTTCAGATTGTCATTTTTGATGACAGGTGTGCCCTGGGCTTTTCTTTCCAGAGGGGAAAAACAAACATCTGGCTGAGTTTCTGAGTTTCTGGGCATTGCCTTGGGCAGCCTCGTAGCCTGGCAAGTTTTCGGCGCTCCTTAGCCTCTTTGCTCTGAGCTAAATTTCAGCCGGGCTCCACTCTCAGATAAAGCTATTCACCTGCTGTCCTTTCAGCTCTGGCGCGCTGCTTCAAAATGGATTAATCCCCAACTGCCTTAGAGAGCTGTGTCCTTAGTCACAACCAAATGCCACAGACTCAGTTACAAATGAAACTCTCACCTCTTTGGTGCTTCTTCTGCCAAGGAGGGACTAGCCAGAACAGGAGCTCAGAGGAGCTTTTCATCCTCCTCAAGGGTGATATGTTGGGATAAGGCCTTTCGAAAGAGTCTATCACAAGTGCAGCTCCAAACACAGACTACCTCCCTCAACACACACACCCCAATTTGGTGCAGAGAGCAGGTATCACTTACACGAGTGTGCAAGTGAGAGAGTCTCCATTTGCACCAGGTTTATGAAGAGATCACAGAATCCAACTGTGAGTTCTCCATCGGGGCACCGCAGCCACCTCCTCTCCCCTGGGTTGGCTTGAGCCTAAAAAGGCTTCACACAGGCTATGTCTACGTTGCGGTTTTTTTGCGGAAGAGGATATGCAAACGGTGCGCTCATTTGCATAGCCTCTTCCAATTCTTTTTGCGGAAGAGATTTTGCCACTAAAAAGCTCTGTGTAGACAGGGCCATTTGTCGGAAAAAACCCTGTAAACCTCGATTTTTGAGGAATAAGGGATCTTGCAAAAAAGAGGGGTTTTTTTTCCAACAAATGGCCCCATCTACCCAGGGCTTTTTAGCGGCAAAACGTCTTCTGCAAAAAGAATTGGAAGAGGATATGCAAATGAGCATGCCATTTACATAGCCTCTTCTGCAAAAAAAACCCCACATTGTAGACATAGCCTCAGGTCCTCTCTTTCAGAAGAGAATCAGTTCTTCCTAGCCCAATACAGACATCACTAGATTTTTCTCTTACTGGATGACTGATTTGGTAGCAGGCCACTAAGAAGGGCAGCAACTGTGGTATTGTCACAGTATTCACAACTCTCCCATCCTCAACCATGTGGGGAAAATTATGTAGCTGACTGCCACTAGTTTTGGGGCGAGTGGAAGAGATAGCAGCACGTAAATGACCGATATAAATAATGCTAGCAAGTTTAATAATTCACCTGAAAAGAGTTCAAAGGTTTGTCTAAGGCCAGGTCTACACTGGTGGAGAAAATCAATGCAAGATATGCAAATCTAGCTACGTGAATTGTGTAGCTAGAGTCGATGTGCCTTCCATCGATTTTCTGGGGTAGCCCCACTGGGGGAGGTCAATGGAAGAAATGCTCCCATTGATTCTCCTTACTCCTTGTGATAGCAAGGCGTACTGGCACAGATGGGGGAGACATCAGGTGTGATTTAGCAGGTCTTTACTAGACCCGCTAAATCAAACTCCAAAAGATCAATCGCCAGAGCGTCAATATTGCAATAAGTGGAGATGTAGCCTAAGCCAGATGCTTCCTGGACTGGATCTTGAGCTGATGTAAACTGATGGACCTCCTGTACTAGCGGAAAACACCTCGGTCAGGAAGGTCTCATCAGAGTAGTTGTAAATCCCCTTTTAAGCATTTGATCTAGAGGTGATGGAGGCCAATCAAAAGACTGCTATTGACATCCATAGGCTTTGGACCAGGTTTTAAATGCCCAATCTTACCAAGAGAGAGAGCAAGAGTTCATGAATATGAAGTGAGCATCTGTGTAGAAACAATGTAAGAAATCTGTCCCTCCAAACAGCACATTCCGTCCTGGATACTAGATGCAATGCTGTGTACATTACACCGCAATCTATATTTAGCCCTGAGGTAACTAAAGCCAGTAGTATTCCATTAGAGCAGCTGCTACTAACTCCTGAATAGGCTTTACGACTGAAACTCCACCTACTCATGTCAGAAGTCTGGACATATACAGCTACAAAATCTTCATGTGTTTATATACAAAGAGGCACAGTTTTGAATAGAAAATATATGACTGTTAACATAGTTCAATGGTCTGTTATATAACAGGGCGGCATTTCAAAAGATACGTTGAAGCTTCTTGTGTAGGGGGGCTAGATTAAATGCCTTAAGTATCACCACAAGTAAATTTTGGCCTTTTCCTTTTTAGGGTATGTTTTTGCACTGAAACATTCCTTATCTCTCTAGCTTTTTGATTGATTCTGTAAGAGCATTTTATTCTATTTGCTCAGAAGGAAACTACATTTGAAAAAGAATGACATACACATACGGTTTGCAAGTAGTTTAGGTCTGAATTGTAAGTGTGTGGGGCTTTTTTAAGAAGCATTGACTAAATGTAATCTGGCTGTCAATTTTATTTTTAAAAAATGCTGTGAAAACAGTTTGAGTTTTATTTAAAACTTTCCATGCTTCATTAGAAACCCTGGCGCAACAGCAAAAGGGCTGGAGGAATTGATCATCTTAGTTGCACTGCCACCAATGAGGGAAACACAGTTGTTTTTTTAAAGTAAAGATGGGGAGAAAAATTAAGGGCACAATCCCACAAAATCTTAGTCATGGGTGTAACTCAAAATCATTGCATCAGCTTCAGTCAGATCTAGCCTCTGTCCATATCTGTGTTAGTGCTGCACTTATCATTTGAGTAAGTGAGCTCTTTACAAAGAAATGCATTAAGAAACAAATAACCTATGGATAAAGACACCTCAGAAAATGCTCAGGATCAGACTCAGGTTAGTATCAACTATATTTAGCCCTTACAACCTCCACTAGGCATGGCAAAAGTACATGGCTGATTGTTGGCGCATATTAACACTTCTGAATAATATAAAATTCTCTTCCAAAAATAGTTTATGTTAGAAGCACAAAATGTTGACTCAAGAGGTTGGCAGGCACCCACTCTAGATTACTGGTTTAAATCTAACTCGAATTGGTAATCAGAGTTTATTACCATCAGAGAGGTATTTAATGATGTCTGTAGAATGAGTGTGTGGGATCCAACATGCTAGCCACGTGTGGCTATTTGGCTGGTTGAGTGTGGCTAGTTCACTAGTGGTTGGACACCACAGGAGTAGATGGTTCCTAATGTCTATGTAAAAATAAAAAGCAAACAGCTTAGTTGTTGAATATTATTTGGGATCCTTACAGACAATCTCAGGGAGGTCATGGATTGAACACGAAGGCTTCAATGCAGCCACTCACCTGGATAGGTCACAGGCAGTGCTAGCTGTACTGAGACACACTCGTCTCATTAAGGGCTATGGCCAGACCTGCTCCCCATGGGTCTCCTGAGTGCCTTTGAAGTAGACCTGTTTATGAAACTCACTATGAGCTGGTGTAACCATGCTCAAACAGTGCCACCTATTCCTTTCAGACAGATCCTCTTGGGTAGCTGCTGCTCCTCACCAAAAGCCCCAACTTGCAATCTCTCCTGGAGTTCCATATCTGAGTCTCTAGCCACCAGTGGGCACTATGAAACACTTTGTGTTCTGAGGGCAGCATGGCATGTTGCTATCCGCATATATCATTTTTGCCCAATGTAGGCAATACTGGTATCCCACTTCCCTGATAGAACAGCAACACCAGATTCGGTTCAGACAAGATGGTGAACCAAGAATGTATTTTACAAGCCCGACTGGGACCTAAACCAGCTCCTCTCTCTCAATTGAGGGTATTTGCTTGACTACCTGGTTCCCTGTAAGCTGTGTGCTTCTGCGCCTGCTCGGGAGAGATTCAAATGTCAACTGGCTGATTAGCAGTGCGCCTACAGCTAAGTTTTTGGTTTCTACTGGTGGTGCATATAAAAAATTTTCCTACACATGAATAGAAAACATCTGCTCATGGATGGAAAAGATTAAAGGGAACATTGCTAAGAGATATGTACATTGGGAGTCACATTCAAATCTGCTCTAATCTTGAATATCCAAGGCTACAAGGCCAGAAATAAATCTGCTTTCTGCTATCAAGGATAGAGATACCTTCTCTCCACAAAGAACTGGAGACACTCCTCTCTCTCTCTCAAGTTAGAGCTGACCGAGGAAGTCACACACAAGCTCCAGATCAGGAGAAGCACATGGATAGACAGTATAGCATCAAGAAGATGAAAACACCACACATGCATTAGCTGTTTGTTGTGCACTGGTTCTCTCTTGAATATTAAATCCAACTGGAGGTCCTCAACTTTGCTTTCACAGTTCTTGGCTCCTGTTATCTGAAGGCCCACCTCTCTCTTCACTCCTAGATAACGGTGGTCAACAGGAATGTTGTAGCTGATGACATCCAGCATGGGAACGGCCAGAGACAAGACCATCTTTTTAATGGACTCCTCTCTGAGGACGGACCTCAGCGGCTCAGACTGACCAAAATGCCTTCTTCTTCAGAACACCAAGCAAGACTCATCTGTTTGCTCAAGATTTTCTTCAGAGCCACCTGGCTAGTACATTTTGTTATTACCCTGGTGGGGTGGACAATTATGTGAAGAACAACCCCTATGAGGAGGAACAGAGATTATGAGACTACAGTCAAGTCAGACCAAAATGCTCTAATGCTGCTGCACCAATGAATTTGCCATGTAGATAAGAAGGTGATTTGTGCACAGTATAAATAAGATTACATGAGGAAGATAAAAACCGGACTACCTTTTTACCTCTACAAATTATGCCTCCAACGGGGGGCTGAAATGCACTGTTAGAGGGAAACTCACTCGGCAGGAACTATGTTCCAGGGAGAGGACTTTAGCCTCAAAGATAGGGATGTGAATGGTTAACTGGTCACCGGTTATGGTGAACCAGCGGCCCAGCCTGGCTGGAGCAGCTCCCCGCCTACCCACGGTACAGTGCAATGGGCCCAGCTGTGGCAGGAAAGATCCCACTGCATCACAGCATGGGTAGGGGGATGCTCCAACTCACTGGGCTGGAGTGCCCCCTGCCCACTCCATTTAAGCAGTTAACTGGTTAAACATAACATGTAACTGGTTAACTGATTAAACAGGATTTTACTTCCCTACTCCAGAGATGTCAATGCTGCCATGTTTACCACCACTACATTCACTTTCAAAGATGGCAATGGGGGCGGGGAAAGTTAAGGGTAGGGAAAATCTTCAGAATGGCTCTGATTGACTGCTCATGCCCCCAAGAGATTATCATCTTCTTAGATGGACAGAAGTACTGACGGTCACTCTCCAGAGTCAAAGCAAGGGCTTAGATACCAGAGTGGTTCACGCAAGGGAAGAGCCTGATCAAAAGAGAAGAGAAATCTTACTTGCCTTGCTTGAGGTGAAAAGCCTCACTAAAATGGGCCCCATTTATTCTGCTGTCTCCCTGCAGAGGTCTGTGGCGTTACCCCAGGAATAAGCCAAATGGAACAGCTTGAACAAGTAATATATTTTATGGCTGGCTCTTAGTCACCACTGAAGAGAAAATAATATCTTGATACTTGATCCTTCCCGAGCTAAGAAGAGTATGAGTTGAGGGCACTAGACAGGACTGCAGCACTCGAAGTATCTACAAATACTGTTTCTGCTGGACAAATGTTTTATAGCCTGTCACGTGGCATCATGAATCAACATTGTTTTCTCCCATTTTATGAACAGCAAGGTCAATAAAGAGGCAAATTTATTTATTTAAAGGGGGGAAAAAAAAGAACATGTGATACTCCGGCACTTGTGGACCCTGGCAAAAGTGAGTCATCCCGACTGACAGTGAACCTTGCAAGATGCTTTTTTCCCCTCGGTCTTAGGAAATCAACATCTTGTGAGATGCTGTCCTTCTGAAAAGATTGAGAATACTAAAGAGCTGGGTTTCTCCAAGAATATGAGGCGGTGAATTAGTGGCCCTCAGGTGTCAGTGTCCAGGCCAGCGAATTAAATTAAGCTCTTTGCTGCTGGTCTGGTGTAGCAGAACTAATGAAGTCACGCCTCAGTTCTGCAGCTACCTAAATGTGAGCATCATTGCCACAGCAAAGGGATCCTGGTCTGAGTTCCACTGGGATGTTGGCTGGAGAGGGCAAGTAACCCTCAGAACTATGACATAATGTCTGAAGTATGGCAAGGAGAAGGAATAGGCTGCCTGGGCAGCTCCATTTCCAATCGTAAAGCCATTAGAAAGGCAATCAAACACTTTGGTGTTTAAATGCTATCTGAGGATACACCCCACTAGCAGATAAAATTAACCAATGCAGCGGCAATAACCCTTCCTCAAAATTGCAAGCCGTGTAAATATTAACCATAAGTGATTTATCATCTGCAATCAAGTTGCATAATGCAAAGTGTCTGTGGCCTAGGAAAAGTACTGGTTGTTGTATCATTATTATGTAAAACGCAACACAGAAAGAGGAGGGAAAAGGGGACCCTCTTTGATGGAACTAGGAATCAGAATGGAACCTGGACTTCTTGAATGCCAGAGATGCCTCCGTAAGTCATTTAATTAATCTTCAGAGATTTGGGCATCTATTGGCATGCACAAAAACTGCATACAAAACTGTGTATTTAATGTGTGTGTACAATTACCAGAATGCAAATTAGGACCATTGTGCATTCAGATGTATTGTTAAGGATGATTGTAACTGCCCCGCAAATTCAGTATACAATTACACACAGACTTCGTCTCCAGTAGCAGGGAACTGAGCTTTGGATCAGACAGACATGAGCTCTCTTTCTACTCCTAGCATGCACTCTTAAGCAGCTGATAAATGCTTTGAACTTGTCTGCAGCACCTTTTCCACAAGGTTCTCAAAACATTGTGCAATATCAATTAGACCTCCCAACACACCTGTAGCATCAGGAAATTCACCCACCAATTCAGATGGCTACATATGGATGGAAGTATTAATTTAGACACTTCTGTTCCAAATGTTGGCCTTACTGACCTACTGAGGTCAGAGGCAAACCTGAGACTAGATCCCATGAGCAATGGTTTCCAGCTTGTCTGGACTGCTAAACAACGCTATAGGGACAATCAGGAATAACTGAAAACCAAATGTGGGCACAAAGAACTGGCATAGCTATCTCCTTGAAAGACGGATGGTTAGTGGGAAAGGGCTGTGATTGACACCAATACCAATCAGGACAACAAGGAAGTAGTCCTCTGTAGTGGAAAGATTTTCAACAACCATGAAGGCTGCACAATGGACCTCGTATGCTTCTTTTTCATTCCTTTGGGAAACACAAGCACTAGCAGCTTCTTTTACATTCGGACAAGGACTATCTGTAACTGCTCCAGCTTTGCTAGTTAAGCATTAACATTTAACAAGATCTGTCTGCAACTGCTCGTTGGTGTGCAGTCCTCGAAGTAATTAATGCATCACCCAGGACAGCCTGCCAAAGAAAGGAGATTGAGCAAGTGCATTCCAGAGGCACTTCTCAGCCTTCAATAAATCAAAAATAAAAATAAGTGTGTGTGGGTCTGTGGATCTATAGCTGTCAAAAAATGCTGAAGTGTACAACACACAAACATCCTTTATAAGAGCAGGAAACCCCTGCAGAAGTGCAGCTCATAATGGGAGGAATCAGAGAGAGACTAACATTAATGCAACTGTCGTGAAAATGTAGCATTGACAGGGAAAAGCAAACTTGGACCCTCTGGAGCTTAGTGCATGAGCCTCTACAGCTTGAACTAAAGGCCAGCTGCTTCTCCGTGAATGCTACTGTAGAGCAGGGAGACTCAATTTTGGAAGCCCCGGGAGACACAATGATATGAGAGCACATGCTGGGGGCTACAACTTAAGCATGGTTACATGTATATGCAAATATATGCAAATAGCTTCTTTCACACTGATGGGCATGAATACAAAGATTAAGGCAAATCTACGCAACATGCAGGCCCCCTTTAAGTCAGTTCTGCTGATATGAATAAAATGCAATATTTACTCGATTTCCACCCATAGGACAGCACTTTTCATGAGCAACGACAGTCCAGGAATTTAACCACTAAAAAGCATATCCACAGAAGACCATTATATGGACTTGCCGTTGTGGAGCGTGTTCCCAGTGGAGGCCATGTTCAAAGGATCCCACCCACAGGCCGTGTGTTGAGCCTTGCATAAACCCAAACCGCACTGCAGGCCAGAAACAAAACGGTGAGGGCCGCATGTGGCCCGCGGGCCGTGTGTTGAGTAGCCCTGCTGTAGCGCCAACTCATTCTTCCTCTCTGTAAGTGGTCTAAGTGCCACTACATGGGACAATGAACTACACCCAGTAGGTGTGGGTTACAGAAACCCCTGTGGGCAGTTATCCACAGCCAGGCACATATACAGTATTTTCAAACACATCAGAAGCATTAACTAATTTATCTTCACAAGACTCCTAGGCAGTAGGGGCCTGATTATAACCACAGATGTTAACAGCAAAACTTCCTTTGATGTTAATGGTGCAAAATCTTGTTCTAAATAACCATTTTAACCTCCATTTCACAGATGGAAAACAGAAGAACATAAGAATGGCTGTACTGTGTTAGGGTACGTCTACACTAGCTCCTAGTTCGAACTAGGGAGGCTAATGAGGGCAACCGAAATTGCTAATGAAGCGCAGGATTTAAATATCCCACACTTGATTAGCATGTTCCCGGCCGGTCACCATTTTGGAAATTGACTAGCCCAAAGTAACTGCCCGCGTCTACATGCGTCAGGGAAGTGCGATTCCAAGATAAACCTTAGTTCAAATTAACAGTTAAACCTAGTCAAATTGAGCTAGTCAATTTCCAAAGTGGCGACTGGCCGGGAACATGCTAATCAAGCATGGGATATTTAAATCCCACGCTTCATTAGCAATTTCGGTCACCCTCATTAGCCTCCCTAGTTTGAATTGGGGGCTAGTGTAGATGTTCCCTTAGAAAAATTGTCCATAGACCTCAGCATCCTATCTCCTCACAGTGGCTGTACCAGTTGCTTCAGAATAATAAACAGAATAGGGCAATTTAAAGTGTGATACATCCACAACCTCTGGCAAATGGAGAAGAGTTTACCTGACTTATTCACAACTGTCAAAAAGATCAGTGGTAAAAATAAGGGCCTCTTTGCATATCACAATTTGAGGTTTGTGGCACATAGTAAGTGCCAGCCTTTCTTCTGAGTAGCTCTATGCCCAGATTAGCTGTATTTCCAGTTTGTTCAAACCTGTTCCTTGGGACAAATAGCTAGCTTTTCCATATGATAAAGGCATATATGAATTACATTGTTTTGGGGAAACTATCAGCTGTTTATCTACTTTTGGTGTTCTAAAAATAAAAGTTATCAACTCTTACAATTAATGTCATGATATTTGATTTTCTTTCTGACAGCTGCAGCTTCTGGAGTCATGTGGTCATGTGAGTAGCTCAGTTTTTACTTTTAAAAGGTACGTTTCTAGCCCTCATGTTAGATAATGAGAGTCCAGCCTAAAAACTCAGAAGGATTCTTTTTTTAATGTCATGATTTTAAAGCCACTCTAATGACTTTAGCATAGGTAGTGCTGTCAATAATTCCCTGATTTACAGTTTTCAATATTTATAGAATACCAACCCATGCTTTAGATAGGTATCATGTGAGGACTAGAACAGGATTTGACTACGACTGGTGTAGAAAAAAATCCCCAATATGAAAGGCATTCGTTCATATATGCTGTCAAAAATCACATGGGAGTAACAGAACTGATAAACTTCATGACTCAATATGGTTTTAAAACTCCAGGGAGGTGGGGCTATGCCCAGTATGTCAATTAAGAGTCTTGCAGAGAGAATCCAGAGTGAGTTACCGGCACTGATGTTCAGTGGTAACAAACATGAGCTATCGAGTGAAATGTGCTACCTAACTGTAAGGCATTACCTGCAGAGACATTGTTACAATCTGAATTTAGCAGCTGTATGAATTCGGAGTACATGGAAATCATGAGTTGAGCAACTGAAAATCATGACATCTTCAAAATCCTGAAAATCTACTACATTATACAATTCAAGATTCTTTTTATTTGCCTTCTGATTTTTGTACCTGTAAGGTACAGGATTTCATTCTCTTAATCACATGATGACAGCAGCTGGTGCTTTAAGAAAAAAACACACATATCACGAGACTAGTGTTGCAAGAGTTGGCAACACTGTTTAATTGCTCAAAATGCAATGAAGGAAAACTCAGAGCATGAAAACTGTCCACCATTCCTTTCCTGAAGTCAGCTTAGAGTGAGAAGGTAATGGGGTGGGAGGAACAGACTCGGATGTTACGTTGTATCTTACTGAAATGAATCAACACTGTTAGCAACTTCAGAGCTGCGAGAATGAAAGATGTTTTATTGTTGCTCATTAAGTCTGCAGCCGTCAAACTAAAATGGTCCTCGACTGCGTTGGTTTGCTGAGGAAGTGACAGCAGGCATAGAATGACACTTTGTTAGCATGAGACAGTGGAGGAGAGCTTGGGGAAGGAAGTGACAGAGAGAGGAAAGTACATTGTGTGACATGGAAGAGCTCTGAGAAGTGCTTCAGGGGCGAATGAGAGAGACACAGTGCAAGACATAATCTTTACAATCTACCCTGTAAGCTATGTCTTTTATGAAAGTGAGTGTCTGAAGGAAAGTAAAAATTACAATATGCGGTGAACTAATATGAAAATTATTTAAAAAGTGAAGCACAATTACATTATGTAATAAAATAGCAGCCTTGATAAGATGCAATTTTGTATATAAAATCATTCTGTTTTAGAGGCATATATGGCTGTTGTATCTGCACGTCTCGCTATCTTTGATGCATTTATCACCACAACACCCTGTGAGGTAGGCAGTGCTGTTATCCCCATTTTACAGAAGCAAACCAAGGCATGGAGACTGGCTAAGTGACTTGCCCACAGCAACACAGGAAGTATGTGGCGCAGCAGGAAATTCAACCAGGGTCTTCTGTGGCCCAGGCTAACCTCAGGACTGCCCTTCCCCACTCACATAAACACACCCCTCCATGACTGTATGCCCTAAACCCGGGTGCAGACTCTTAATGTTATAAAATAGTACATACTATAATACTTTAAAATCTAGGCATATACAAACCAGACTGATGTAAATTGCCATTATTGTCAATGGAGCCACACCAACTTATACAAGCTCAGGATTCTGACTCTCAATTCTTGGAGAAAGATGGGAAGGGGATGTGAGCATAGAATAAATCAATTTTATAATTGCATCCAGAGGTCTCAGTGAGAACTGAGGACCCATTGTGCCAGGCATTGGACAGTCTCAGGTCAAGAGACTGTCTGCTACCTCAATATCCTCTACTCAATGGTATAAATATAAAATCCCTGAAATCTAGATGTAATAACAACTCCCCATTTCAGAGCTCCTTGGCTAGAAGTGACATCCCTTTACAGAGAGTCATGTATACAGTGAAAAATTGCTACTACTAAAATACTTAGTAATGACCATATTGGCTACTGCACCCTAGCCATGAAACACCTCTGCATTAACTTGCCTTTTGATACTACTAATGACTTGCTCTTTTGCCTGTTACACACCATGTAAAAAGAGAAGTCAAGATTGTTTAAGTAAGTGTTCCTATGCCTCTGAAAAAACAAGGGGAACAAGAAAATCAGCTCTCCCCCCAGGATTGTGGTATCCCAGAACTATTCCATCAACATCCCCTGTAAGAGCTGGTGGAAAGAAAAGGAAAGCACACATAATGCACTTGGGCATGGGCAGTAACACAAAGTATTTTGCCTCTTAACTACATAATACTTAGATGTCAAGCTTTCAACTACACTCAAGTCCTCATATAGAAACCCTTTTTTGTCTCTCATTCCCTCCTCACGCTTTAAAGAACATTCATTTTATGGATTCCCAAGGATAAGCGTTTCCTTAGAAAAGTAGCTACATACGCAGCGAAGCCTTAGGTAAAACTCCTGTCAAGTAGCATATCCAGACAACATCATGGGTGGTTTCAGCATAAATCCTGCCCCAGCATTTTCTGTGGGGTGTGAGCCTCATCTGTAAATCATGATGCCCCAAGAAATTAGGGTGTATTTTGTGGTAAAAAAGGGGAGCACAGAAACAACTTTTACAGAACCCTAACAGTAACAAATGTACTTGCTGATGATTTCCAACAAAATCCAGCCTGAGGCCGACGCCTGGCATGGGAAATTTCAGCCCAAATGGCTAAAGTTTGGCAAAATCATACGCAACTGAATGGGAGCCAGTCTTAACAATTGGGCCTTTACTAGCTTTGTTCATAACGTATGTGCCCCTTCTCTGTAATACATCTGCAGGCAGATAAAGATAAGGTGACATGCATTTCAAGATGACATACCCCAATATACCCTGTCACCAACAATACATTATCCTTTGTTTGCATTAGGATGTGAATGGTTAAGCGGTTAACTGGTGGGGACACCACCACCCGCCCGACTGCCACAGGAAAGGGGGCTGCTCCAGCCCCAAGGAGCCTACCGTGGGTGGCGTATGCTCCAGCCCAGGCGCAGCAGCCCCCATCTGTGGCAGTGGGGGCCCCTACCCCAAAGAACTTTCAATTCTAACAGATACAACAAAAGATGAACAGGAAAATAGAGACACAGAAGGTAAAGTGACTTGTCCTATCAGACTGGAATAAAATTCAGGTCTCCTGAGTCTCAAGCTGCTGCTCTACATACTGTACTAGGGCTATCATGCTTCGAATCTTATTGTTTTTGTCAAGTGAGAACGTGCACACGTTGTGTAGCAACCTAATAAAATACAACCATGTTTTTGCTACATATATTCTGCACAGCGCCTTAGCAGACCTAAATGTGCCTTATTCACTAGAGACAGACCAGGTGTAGGTTTCTTTATGGTGGGACTATTTTGGATGATGCTGAACAGTCCCGATGCTCACTAAGCTCAGGACCTCCCAAACTTAGACCTTTCTAGGGGTTCAATGAGGAGCGAGAGAACCTGTCTGAATACAACAAACACCAAATTCTGACTCAAAACTTGAACAGAACCTTCCAAAACACATTTTGGAGATTAGAAAATACTTTGTTTCCCTATGAGCCTTTCATTTTCAGCTGCTTTTCTAAACATGCCCAAATGATGAGAGAGAGGTTATTGTTTTCTGGCCCAACTGTAGCTAACTAGTATTGGAGATTTCCTCATTCTTGCAAAATTTTTGCCCTGCTTCCCTCAGACCTGAGGGGAGCATTCAGCTAAGAATGCATCTGTAGATCTGAGGTTCAGATAAGCCTCTATGATTCAAAGTTCATCTGTAGACTTTAAAAGTCTTAGGTTTCCTGTCACTCATATTTATAAAAAAAACAAAACAAACAAACAAACAACAACAAACAATGAAAAGCCTGAAATAATGAGAAAACAGAAAGATCTAAAATAAGCATGGCAGTTCTTCCAGACCAACAGGTTCAACCACACACAGACACACACACACCCTTACCTGGTTCAGTAACCACACACTCTTACCTTGTTCACAAGTCAGTCCCTGCAATGGAATGTGTAACATTAGCACACCACCTGCATACACCACTAATCGGAGGGAAAGGTCACTGAAAAATATGTGTCCAGCATTCACTTTGAAATACCCTTAAAGGAGAAGTTTATTTGTTTTGTAATCTCTTCCTCTTACCTCTTCCTCCTCCTTTTCTTACATTCACTCCCTCAAGAGTTTCAAAAATATTCACCTCCGATGAAGCATAAATCCCAATCCCTTGGTGATTAAACTACATATAGAATATGCCTACTTTGGTTTGATTTTGAGCCAGGCAGGTATAAATTAGGGATGTGTGAGTGTAAAAGACTGTTTAGTAAGCCTGCTTATCAGTTAACAATGTTGTTTACACTTGGCAAAGCCTCCTCTTCAGGAGCTGGATGGGTAAGGACTGCAGGAGAGGAGGGTACCGGACCTGGCATGAACCAGGAAAGAGCCAGGCTGCTGGCCAACCTGCTAAAAAATTTACTGGCGGGGGAGAAGGAACGATGCATGTACTCTATAGCATTAACCTATAAGCTTTTGCTTATATTGATTAGTCAGCTAGGGTGTGTCTAGACTATGGGTTTTGTCGACAAAAGTGGCCTTTTGTCAACAAAACTATACCTGCATCTACACTACCGCCAAGTTCTGTCGACATAACGTCAATAGAACTCAGCAGCTTTGTCGATGGCGGTAAACCTCATTCTACGAGGAATAACGCCTTTTGTCGACAGAGTTAGTTCGACAGAAGGCGTTATTGCATCTACACTGTCCTTTGCATCTACACTCTCATGTTGACAAAGAGGCTTGCTTTATTGACAGAACTGGATATAGTCTAGAGGACTGGACTCGATGACCTCTCAAGGTCCCTTCCAGTCCTAGTATTCTATGATTCTATGATTAGACGCTCTTTGTCGACAGAAGATTGGTGACAGTATCTGTCAACAAAGCCTCTGTTGACAAAAGCCTGTAGTCTAGACGTACCCCTACACTATTACATCCCTATTGGCAACACAGCTCTGTTGGCTAGACACCTAGGCAGTGTCGACGTGTTCACGTAAATACACTTGGCTCCTTCCCTTCCCCACACTCAGCTCATCACTAGCTGTCAGGGGAGAGGTCATTTAGGCCTTGCTTTCAAACAGGATTAACATTGCCCTCTTGGCTCCCTGCAGAGATAGATGAGTTCACCTTGCCATTGTTTCAACTGGAACCAATAAGGAAAGGGCCTCAAATCCTTGAAGTTAAGCAATGCCTCCTGATGGCTTACTCTGTTCTAGAACTAGACATATTCTCTCCAGGTTTTCTTAAGACAGGATCTTGATTGGAAAAGACAGCCCCAGAAGCCACAAGTTAAATGGTTTGCACATGTTCAGTAGTCCACCTATTTTTCCCCACCCAGTTACAAAACTCACACACAGTTCTGCCTTCAGAATGGTGTTTGCAGTGTTAAGTGTAGACATGCTGGTCCTGAGATATTATAGGCAGACCAACTTTGGATGACAAGAGAGAGAAGATCCTGAGCTACACATAGCTTTTCTTCGGGTCCGATATTCTTTCATACACCTTGTCTCTAAGACTAAGGCCTGGTCTACACTAGACCAGGTAGGTCGGATTAAGGTACACCATCTATCTATGCAAAATGCATAGCTGGATTTGGCTTACCTTAAGCTGAGCCTCTACACTGCAGGAGGCCGATGGGACCACACGCTCCTAGTGGCTTCCCTTATTCTTCACAGAATGAGGAGTACAGGGGTCCAGCAGGGGCTGCCCTCAGCATTCCATTTGGGAGTCTACACTAGACCCACTACATTGAACGCTAGATCGACCTCCAGAGGGTCGATCTTCTCTGTAATGTAGACACGCCCTAAATGAACAGTGGCTGCAGTACCCTTTTACCTCTCATACAAAATATAGTCCCTCCTCTATTATTCTTGTCCTAAAACTGTTGAGCATATGACCCTATTCTGACCAATCCTGAAGACAGTTGCATTTCAGTGCCAAGTTGAAATGAAACGGGATCCTTTAGGATGAACGGCATTATAAAAAAAGCAACTGACTATTTCATCAGGTTAAAACTGCAGCCCTTGACTAAGGAAGAAGGCTGTTTGCATGTCATTTTGGCTTGCCAGGAGACCTGCCTATATGGTTCTGATGTCCCTATCTGTTTGTAGGTGAGCTAGGCCTTGAAGGGAAGAATCTAAATTAGACTCGAAAGGAGTACTGCTCCTTGACCTTGCTATATGCCATCCGAATAACACTAGCAGTGCTTTGAAGTCTGTAAACAGATTCCTAGGTAACTGCTCTGAGTTCTCCATACCTCAAACAGCTTTTTATTTGATGTTCTGGCACAGAGCTAATCTAAGAGAGGATCAGAAACGCCAAGCTATTGACAGCGATGACAGGAGTGTCTCAGTGTGACAGCTGATTGAGCCGATCACGTTTCACTGACAAACTCAATTGCTCCAGTAAACCGAGTGAAAGTCAATACAGACAGTTCCTCTTCAAGCTGTGTGTGCGTGTGTGTGTGTGTATGTGAGTATGGGTTTCTCCCCAACCTTGTGCTGCTCCACAAGCCCTGATGGGGTCCACTGACTGGAACAACTGATGGTGGCCAGCTAGCTGAGATGCACACAGCTGCAGGCAGCGGAAAAAGGATTTTCATAACTCTGACAGTGAGGTGAGCCGTCATTAAAGAACAGCTGACATTTTCAAGGGGACATGGAAACACATTCTATTTAGAGTCAATTCTGCCTATAAATAACTCTCTCTCTCTCTCTCTCTCTCTCACTCAGTAACTTTTGCACAAGACTGGGATCTTTTTCTTTCCCCCTAAAGATTCCCTCTCCATCTTGCACTCTAACCACTAGCCGGTGCTCCCAATGGTGTATTCACACACCCTATTGATTTCAAGCACTGGTCATATGACAAAGCAGTAAGGGGGAAACCCCCAAATACTGACTGCATTCTCCTCTGATGTTCCTTGATGCAAATCAGGAATACATACCCTGAAATGAACAAACATGCACTGGACCAAAACCGATGTGAGAGAAGAATCAAGCTCACTGCATAAGACAATCCGGTATTAGGACTGAGCAAGGAGAAGATTAATGTAATGACTTAACATCTGTAATTTCTAAGCGGCTTTCAGTATCTGGCAGCCCAAAGTGTTCCTAGATTGGACCAATGACAAGAAAACACAACCTACCAACAGTGGATTACGTAATAGACTGGAGGAATTTGAAGTTGTGATGAAATGGTTCAGGGATAAGGCTATATGGTCAGGAATACAAAAGAGCCACAATTTGCAAGTGGGAATCATATGGGTTACCATGAGGTTAGTCTGGTTTTGTCTCTCAGATTTCAACACAGTTTATTTTTATGGAGACTGCATCCTTGTGCGAAGTATTGGCAAAGGCACTGCCACGAGGGGGAGGGGCGGTGAAAGGGGACAGCTTACAGAGGGCACAGAAACCTTCCCACACATGGGAATGGAGCAACAACGGCGCTAGTGACAGATGGGCATGCCATTCATTGTACTGGCCAGAGCAGAAAGGAAGATGCAGAAACTCAAAAGCTATAGACAGCAATCATAGAATCATAGAATAATAGGACTGGACGGGTGATAGAGATGTAGCCGTGTTAGTCTGAGGTAGATGAAGCAAAATGCAGGACAATGTAGCACTTTAAAGACTAACAAGATGGTAACCATCTTGTTAGTCTTTAAAGTGCTACATTGTCCTGCATTTTGCTTCAGGACTGGAAGGGACCTCAAGAGGTCATCGAGTCCAGCCCCCCGCCCTCAAGGCGGGACCAAGCTCCGTCTACACCATCCCTGACAGATGTCTATCTAACCTGTTCTTAAATATCTCCAGAGAGGGAGATTCCACCACCTCCCTTGGCAATTTATTCCAATATTTGACCACCCTGACAGTTAGGAATTTTTTCCTAATGTCCAATCTAAACCTCCCCTGCTGCACTTTAAGCCCATTACTCCTTGTCCTGTCCTCAGTAACCAAGAGGAACAAATTTTCTCCTTCCTCCTTGTGACACCCTTTTAGATATTTGAAAACCACTATCATGTCCCCCCTTAATCTTCTTTTTTCCAAACTAACCAAGCCCAGTTCATGAAGCCTGGCTTCATAGGTCATGTTCTCTAAACCTTTAATCATTCTTGTCGCTCTTCTCTGTACCCTTTCCAATTTCTCCACATCTTTCTTGAAATGTGGCGCCCAGAACTGGACACAGTACTCCAGCTGAGGCCTAACTAGTGCAGAGTAGAGCGGCAGAATGACTTCACGAGTTTTGCTTACAACACACCTGTTGATACAACCTAGAATCATATTTGCTTTTTTTGCAACAGCATCACACTGTTGACTCATATTCAACTTGTGGTCCACTATGACCCCGAGATCCCTTTCCGCCATGCTCCTTCCTAGACAGTCGCTTCCCATCTTGTATGTATGGAACTGATTGTTCCTTCCTAAGTGGAGCACTTTGCATTTCTCTTTATTAAACCTCATCCTGTTTACCTCTGACCATTTCTCTAACTTGCTACGGTCATTTTGAATTATGTCCCTATCCTCCAAAGAAGTTGCAACCCCACCCAGTTTGGTATCATCTGCAAACTTAATAAGCGTACTCTCTATCCCAATATCTACATCACTGATGAAGATATTGAACAGTACGGGTCCCAAAACAGACCCTTGAGGAACTCCACTTGTTATCCCTTTCCAGCAGGATTTAGAACCGTTAACAACAACTCTCTGACTACGGTTATCCAGCCAATTATGCACCCACCTTATCGTGGCCCTATCTAGTTTATCAATAAGAATATCATGCGAGATCGTATCAAATGCCTTACTAAAGTCTAGGTATATGACATCCACCGCTTCTCCCTTATCCACAAGGCTCGTTATCCTATCAATAAGACGTGGGAGGGGACGAGGGTATCGTGTTTAGTGGGTAGCAGCTAGTTCTGGGGCTAGAGTTAAAGACTGAAAGTGGCAGGATGGGATAGCCCATACCTAGAAGACAAGGCAGCACGTACCCTCAACCACAAGGAGCCAAGATAGAGAAATCAGAGACACCAGCATCTATATCGCCTTCCCTTCCCCCCCCCCCCCGACCCCAACCCGCAGTGCATGCAACTAGCAAGTATCATTTCCCCTCAGCTATGTAGCAAATGGCTCTAGTGGCAGAAACTATACTGTCCAGCCTGTTTTAAAGGAGATTAACTGGATTATTACCACTCTTCTCTCCTCCCCCCCTCCAATCCCAAGTAATGCTGTAATGCCAGGATCAACACATGTATTAGCTGTCAACTGCTTCTTGCTGGCAGCTCAGCCTCTTTCCTCTAAGCGACCTGTAGTCTTCGTGTCCCTCCCACGTGTGTGTTTCAGACCAGCTGAACTCATCTAGACTAGAGAGAAAATTAATACAGCACATTTTAATGGGCAGCTCTTCTAAAAAGTTTAAATTAGGACCATCTCAATTTTCATGCCGCACTCCATACATTTTATCTGCTACAAAAGCCGACTGTTTTATATTCCATTCCAGTTCATAGTCTAGAAAGCTACCTCCTACGCAATTAACAGTTTTGGTCCAAAGTTAGCTGGCTAACAACTATAAATAGACTGGGCATGGGAAAAAAAAGCAGGTGGGAAGTGCTGAAGGAGGAAAAAAGCAAAGGTTAGAATAACTCCATAGTGGAGAGAGCAAACCTTGTGTCTTTCTTGGGGCCACCCAAGTTAGATAGACCTAAAACTCTTTGCAGCAGTGTAATGCAAAGCTCAGAGGAGAGTTTTAAAAAGTACTAAATTAATTAATTTACTTTTCTGCTGCCTTTTCAAATTAACTATGTTGTGAAGCTGGAGAGACAGTAAAGAGCCTCCTGGTACATTCTGAACTTCTGAACAGACAAACAAAAACCCAGTCACCTACATGGAGGTCACCCACTAGAGTATTAACACGTGTCTCCAGGAAACATCATCATCTCGTCAGAAGAGTAATTAATCAGTTCAATCTACCGAATCTCCAAGTCTCTCAATAAAAGTTCCATTGAGTTGGCTGAGACCAGTCAGTGGTGTTCATCACCAGGTAAGGAACAGAAATCCTTTTACCAAAGATACTACTATGGCTCCCATCACAGCATTGAGAACCTCAGAATCTTTAATGGATTTCCCTTGCGGCACCTTCCCCGCCCCCTGTGAAGTAGGGTACTGCTATTATCTGCATTTTAGAGATGGGAATTGACGGGGACACTAAGGCTATGTCTAGACTGCAGTCTTCTTTCAAAAGAGGCTCTTTCGAAAGCATCTTTTGAAAGAGCCTCTTTCAAAAGATCGCGTCTAGACTGCAGGCGGATCTTTCGAAAGAGAAATCCGCTTTTTCGAAAGAGAGCACCCAGCGAGTCTGGATGCTCTCTTTCGAAGACGGCCTCTTTACATTGAAGAACGCCTTCTTTCGAAAGAGGAACTTTCGAAAGAAGGCGTTCTTCCTCGTGAAACGAGGTTTACCCCCATCCATCGAAAGAAAAGCCGCGTTCTTTCGAAATAATTTCGAAAGAACGCGGCTTGAGTCTGGACGCAGGGGAAGTTTTTTCAGGAAAAGGCTACTTTTCCCGAAAAAAACCCTGAGTCTGGACACGGCCTAAGGGTATATCTATAGTCCGGCACCTGCCTGAGTTGCTTTAAAGCACAACAATATGACACTAACCTGAGCCCTACTACCACAAACCTGTGGGCTCAGACTGGGAGGGTTGACTGCAGATGCAGTATAGACATGGCCTATATGACTGGCCTGTAGTCCACACAGCAGAACAGGGATTTGACCTCAGGTTTTCCATGACTCAGGCTAACACACAAACCACTGGACATTTTTTCCTTGCTGATAGGTAAGGTCTATTGTTTGAAGCTTCAAGTTGGACTAATGCAAATTAGTGACATATAGTATAACAGGAAGTTCAGAAATTTGGCTAAATCGTGAAAAGCTAGGGAAGAAGAAAACCCGTTAGTTCATACCTCCACTGTAATGCAGCATTCTTCCTTACGCTGTTTCCTATTGCTTGGTCCAGTCTAGTTTAAATAACCCCATCAGTTATCATAGTCAGAAAAGCCAGGCATTTAGCTCAGCATCTGTGAAGCTAACGTGTCTGTAACAGGTGGGGTTGGTCTTTATTACCGTTCTTTAACACTCGGATTATGTTGTTTGTAACCCAGTCTCTGGGAAAGAAGCAGATTGATTTTAAATAGCACTGGGATATGGAAGGCAGAGGAGAAGGAAAAGATGAGGTAGACAGCAAAATCCAGTGCCCTCCACAGGCCTGACCAAAGAGTTTGCAGGGCTCAAGGCAGCACATTGTGGCGTCCAGCCAGGGCAGTGAGCGAGCGAGAGGTTGGATGGGCTGGTGCCAGGCAGTGCGAGGCCCTGAAAGCACGGGGCCCAAGGAATCGCCTTGGCCTAAGGCCTACCAGGAAAATATTTAAGCCACAAACTTCTGCAGGGATATACGGTCCTTTCCTGGAACATTGTTATTATTTGCAGCTAAATTAAAATAAAGGATTTTTCCTAGTTCCACTGAAGGCCACAGATGATAAACCCAAATTACTGGGCTTAAGTTATGAATACGGGGAATTATAGATGAAGAGAAAAGCTGCTTATAAAACCTCTTCCATTTGCTATTTGGTATACTAGCTTTGTTATAGGATCTGAAATGCCCCCAGCAACTTCTAGAAGGCAAAACTGAAGGAGAGTTTCTTAACCTAGCAGCATGTGCAAATCCTTCCAGGAGATAAACATAAAGGCTGTGTCTACACTGGCATGAATTTCCGGAACTGCTTAAAACGGAATACTATTCCGTTTTCAGTTTTTCCAGAAAAGGAGTGTCTACATTGGCAGGCTGCTTTTCCGGAAAAGCCCTTTTTCTGGAAAAGCGTCTGTGGCCAATGTAGACGCGCTTTTCCGGAAAAGAGCCCCGATCGCCATTTTCGCGATCGGGGCTTTTTTCCGGAAAAGACTACAGGGCTGTCTACACTGGCCCTTTTCCGGAACAGTGTTCCGGAATAAGGATTTATGCCCGAGCGGGAGCAGAATAGTTTTTCCGGAATAGCAGCTGATTTTGTACAGTAGAGCGTCGTTGCTTTTCCGGAAATTCAAGGGCCAGTGTAGACAGCTCGCAGCTTATTCCGGAAAAGCAGCTGATTTTCCGGAATAAGTGGCCCAATGTAGACACAGCCAACGAGATTGCAGGTTCTAATCAATAGAACCTTCCATTTTTTTTCCAAGCATAACCAGGGCATACAAAGCTCTTACCTTTCCATATATCAACATTCACACCTGTGCAAAGTGCGTGTAAAAAGACCATTCTGATTTTGTAACATGTTAGAGGCCAGAGGCCAGGAAATTACCTGTGTGTAGATATCTTCCTCCTTATGTATACCCAGAGTGGGGGGGAGGGGGGGGAGAGAGACTCTGGCTGGATTCAAGCCACTATGCAAGCAAAGTGGACTTTCGCACAATACAAGTGCTTATCTGTGCATATTCCATGGCAGCTAGCAGATGATGTAATCCAGCAATTAAAGCAAGGGACAGGCAGTTTGGAGACTCGAATTTTACTCCCACTGTCAATCCCTCGCAGAGACTATCATGAGCCTCCCTCCAAATGACAATCCTTTCGGAGCCCTGGGAGATGCTAGGATCAGAAACTATTCCTTACCTTAGCTGCCCCATGTCTGAAAGTCTGGTCCTAGGTAAAAGAAAACTAGAATCTATAAAGCCATTTGAGGATGGGAAACCTTTCAAAATGCAGAGCATTACTAAGTATGGTTCTTTACTGTTTGCATTCACCTCTCTTAGCAGAGTCCTGTACAAGTATGCAGTGACAGTCCCTGCCTGGAAGGACTTCCATTCTGAAACAGACAGAGAGAGGTGAAGTGACTTGCCCTCGTTCACATACTAAATCAGTAGCAGGGCTAGGAAAAGAACCCAGGTCTGCTAGCTTCAACCCAGTTCCCCAAACGTTTATTTTCTCTCTATACTTATTTGCTATACATCTTTCCCAAACAAAACTGTTCACAATAGATCATTTCTGCACCTAAGGCACAGATGCTACCACCGTTTTACAACTAACCAGCCTCCAGTCTTAAAACAAATTGATGTAACTTAGGATGCTGCCTCAAAGCTGCGGCAGAATGATCCCATTCTATCAGTACCTCATAGCATTGCTTTAGTTAAGATTGTGCTGACTGTTTTTAAGGGTTTATAACCCAGCTGTAAACATTTTCTCTAGGCTGAAACCAGTGACAGAAGGTTTTAGTCCAGAAGCAAGTCATATGGCAATTCTACACTGCTTTAAATCTTTATGTGCTTTTCTTCTTGTGGAATCTCCAGCATTGGAGATATTTAAAAACGGATTAGACAAACACCTGCCAGAGATAGTTAATACTTAGTTCTGTCTTGAGTGTAGGGGACTGGACTAGAAGACCACTTGAGGTCCCTTCCAGTCTTAAGTCTTATGATTCTGTGGTTCTTCTTTAGGTCATTAAAGCAAATCAGAATAGAAGATAGAATAAAGTACCCCACCATTGAGACACTTGGAGAGAATACACTATATTTCAACACACTGTTTGTCTTATTGTAATTCCTTATATGGCCCCCATTTTTGAGGCCTCACAATCTTTGGGTATGTCTACACTGCAGCGGTTTTTTTGAAAAACAGCCTTTTTTCCAAAAAACTTCACTTATGTCCACACTGCAATTAAGTTTTTTCAAAAAAAAAAAAATCGAAAGAACAGAGGGATTTTTCCGAGATTGGTAAACCTCTTTCTATGAGAAAGAAGCCTTCTTCCAAAAGAGCTCTTTCAGAAAAAGGCATGTATGGACGGGGAAGAGGGAGTTCTTTTGAAAAAAGAGGAAATAGGAAAAAGCACAGGTGCCCTGGTGGCCACTCCATCCATAGTAATCACAGCTGAAATGCGAGATAGCGTCCATTCAGCGTGGATGCTATCTTTCAAAAAAGCAGATCGCTTTTTTGATGTGCTTGTGCTGTATGGACGCTCTCTTTCGGAAGAAGTTTTTCCAGAAGATCTCCTCCAGAAAAGGTTCTTCCAAAAGAAGCCTGTAGTATAGACATAGCCTTTGTAATGTATTTATCCTTGTAACACCTGTCTGAGGTAATGAAATGCTATAATTCCCATTTTACAGACGGGGAACTAAAGCACAAAGAAATTAAATAAGTTATCCAAAATCACAAAGAAAGTCACGGGCAGAGCAAAGAACTGAATCAGAATCTCCCAAATCCCAGGCTACTGTCCTAACCAATGAAACATCCATCCTTGCCCAGTTCTTTTAAGTGTAATCCTCTCATGCCCACAGAGCTTCAAATTAGGATGCAAAAGTGGTGACCTGAGACTTGTGGGTAAATTTCACCCACAGAGAAAGACATCACAGAATCCTTTTTGGGCAGATTCCAAGCGTAAATGTCTTCAAATTGGTTTTACCTCAAAAGGAATTTTAAAATACATCTACGTCTTCGAAGGCTACCCTCACTAACCATCAGAGACATACTTGCCTGTAAAGTCCACCACGTAGGATATAACTAAGAGTAATGGGATGGAACTAAGGGAAGGAAAATTCAGACTGAATATCAGGAGAATTTGCCTAATGGTGAGGTCTATTAGACAGTAGAACAACCTCCCATGGGAGTCATTTAAAACTAAGCTGAGGAAAGGGCCAGAATGCAAAATGTACTGTCAGAAATAATTCTGCACTGACCAGGTGATGGGCTAGATGAGCTAATAGGGCCTTTTCTCTTTCTAACTGCAGTGATTTTACAGTTGGACATTTTATGAATGCCAGCTGAAGTTATGTAGGTTACAATTCCAAGCAGGTGGACTGGTGAGGAGTAGGACCCGATGCTCCACTGAATTCCATCGTGTGCTGTCACTGACCCCTGGCACAAAGCGAATGCAACACGGGTGTAAAATGCTAGCAGTCTAATAAGGTAGCAATGTATTTCACAGGTATAAATGAGTGAAAGCCGTGGAATTTAGATGCCTCTCTCAATTTTGAGGCTCCTCCCTGTCAACTGCACCCCTCCCACAAGTCCTCAGTCCTCCAATAGTCCCTGAAAAGGCTGCCCAATGCATCTTGGACTAATGAGGCAGCTGCCCTCCAGAAAAAAGGCCACGAGTACTATTGACACTGCAATGACATTTTCAAACAAGCGGGGAAGGGAAGGCTATTGCTGGACATAGTTAGAAAGGAAGGCAGCAGTGGCCATAATGTGAATGGTGGAGACGGAAGATGAAAGGATGGTCCTTATACAAAAAGTTTCAGGCCTGGAAACAGCCCAGGATTGGGAGAGGAGATGCCAGGGCCTCCCCATTCCCAAAATAGCAAGTCAAGAGGAGTCTTTCTTGGGTGGCGTTCATATCAAAATATTTGCTTCTCAAAAAGGAGGAGCAGAGTTGTTAAGTAGGACCATAAGACAAAGCAACCAGAATCTTACCCAGCTCCCTCGTGTCATTCATGCTGTTCCTAAATACGGTGCCAAGTCCAAATGTTTTTGTTATGTTTAAATTAGCTGGCCCATCCTCCCTAGGAACTTACTTTTTCAGGGAGTTAAACTGCTCCAAACTGTTTAGAAGCAGAGCTTTTTGTCTCCTATTTACAATCACTTCTTTAGTGCAGAGACACTAATGAAGAAAACTAAATCATTATTAATTTACCACTTGGATTATAGAGCCTGATACAGATTATAGAGACTTTCTCCTGCTGCTTATGTTTCCTTTCATCATTCTTATAGTCCTTTGCATTTCACAGGTATAATTAACCATTTCTAATTCAAAATCTCATGGTGACAATGACAATAACTATTCATGATTTGAGGGGGGGGGGTTCATTTAAGAAGTGTCTTTCATTAGTGGACCCCAGGTCACTCTGCAAACCATGCTGACATCATATTCACCAGTGAAATGAAGCTCTCTTCGGGATTGAAGAAAGCAGCCATCAATGTAAAGCAGTGGTTCACAAACTGCTTGGCCCGCAACTTGTTCTAACTCACTACAAACCTTTCTATGGGCCACCAGCCAATTGGGATGGGAGGGAGTGGGGGTAATAGAGTGCAGGAGTAGCATGGGGTTGGGGGGTCTAGCAGGGAGGAAAGGTGCAGGTGGAGGGAGGGGTCTGGCCGGGAGGGATGTGTGTGAGGGGGACGGGGTAGAGGTCTGAGCATGAGGGGAATGAGAGCCCTTACCTGGGCCTATGTCCCCTACCAATCCCAGACACTACCCTCCACTACTCCCACTGACTGCAATTCCAGCCAATCAGAACAGCAGGGAAAGCCTCTAGGTGAGTGGTTTCCTCTGCTGCCATTTCCTCTGCTGGAGGGAAAGGAGTGGTAGTGCACAGAACCACTTCCTCCCCCTGTGAGCCAGATCCAGCATGTGAGGCTTCTCCAACCCAGCACAGCAGGAAGCTGATGCTGGCACTTCAACCTCATGGGGGTCGGAACAGGGGCACAAGACTGGAGCACCCGAATGGGCTCCTCATTGTGTGTGTGGGGGGGGGGGGAGGCAAGCCTCAAGCTCGAGGCCCACCTGAAAGACGGTCATGGACCACTAGTGCTCCAAAGACCAGAACCACTGATACAAAGCAATAGTACGCTGCACTTTCAGCTAGGAAGTGAAGGCCAACTTGACACTGCTCAATCTATGCGGGCATATAGAGTATGCAAAATAAAACTTTCCAAATTAGAATTTGGACGAGAGACTGTGGTGGATTAATACTTCTACTCTAGAGAAAAGAGCCATGGAATCTTCAGTCACCATAAATGGCCAGTAGAAGACCATGTTTTACTTCTTACCTCAAACAGGACAGCTCCCCGGATCTCTGAGCATCAGTTCAGAACTTTCAAAAGAAAGAGAGACAGTGCTATTTCTGGACGCGCCTTTTCTCCCTTTCTCCCGCAGGAAGATGAGACATTATGAGGTATTTCCGTTTTCTGTAAGGGTATGTTTACACTACAGCGTTATTTCGAAATATCTTATTTCGAAATAACGGGTCTACACACAAAATGCATTTCGAAATAACTTTTTACTATTTTGAAAAAGCACATCCACACTGATTGGACGCTAAATCGCATTTAAGACCAGCTGGAACTGGTTCCGGCAGGGCATCGGGTCAGAAGTTACCTTGTGGCCAGGGCGGCTAGCAGGGCACCCTGGGAAGGGCTGGAGGCCCCCTATTTTCAAATAAGCATCTACACAGCACTTATTTCGAAACAGCAATTTTGAAATTAGCACTATTCCTTGTGGAATGAGGTTTACCAATTTCGAAATAAGCCCTCCACTATTTCAAATTAATTTCAAAATAGCAGTTGGCTTGCGAAGATGCTAGGAAAGTTATTTCGAAATAACAGCTGTTATTTCGAAATAGCTTTGCTGTGTAGACATACACTAAAAGAATAGCCACACTCTACTACACTAGATGGTATTTCATTGCCATCTGCTCTCTACTAATTTTACAGAAAATGCATCACATCCCAACCTGAAATGAGCAAAAATTAATAGACGAACCAAAGTCTTCATGGGGAACTCCTGAACTGAGTTTAGGTACCAGACCATTCCTATACACTGAGCAATAAGTGGGAACAGGCAAGTGTAGTGGCCAATGGCATTGCAGGAAAAGAGATGGATCTTCGGTGTTCCACGAACCAATGCAGCTGAACAAGTACACAACATCCAAACAAATCAGCGACACCTTTCTTTTCTTTTGAGATGTAAGTCTAGAAAATCTCTCCCACAATATTGCCCCTCCAAAAGTCTTTCAGCCTGAAGAATAGGGAATAATTCAGGTAGCCTCAACTTGATCACTAAGTTAAAAAACTAAATTCTTAGCAGATTAGGATTTTGGAAATGTCTCTGGGACAGGTAATTAGCAAATCTATCACTCATGCTGCAAGATTATCTTGTCCCAAAGACAAAAGCATTAATAATTATGGGAGCCTCCTCTGTTTTTTCAAATTCTCTCCCACATACACCCTCCAAATTATTTTGGCTTTGTGGATCCCAGCTTTCCCGTTGCTCAAAGCATGTGGGTGTTGGTAACATTAACAGTAAAATCCTCCCCACCCCAAAAAATTCATGCCGAATATTTAGAAAAGCACTGAGGCCCAACATACTCAGAATGGGATTCTGAATTATTAATATAAATGAATAGAAATAATGGCTTTGTCTCAGGAATAATTTTTAAAAGTACCACATAATGAGGTGCTTTGGAGAGCCAGCATTGGAAGGCATTTTGAGATCTAAAGACAGATAATGAAATCAGCACATTGATGGAGTTATTAGAGTTTGCACAGATTTTAAAGAGAAAAGAACATTATGATGATCATCTAGCTGGTTCCCATTCATAGCACACAGTTTGTATTTGTGGCGCTTTACTGCCTGGACTGCTGAAATAAGTCTTTCCCTCGCCTTTGATTTTTATACCCATCAGGCTGCTTCTCAGTTTAGTCTTTTTTCCTTCCATGTTTTGAAAATATGAATTAATAAAAGAGATTTGAAAAAAGGAACAGATGAGTGTCAGTGGCTCCAGATCTCTCAGCATGCATATGAAATTTCCACAACCCCTTTGTTAACATCAAGATTGAGCCAGAACACCAGGAATGCTGATCCTCACAATCTTTCAGCAAGCTTCACCAGTCAGAAGGTGGCAAGTAATGGCACCTTTACCTTATCTCATCCTTAGTCTGGGCTAGGGATGTAAAATCCTGGTTAGTCAGTTAACTAGTTTTTTAGCCACTTAACCAATTAAGCAGGATCCAACTGGGTGAGGGGCTGTTACAGCGCAGTTGGACTGAAGCAGCCATCTGCTCACGGTGTGGTTCGGTGGGCCCGGCCGGGCTGGAATGGTTCCCTGCCCATGCTGAGTGTTCAGGCCTGATGATATACAGGCTGCTCCGGCTAAGCCAGGCTGAGTCTGCTGTGGATGGGAGGCTGTTCAAGCCGGACCGGACCTGCCACACCTCAATGCAACCAAGAGGCTGCTCAGGCAGGCCCCACCACGCTGCGCCATGGTAACTGTGAAGCTTTCTGGTGAACATTTAAAGAGGAGGGATATGTCAAGTGCCGGGGCTTAATCCAGATTTGTTCAAATGGATTCCAGCTGTGCAATCCCTTGAATGTGTTGTGTTTTGCTCACTGACAAGTGGAAGAATGCAACCAAGACCCAACCTGGCAGGGTCCCTGAAGTGCTACCTGACCCCATGGAGTGTACCTCTTCTAGGTATGAAAATGCTGGCACACAGTGGTGCCAACACAGTTCAGAGATGGCCACTCAGTTATATAAAGAGCTGGAATTATTCATACACATCTTACCCGTGCCCCTCTCATCCCCCCACATACACCTTTTTTGAAACGGGAAATCACTAGTAATCCAGAGCATGTAAAACTTGAAAGCAGATTTACCAGATAATTTGTATTGGCTCTTTGTCTCTGCTGTTATTTTTATTCTTCAATAAACTCCTTCAACCATTAAACATTGTGACCCCCACAACAACTTTTGCAGAGATCAAAAGAGCCAGCAGGTTTACTCCAAATTTCTATGGTTTCCCTCTAGCTATTGAAGAGATAGAGGGAAACTAAGGAGGTTTTCCTCATTCTTTTGCCTTTTTTACCTTATGACTTTCTTTCTCCAGGATTTACATATAGGGAATGAAAGTATTTTATAAAGTGATTAAGGGTTTTCTTTTTTTGTGTTACTTCAACCCGGTACATAAGTCACTCTCTTTTTGGTTCCCAATGATAATATGAAACCATTAATTGCAGCATCCCATCTTCTGAAAAAGAACCAGAGATGCAAGAAAAGCTCAGTCAATATTAACTAAATTATTGTCCGCTCAAAACTGATCCCTGATGTGGCAACTAAATTAGTTGCATTAGTATGCAAGTAAAGCACCACTGAGCTAGAGATGTTGAGGAAAGAGTATGGAGAAAAACAACACTTTCTCTGAATCGTCATACTAATTTTCATACAAAACGTTTTAGCTTCCACTACTACTAGATGTCCAAAGAGCCACAATCCCACCACAGAAGGAAAAGGCCGTGTGAGTTAAAAACCCAACCTGGTTTACAGGAGAAGTGAAGACAAAGGAAACAAATAAATAAAATATACAACAAAAGGAAGAAAGAGGAAGTCAATAGTAACAGATATATATCAGAAGTTAGGAATTGTAGAAAATGGATACAGAATACAAAGGAGCACAAGAAGAAATTTGTTGCCAGCAGAGTTCAGAACAACAAGAAGGAACAAACTAGAAACACAACATATTAGGAATAAAAATAATCCTGGTCATGGTAGTGGTCTATTACTAGATGGAAATGGTATAATTTTCAATAATAATGCAAAATTAAAAAGCAGAAATGTGTAATAAATATTTTTGCTCTGTATTCGAGTAAAAAAAAACAGCTGATAAAATCTCATCATATAGTGATCACACTTT